>NC_047523.1:36171482-36516017 GCF_902827115.2 Pseudochaenichthys georgianus | reverse complement strand
GGGATTTACAATTTACATAATTATCCACATGAGCAGGTACCAACAGCTTCCGATTGAGTAGCATCCAACCGAGCTTTAAAAACATTTAGTGGCACCCGATTTCTCAGTTTCCATTTCAATTGCAGACTATTCCAAGACAGAGGAGCTGCGCATCTAAAAGCTGTCTTCCCTAAGACAGTCCTAGCAGTTGGCACATTTAATAAAACTACAGCATGCGATCTCAGGCAGTAGCCACAGGGAGCAGATGTAGGATGGAAGTTTCCCTAGCCTCCGTACAGTTAGTGAAAGCAAACCAGCCCTTGCATACAGGGTACAGTGATGGGTTAATGCTTTACAGTTTGTCACAAATCTCAGTGCTCTGTGATACGCAGCATCTAACTTGACCAGGCAATTGGCAGGTGCATTAATATACATCAAATTACCCACATCACTTTAAACTTTTTAAATGAATTGCAACTGCATAACAAGTATAATTCATAAGTTTGTCTTTTCAGTGGAAGATGCAACTTCCATCATGGGATGATAACTATTTTCATTTCCTCACAGAGTTTTCATCATGTGTTATTAGTTATACAAATGCCACTTTCATCACATTAGTATGCATGGAATGTGACAGGTCGCCTCTTTTAACCGGAAGTCCCGCCCCGTTTGACCGGATGTCCCGTCCCCACTTCCGGCGGATGTCCCGCCCCGCTTCCGGTTTACAAAATTAAAATTAAAATTAAAAAAATGAGAAAATTAAAATGCCGTTGTTTCAATCAATTAGTATGCATAGGATATATGTCCCGCCTCCTAACCACTTCCTGTGCCCCTAATCCTGTATACAGTATTGAATGTAACTTACAAATACTTGCAAATAACATGAAATTAATCAAAGTAAAGCATCTAAAAAAACATATAGTTTAAAAAAGTCAGCCTCTCTGTTTTTGCGAACATTCTGAGACAAGTCAAAACATGAGGGGGAAACCATATGGTGGCCGAGGGGAGGGGGAACACACACACACACACACACACACACTTTCCCCGCCCCTCTCCCGTTAGAGGTTGTTTAAATAAAAAGCCAGCGTCTTTTGGTCACTCTTCAATATTTTTCAAGTCGAGAGAAAATGGCCAAGAGACGTCTTGATATGAGTTTAATCAGCGAGACACCGGTGACAACTTACAGACATCCGTTGGGTGCTCCAATCAAAGTAAAGCATCTAAAAAACATATATTTAAAAAAGTCAGCCTTTTGCGAAAGGGCAGGGGAGGGGGAAACCCTAAACCCCCTATGGAGAAACCATAAACCCCCTATGGAGACGGCCATATGGTAACCAGAGGGAGAGGGGTAATATACGTAAATGTAGAGAAAGTCAGAGAATATTTATCAGAGGAGGACACATATACTTTGTACAAGTCGGCTAGGGTGCATTTTGTAAGAAACAGAGTTTTCGTACTCAGACCGCTGCAGCAATTTCAAGCAGATCTCTGCGATATGCAGTCGCTGTCCGAATATAATGATGGTTTTAATTATTTGTTAACAGTCATAAATGTATTTTAGAAAAAACCTATGCTCAAACATTAAAGAAAAAGAAGGTATTAAGGTTGTCAAAGCCTTTGATACATTTTTAACACCCAGTGAGATCCCTACAAAGTTACAAACAGATGCGGGGAAAGAATTCTTTAATAAAGTTTTTCAAAACTTATTGAAGAAAAGCGGTATACAACATTATATAACCGCCAATGACATGAAGGCAAGTGTGGTAGAGAGATTTAACCGTACGCTGAAAACTAAAATGTGGAGGTATTTTACAGCTAAAAACACTCATAGATATATAGACCTAAAAAAGTATTTGCTCTGCCATAAAAACCAATATAACGCTAATTTGTTAAACAGGAATAACCCTATTGGCTGCTTTTTAGAGTCATTTACATATTACCTTGCCTATATAAGTAAAATCCGAACCATCTAAACAGCCTCTTTTACTTTTCCTCCATCAGGCAAAGATATCTGGTAAGTACTTTTATTATTTATGTTATAATATCATGTAGTTAGTTAATGCTGCTTGATGTGTGTTAAAGAACCTCTATGCAACTGTTGTTTTTCTATTATATAACAGCCGTAGATTGCACTTTTTTAGAAGCTTTTAATGAAGTATCCTTCTAAGTACAAAATACATGTTGAAGCCCTCAAGTAAAATGAAGGATATTTTTTCTTAAAATCAAATATATTTTCATCTGAAAATTATACACACATGCATTTCCAAACATTTGGACTACCTATGTTACAAATGTATTATCTTTTCAATGTACACAAGGCATCTATTGCACGTCTGTCCGTCCTGGGAGAGGGATCCCTCCTCTATTGCTCTCCCTGAGGTTTCTCCCATGTTCCCTTTAAACTGGGTTTTCTTTGGAAGTTTTTTCCTTGTACGATGTGAGGGTCTAAGGACAGAGGGTGTCGTATTGTCATACTGATATTCTGTACACACTGTGAAGACCACTGAGACAAATGTAACATTTGTGATATTGGGCTATATAAATAAACATTGATTGATTGATTGATGTGAAAGTATCCAGAATAACGTTTTTTAACATACGTGCTCTAATGTTTTTTTAAAACAGGTGGCTGTGCCCATCCTGCAGCTTGAAATGGTCTCAGCTCGGATCTTTGCATCAAGTCAGGCTTAACAACCTCAATACAGACTGTGCTTGAGAATTAAAAACTACCAGGTAAAAAATAAATGCTTTTTATGTTTGCTTTTTACAATATGATAGTTAAATGATTTTTTTTTTCTTGTTAAATGTATAAGCCTGGGTATTTCAAAACATACTTATACCTTCTTCTTTTATTTCTCTATCTTTTTTCTCTATAGACCATTCCTCCCCCCGTTATCAAAGGACAGACGCTGTTTTGTTAAGGTCTGCTTTTAAGGCTACACCATCTGATTAAAACTGTTATTGATGTATCCGCTAGGTATGTTGACTTTACGTCCATAAAATGTAGAAGCAAAGTGAAATGTTTCTTCAGCGATGCCCCATCTATTTCTGATTTGTTTTTTTTGTTTTTTGTGGGGGGTGATTTCTTAAAAAAGGTCAAGCATGGATGATTTAAAAGATAGTGGAAGGTCTTTTAGCGAGGGTTTACCGGATACAAGTGACCTATACAATGATGAGGGCTTTGTGTACGAAGACATGCCATTTCCACAGTGTTCAGACAGTAACAGTGAGCTAAATCACGCCATAACAGATGTAAGCGAGGCTATGTCCTTGACAGAAACAAATCCCTATACAGATGTAAAAACGGACATGTTGATCAGAATGACACCCCGAATGCTTATGAATCACAGGGCCCCCTGTCACAGCATGGAGGAGGCACTAGCAGAGATGCCGAGCCAAGTGTTTTCTCTCGACCTGTATTCAATAACACAGAAATGAGACAGTCTCTAGTCCTACCACCTATTAGGGCTGAAGCAGACTTTGGAGTCTATTTTGAGGGTCTGATGAACAATGTGCATAGCATGCTTGCATATGCTTTTGCACGGGCAGAGAGAGAAGATATCGTGCAGATTGAATTACATGGTGAACAACTAAGGGGTAACGTGTCAGCCATTTTAAATGGTCCCGACGATAATCTCAATGATTTTGAGGAGGGGCTGTTCAACGCCATGCAATCGAATATGATTTTAATGGCAGAAAGCAATATGGAGCTAGTGATTAAAACTGTTCAGTCTCCCCGCGGAGGGGTTCAGGGTAAACGGATGATTAGTAAAATGTTAGACAATGAGATTGTTAAAAAGAAGGGGCGTTTTCTTTACGTTGTTCAGAACTCCTCCAACCAGCTGTGTTTTGCTATTAATTTAGCACTGTTGTTACACGGCAACCTCAATGATCATGAAGGTGTTGAGCGGGGTAAAGAGATTCAAAAGAGGGCGGGTTTGACAGCTCATACAGCTGTGACATTCAACGACATTGATAAATTCGAAGACATTTTAAAATGCAAGATAGTGGTATTTTACCGAAGCAATGGTGATGATCGTACCCTCTGTAAATTCCAGACAGACACCCCCAAACGAGACAAAACTGTGTTTTTATTCCTCTTTCATAACCACTACTATGGTGTCAAGAACTTGAAGGGGTTTTTAAGCTCTTCATATGTCTGTGAACATTGTTACACAGGCTACAGCTCTCAATGGAGTCATTCCTGTACTGGTCATTGTTATGTCTGCCTTGACCCCTCATGTACTCTGGATGAGTTTAAACCCATCTTTTGTAAAGACTGCAACAAAACATGCCGTACAGTCGGCTGTCATTCTCGACATAAAGAGCAGAAACAGAGATCAACAGACATTGCTAGTAACTGTGATTTACACAAAAAGTGTGTAGATTGTCGACTTTCTTACTACACCCCCAAGAGTACAGCAGATAAAACACACAAGTGTGTGACGAAAAAATGTAAGACATGCAGGGAAAAATTACCATCTGCTTCTAAGGTCGGGTGTGAAGCACATTTGTGTTACATAGGAGTGCTGCCTAAAGAGACAGAACACAATGACAACATTGTGTTTTATGATTTTGAAACAATGGCGGGGGCAGATGGGGTACATATACCTTTCTTGGTTTGTACAAAAACCTTGGGGGGTGAAATTTGGGTCGGCGAGGGAATCAACTGTGCACAGCAGTTTCTGGCACACTTTTGGCGCACAAAGTTCAAGAATGCAACATTCATCGCTCACAATGCTAAGGGTTTTGACAGCTATTTTATTATCAACGCAATGATTGCACAGGGGTTAAAGCCCCCGTTAATAATGCAGGGAAGTAAAGTGATCTCTTTTACTGATGAGGATTTCGGGCACAAGTACATAGACTCACTGTCTTATCTGTCTATGCGTTTAGCAGACATGCCAAAAGCTTTGGGATTTGGAGATAAAATCAAGGGATACTTCCCTCACGGTTTCAGCTCCAAGGCTAACCTGAGTTATATAGGCCCTTATCCGCCCGCACACTGTTATGGGGTTGAACGCATGACAACTGGTGAAAAGAGTGACTTTTTCACGTGGTATGAGACGGTACGCCAGGGTACTTTTGACTTCCGAGAGCAGGCAATGCTTTACTGCAAAAACGATGTGGACATTCTTGCCCAGGGGGCCACATTATTTCGGAAAGGTTTTCTCGGGGAGACAGGAGTTGATCCTTTTAGTTGCTCGACTATAGCTTCTGCCTGTATGAAAGTTTTTACCACAAACTTTCTATCGCCTAAAACCCTAGCAATTCCCCCACCCGACGACTACCGCCGTGAAAACAAGACGTACTCAGACGCAGGTATTCAGTGGTTGGAGTGGGTAGCTCAGACTGAAGGTGTTTTTATTCAACATGCGGTGAATGAAGGAGAGAAACGAGTGGGACGTTTCGTCGTAGACGGGTTTGCCGAAGTTACCGGGGAAAAGATTGTCTGGGAATTTCTTGGTTGTTTCTATCACGGATGCCCCTCTTTTTATAAGGGGCATGAGAAAAATCCATTGTTAGGTGACACATTTGAGCATCTCCATGCTGTTAGTGAGGCAACACTGCATGAGCTAGAGTCTGTTCACAGGGCCAAAGTGAACGTTATGCGTGAGCATACATGGGTTGAGATGAAAAAATCCAATCAAGATTTGAAGGCTTTCCTCAGGGTATACAAGGCACCAGAACCGCTGACCCCTCGCGATGCTTTATACGGGGGAAGAACATGTGCAGTAAAGTTGAGGCACACAGCAGCTGCAGATGAATTGGTTCATTATTGTGATTTCACCTCACTCTACCCTTTTGTAAACTGCACAGGCCTATATCCACTTGGACACCCTCAGATCATATTCCGAGATTTCAAAGACCCTCGCAGTTATTTTGGGTTAATCAAAGCCACAGTAAAACCTCCTAGGGGTCTATACTTTCCTGTCCTGCCCCATCGAACTGCAGCTGGAAAACTTGTGTTCACTCTATGCCGCACATGCGCTGAGCTTAACAATCAACAGGGGCCCTGCATGCATAGCAAAGAGGAAAGAGCATTAACAGGGGTTTGGGTGACCCCCAAATTCACCAAAGCCCTGGACATGGGGTACAAGATGACTGAGATCACAGAGGTGTGGCATTTTGAGAAGAAAAGTGACAGCATTTTTGTAGACTATATACACACATTTATGAAGGGTAAACAAGAAGCATCAGGCTACCCCTCAGAGGCCTCAGATGATGAGAGCAGACAAAAGTATGTGGCAGACTATCATGCTAAGCAGGGCATCTTGCTGGATGCAGATACAATCAAATCAAACCCTGCCAAAAGACAAGTGGCAAAACTATATCTCAACAGTTTCTGGGGTAAATTTGCCCAGAGAAACAACCTGACTCAGACTAAGATTGTGACCTAAAACCGAAGAATTTCTCAACCTCTTGTTTTCAGCTAAACATAAGGTTAAGTATTTCTCATTCCTCAACGACCGAACGGCTCTTGTTTAATGGTGCTACGGTGACAATTGTTACTCTACTCCCAACAAGGTGGATAACATATTCATCGCCGCCTTTACCACAGCGTATGCCAGGCTGAAACTGTACAGTGAATTGGAGAAATTACAGCACAGAGTATTCTACTACGACACAGATAGCATAATCTATGTCACCAGACAAGGAGAGAGTCCCCTACCGATGGGGGTCTATCTGGGAGACCTGACAGACGAGCTGGGGGGCGATACGATTAAAGAGTTTGTTTCAGCAGGCCCTAAAAGTTATGCTTATCAGACCAAAAACCAAAACAAAGTTGTGATGCGCGTGAAAGGCATCACACAAACGCACGAATGTTGCGAACGAGTGAACTTTGATAGTCTGGCCGACCTGGTGGAGGGCTACGTTCAAAACCCTGAGAGGGGGAGGGTAATTGAGGTCCCGCAACACAACATTGCAAGGAATAAAGAGGGTTTCGCCTTGAGAAATGTGTCATTCACCAAAAAGTTCCGAGTTGTGTTTGACAAGAGACGTTTATTAGCCGGGGGAAATACTTTGCCTTTTGGGTATTGAGAAAATAATTGAAAAAGAGACAACATGTTTTCACCAAGTCAAATTGATTTTGACCCCCGACTGCGTGTTCCTTTTTCCTGTCTAGTAGTGGGCCCTAGTGGGTGTGGAAACACTTTTTTTGTCAAGAATGTATTACAAAATTGTATTCATGTGATGGATGTCCAGCCTCAAAATATTGTGTGGATTTATACTTCTTTTCAACCCATGTATGCTGAAATGCAGGAAAAGAATAAAAATATGAAGTTCGTCAAGGGTCTGCCTGAATCATTTGAAGATGAATCGCTGTTTCCGCCTGATCAGAGTCATTTGATTATATTAGATAATGTTATATTTCAGGCCTCTGAGCATCTGGAAGTAGTCAGACTTTTCACCCAATACCGTCATCATAGAAATATGAGTGTTATGATGCTTACCCAAAATGTTTTTCACCAGGGAAAAAACAGTCGCACAATTAGTTTAAATACTACTTACATGGTCTTGTTTAAAAACCCCAGAGACAGATTACAAATGAACATACTTGCTCAACAAATACACCCTGGTAATAAATCATTTTTCCTACAAAGTTTTGAAGACGCCACCAAAGAACCTCATGGCTACTTAATCGTAGACATGACCCCCACCTGTCCAGACATCTACAGGCTTAGATCGGGAGCACTACCTAATCAGTGGTTAGTTGTTTATGTACCAAAAACGAAGACTTGAAAAAAAACAGTATGTCGGCCCGTTTAAAAAGAAACATGCCTCTGCTGAGGGCCTTATGTCAAGCCCCGCCTTCAAAGCGCAAGGATATTCTCGAGAACTGCTTTTCTTCAATCATTCTGTGAACTGTCTCTAAATCTTTTAAAAGGTAATATCCCCCTGTCAGGCATTCAGTATAAGAAGCTCAAGAAGCAAAATAAATTTTTCAAACTCTTGGCCAATAAAAAGACCAACTTAAAAACTAAATTCAAAGCCTTAAGAAAACAATCTGGAGGTTTTCTTTTGCCGCTGCTCGGTGCTGTGATCCCCATTCTAGGACAACTTTTAGGGGGGCTCGCTCGATCATGAGTCAAAAGATGTTTTTGCTATCACCTCACCAGTTTAATCAGCTCAATCAGAATGGTGTAAACAACCCTCATAGTAAGGAAACAATGAGACGCACTGCCGAAGATGTTCTGGATGAAAAAATGAGAGCCGTGCTAAATGAAACAGGATTACCCCCTTATGAAAAAATAAGAAAATACAACACCTTGCTACAGAGATATCTCGCCTTACTCAAACAAGACGGGGATGAGGAACGACATATGTGACCTGCTCCATCGAAATCAGTCGCATTGACCCGAAGACACATTTTGAGTTGTATACACGGTTGGAAAGAGGATATTCCTAGCTTTCTAATGATATCAGGATTGTTTTTGTACTCCAAATATTAAGCGAAATATGTCACATTATATAATGACTGTCACAGAGTCCTCATTTTGAGAAAAAGGCCTTTAAAGTTTCCTCTTCTCTGGAATCCATCGATCTGATTGATTATTAGTGGAGCAAATGATCAAAATACTACGGAGGGAAGATATTTTTGTTTGGAGGGGAAGCTCGCGAGTGTGTGTGTATACGTGTGTGCGTGTGTGTGTTTGTGTATTTTTGCGTTTGTGTGTATTGTGTTTGTTTCCCGGGGAAAACCCTCACGAGAAACACCGGCTGTTGTTGTGCCTGCTGTGGCGTTAAATTACTCCGTTCTCCGCTTGTAATTATGCCGTTACAAGCTTCAAAGTTATATTTATCATCTGAATTTGCCGAAACAAGTTTAATATTCTGAAAGCCAAGACTCTGTTTAATTTAAATCAGATGAAAACAAACTGTAACGGATCCTGCCGTGTTATCTATGATTACTTTACTCTTACGTTCATAATGTCAGCCGGAGGGAGGGGGGCGGCGCTGCTGGAAGAGCAGAGTGCGAGTGAGAGGTGCCTGTCTTCGTCCCTTCACAAGCTTCAAAAATGTACTTATCGTGTGATTTTGGAAATAAAAGTTTCATATTCTGAAAGCCAAGACTTGGTTTGTTTAAAATCAAACAAAACACCCGAACCCTGAACAAATAGTTTTTTACGTAAATCCACGTTTATTCTGAAATGAGCCGTTGCGACTTCCGACTGATTTCGATAGAGCGGGTCACATATTACTCTAACTCTACCTGAAGACACAGGGGTGGTAAAAAGAGAAGAAAAGGATGCCACGTCCATTGATAAAATAAAACACGAGGTACTTCAAAACCTCCCTACGCGTTACCGTAAGAATGCCGATTACGTTATGAGCAAATTAACCACGAGTACAGATGGATGGACACCGGCGGGGGAATTTGTAGAAAAGGGTACAGCTGTAAAAGGTTCACACATGTTAGATTTATTTAAACATTTGTCCTACGCGTATAAAACAAATGTCCGGGAGCCTAAAGGCTGGCGGGTTTTTTTAAATAGTCTGAATGAGCTCAACATTCCTTTATCAGCTTTTCAAAACCTGCACGCTCGTGAACAATATCGTATAGTCAGAGAGGGCGAACTAAACGGAGAGAATATTCCCCTAAAAAGAAGAAGAAGAAGAAGAAGAGGAAATAATAAATCTTCTCCTACGACCCCTCGTTGGGAGATGGCTGGAATCTCGGACCCCGCAGAGGAGGAAGAACCTCAGAGTGCCCCTCTTAAGAAGAAGAAAAGAATAAGGAAAGATAGAATATTAAGTCCTAGCTGGTTACATTTTACCTCCTAAAGTTGTATTATATTTTTTGTATTCCTAATAAAAAAACAGAGCCACCAGAATTAATTTTGTCTCCAGACCTTTTTTATTTTCTACATTGTGTAACAATCTTTAAACATTTGTAGAGAACAAACACTGTGATTAAAATGAGTGTCTTTATAACGTCTCTCACACCGTTGGTATTTTTTCACAAAATTCGTTACAGCAGCATCATTTTTTATCACATCATCCTGATACAGAGATAACACATTTTCATAAGACAATCCCGACGCTCTTTTATATAGATAGAAAACACAATGCTGACCACAGGCTGTAGACATGACATTCTGAAGTTGCCGATTATGGTATAAAATAGTTTTACATTGTTTTTCTAGAAAATGTAAGATGGTTTTTGGATAATGATTAATATCGGGGGATAATCCGAAAGAATCAAAAAAGGTTCCAACCCCTCCCTCTTTCTCCAAAGTCACTGCTAGCCAGTGTTCTCCGGGCATGTGCGATGGGTGGGTGTTTACAATCATGTATACAGGATATCTAAATATTTGTTTTACTCGGGGGAGCTGGTCTGAGGCCCGTACCCCCCCAAAAGAGTCCCCCACCATATGACGCAGGAGACTGTCCAATTGATGATTATTCATGTTGTAGTCTTCTTAGTAATAATCTACCAACACTTGACGTTTTGAATTAATCTCCAGAATCGAATCAAAACAAGAATATACGATTAAAGTGGTAGTCTGTGGCAGCGGTACTCTGAACCTCATTTCCAATCTTAAACTGCCGCTTGTGATGGGAGACAGGGCTTCAGCGTCTTCCGCCGCAGTTAAATTAAACACAAATAATGAGTATCCTTGTTCGAAATCATCTCTGTCTATACTTAGAGGTAAGTCTTTCATGTGTCTCCCTGTAGCAGTGAACATGTTGTAAAACTCTCTGACTGACGACCCCCGGTTAAATTGAGGCTGAAATGCTTTGGCCGGTACCTGCCTACCATCTTGACACAGAGCCATGTATTCCATATCATTATGAAGGAAATTAAAAGGTGAAAGCTCTCTCCTTCCAGTGAAGGCTTCGTGATTTACCATACCCAAAACTAGGTATTTTGGCATATTACCCAAAAAGAGATTTTCTTGGTTGCATATTCTGGAATTCACGGGGATACTATAGGTTTTGATATTCACCCTTGATAAGGGGTAGAGGGCGTTACCTCTCATCAGAGCCGCGGCGTGTCCCAACCGCACAGCAGGGGAGATGGTGGCTTTCTTGATAAAAAGTGAAGCCCCCAGTATTTTTAGACGGTATGTAGAATCATTAGCACACATGAGAGTAAAGGCATCGTTAGATCTGGTGAGTTTGATTCTCAAATCTACAGAGTTCAGGAGAAGCCTCTCGCTGAAAAAAATATCCGTGTGTAAAGCTCCCATCAGATGAAGCTCTCGAGATTCTGCTGTGAATGTAGATCTCTTTACCAAACCCTTGTTTGGTCCATCGGCGATCACTACAGAGTCCATAGCTCCCGCGGTGTCTTTATAAAATAAGCCGGCAGTGAATTGAGTTTTTAAAGTAGAATCAGAGTAATTCAATAGCGTTTCAATCATAGCTCTGTAAGGGTGAGTCGAACTGGATTGAGAAATTAGCCTGTCCCCTAGAATAACGTCGCATTGACTAAAAATGGTATTCAGAGGATAATTAACCAGGGCCACGGGGGCATCAGCTGCCAGATTAGTCCTATCGGCTTTGGTTATTTTGATCCTGAGATGTATCAAGGTGTCATTCATATCTAGGTATTTATCCCCGTGAATAAAAAATTCAATTGGTCCGTCCTCCGTAATGGCAGACAACGGAAGGACCTCTGTGTAGTGTTTTTCGTCGATAGAAAGTTGTGTCATGGGGGCAGAAAATAAATCCAGCTCTGCCATGCTGCATTCAGCAGATTTATGATGTAAAAGAGCCATATTTAACACTCTAAAATATATCTCCCCCCAATACGTTCCTTCTCCGAGGGTGTTTTTTGCCTAATGATTTTCTTTTGACTGAGTGTTTTACTTTCTTGACACCCCTCGGAACCCGTTTGCCTGGAGGTCTCTTCCTGGCCCTTCTTGCCAAAACCATCAGACCACCTGATCCTTCTTGAGATCCGGGGTCTGATTGGCGGCCGAATCTACGGACAGCCTTACCGATGACATCTGATGCAATATTTTTGGCCGCCGATTTCAGATGAGGTTTAGCTATGGCGAACCCTTTTCTCACCAGGGGGGCGACAAAACGAAACAATCTCGAAAATATAGAGCCAATGCCTCGCCCGTACATCACCGGTGCACCATAAAAACCAGGCAGGGATCCCCCCGCTTGATTTTCATAATAACTCACAAAACGTTGAGGGTCTTGATGAATCATCGTTTTGTAAAAGATTGCCCTGTTTTTGAGGGTCGGAAATGAAGTTTCACTACACTTTTTCCGTCGGTGAACTGTACTGGTTTGTTCTGGTAAGTTTTTTATTTCTACCTTTATATTCTCGATGTGTGTTTTTGTTACCGGCAAGTAGTATGCAGGATTCAAATACTGAGTTACGGTATCGCCGAATGTTCCTCTTATATCTACGGTTCTCAAGAGAGGAGCAAAAGCGTCACCTACCCGCTGATGACTGATCACGTCGCTATAACAGTATAGGTGTGTTGAGCCAGCATTTATATCCGCTGGATAGTCTGCTGATTTATCATCAAATGTATGCCAATGGTCTGGTTGTATTCCAAGCATATAAGCGGCGGTTTTTGGAAAGCGGAAACGATAGGCTTGTTTGAGACACATTGCGGCTCGCCTCGAAAGTAGACGAGAGTAGCCGATCGCAGCCGGGGGAGGTGTCAAAATGCTCGTCTTAAGTCGGACAGCTCGGACTCAGAGTCGGCTTGACTGGCTGGGTTTGCAATGGCGGAAATTGCGTTGGCGTTTTTCGTTGCAGATGAAGTGGATGCAATAGAAATCCCACATGTATTGTATGGAGAATGACATGATCTAAAGGGACTGTGATTGAGAGAAAATTAAATATTTGTTTACAATAAACATGAATATGTCATTTGTTTTATTTGCATTAAAAGACAATACCATTTTTGATTTAAATGATAGATTACCTTGTGCATTTGTTGCAGCCCTTGCTTGCTGCATAAGTGCAGCTGCTAAACTGTTATCTGAAAAATAATTTACATAATTTAAAATCATATCCAGATTGTTGGAATGCAATTTAGTTGTTTACTCACCATTTTGTAGTCTTTGGGAAATGTCTTGTGAGACTCTTACAGTGATGTCTCCCTGTCCATCACGCAGTGTAAGCACAACAAATTCCATTTTACCCACTGTAGACAAAGGTGATCACTATTGCTTTATATAGGTTTGTTAATTCAGTCATGATGAGGAACCACACCAGTGACTGGGTTCCATAATTAGAAATGCTCCTCCCTCTTAATGTTTGCAAAACTGATAGGTGGACAGGCTACAAATGATCAGTCCATTCAGATCCGCACACATGAAGCTTCATGAGCATGAATTGAACAGACCTGCTGCTGTGTTAATTCTTTAGCTGCCACTTTAAGCTTTATGATGTGTACAACTTGGATGTAATTTGATTTAATCTTGCCATTTTAAATGATGTATTCAATAAATAAGGTTAAACCAAATCATTACATTACAACAGATTTTATTTTAATGATTTGGTTTAACTTAAAGAGAAACTTTATTGTTATTGCACATATTACAGGTACTGAGACAATGAAATGCAGTTTAGCTTCTAACCAGGTGCAACAAGCAGCGAAGTGGAAAGTAATGTACACAATCTACAGAATAACATATAGAATGAATTGAATGATGAATAAACAGTGGGGTATGAATACACTAGATATCAGCCTGTGAGCAGTATGAACAGTGTGTATGAATATGTATTCATGTATATATAAGATATATAAAGTATGAAAACGTTAAGCAGTATAGTATAACATATATAGATATTAATTTCATGATGATAAACATTGTGGAACAATGATGAAAAATGGGAATGGATGTGGCGACGTAAAACTGACACAAAACAACAACAAACTTTTGCCAGCCAATTGGAGAGTTTCATCAGCAGCACGTGGTAAAAACCACCAATGAGCGCTCAGCTCGAGATACCAGCCAGCCGTTTCCCATCAAGCATTTCGCTTCCGCAGCTTGTGGAGAGCAACTGCGCCAACTCGCCTCGCTCTTAGGCTGCGGGCGTCTTTGTCTCGCGAGATTTCAAAGTCTCATGTGGGCGAGCCTCCAGAGCAAGTCCGACAAAATGACTAACCATCATGCAACGCACGAGCAAGACGTTGATCGCAACTGCGCAGGTTTTGCTTGTCCCTCCTAGAAATTAGATTTTCCTATGAATTGGATTATAGTGTAAACTGACATCAGAGTCAATTTTTTTGATGCAGGACTCAATTTCCTCTATGAGCTGAGTTATGCTACTATAGTAACCAGCTCTAAACATATGAAGCTTTAACCTGCTAGCCGGGGATATGTCGGGGGGTTTTGGTTTCTTTATCCACTCAAAAGGTGGCTGTTTTAGGTAAGCCTTCAGACACCGTAAATAGTTCGTCAGTATAACTCTGCTCATATTTTTCTTCGAATACTCCTCTCAATTTGGATATCCTTACAAGTTCGTTTTTTTCCTTTTTTACGTTGGCTAGAGGGGGTATATAGATTCCGAAACACTTGATCCTCATTTTCCTTTGTCACCTGCATTGGCGTCATTTTAATACTTCGGTGATAACTATTATTGTAACTTTCAATTAGTTCGGGTAAGACGTCTATATATCTATGAGTGTTTTTAGCTGTAAAATACCTCCACATTTTAGTTTTCAGCGTACGGTTAAATCTCTCTACCACACATGCCTTCATGTCAAGTTTTGAAAAACTTTATTAAAGAATTCTTTCCCCGCATCTGTTTGTAACTTTTTAGAGATCTCACTGTGTGTTAAAATTGTATCAAAAGCTTTGGCAACCTCAATACCCGTCTTTTTCTTTAATGCTTGAGCATAGGCTTTTTTCGAAAACACATCTACGACTGTTAACAAATAATTAAAACCATCATTATATTCGGACAGCGACTGCATATCGCAGAGATCTGCTTGAAATTGTTGCAGCGGTCTGAGTACGAAAACTCTGTTTCTTACAAAATGCACCCGTGCTTGTGTAAAGTATATGCGTCCTGCTCAGATAAATATTCTCTGACTTTCTCTACATTTATTTGTTTACCCATTTCATTCTGTACAGCTCTATGGAGTTTATCCACACCTCCTAAACTCCCTGGATTAGAAGGAGTGTAATACACTCTATGCATAACACGTTTCTCAGACATGTTTCCTGTTACACCCCGTTGAGGTAATGAGTACAAAAGTTTTTCTTGCCAAGCATTTTATTGATATGTCACACCCATGTATAGAAAAACATGTTACAAAAGAAGTAAAATATAAAAACAGATCAAAATAAAAACATACTTTAACGAAAAAGTATCACATTTGTTTTTCCTATTGCTGCCAAAAGGCCCAGGCACCCTTTATATTCTTCAGTTGGGTCTCGTCGTTCTCTATCAGCTTTTCGTAAATCTGCTCCATTTTAGCCTCAAAGAGTCTGGTGTTTCTGAGATTGTGCAGAATAGCCTCTGTAGCTCCAAAGACTCTCCTCTCTGACACATGAAGCTGGTTCTGGTGTAGAGCATCCCGAATGGCTGGAATAAAACGAACGGTCCACAGTCTCTTTACCACTTCATCATAGTTTCGATCCAGATAGTATTCATCGGTAGGGAATAAACACTCGTGCTGCCTCTGACTGGGGTGAGCGATTTGACATCCGTTACATTTTTCCTCTCTGTACAGTTGCACGACTCTATCCAACAGATGAACTACAACCGCTTTTACCGTATTCAGGAATGCCGATGTCCTAGCACGTTCTGTAGCATCACCCTCGGGAGCACAAGGAAAGCATGGCATATCAACGCCTACTGCTGTTGATTCCTCTGGAGACTCGGGTGGAGTAGATGGAGGTTGAGGCATATCCAGCCACCCCGTGATATCAATACCCACCATATAGTTGTCGAGATCTGGTGTCCAAAATGTTGGTGAGGATGGCGGTCCTGTAGGCGTTTGATCCAGGCTGCAGATCGTGGGGAGAGACTTGGTTTTTCTCAGATCCATGGTTGCTGCTCTCTAAAAATGTCCTTGCGGGGTACTTACTTTTAAAATGATCTGCTGAGGTGGGTGGGACTTGTTATGTTGATTGGGGGGTGGAGTCCTCTGCAAACGTGAGGGTCTTTTTCACCAGTATAATGTCCATCGATGTCTGACTCTGTTTAAAAAGTTCTTTAAGCTTTGTAGCTTTTCCATCAATCATTTCCAGCCATCCAGTCAGAGGCACCCTCAAGGACGTTTGAAATACCCCGCATGTAGAATTAAAATACTCCAAAACAAAATCATCAGAGGGGTCCTTACCCAACGTCACCAAACGGCTTGAGCGGTAATACCAACACCCAGAGGGTCCGCTTTTAGTTTCCCAGACGGTGCTTGTCAGGACTCTTCTCCCTTCTGGCTGTGTGGGAATATCTCCTTCTTCTTCCTTCACATTGAGGGGTAACGATGCAAACTCTTCTTTAATCTCGCATGCTGTTTGTGTTTCTTTGCTTTTCTTTGCAAATATCTTGTACACCGGTGGTTCCACTATGGTTTCTTGATGCACTACTTCTTCCGATACAGTGGTTGCTTGAAGATCTCTGGAAGACACCAGAGTTAACACAGCCCAATCTGTTGAGGTCAGTGTCGCTTTAACACTATGGGGTCCATACGTTTCTCCATTCTTCAGATTGTAGAAATGCAGTTCATTAGCCATATAGTTGAATATATAACCCCAAACATCGCCATTTTTCAGAATCCATTCTTCGTGAAGTTCTTCGGCTGTAGGCGTCTGAACCCGGCATACAAACTGCATTCGTTTCTTGATTGGAGCACCCAACGGATGGCTGTAAGTTGTCACCGGTGTCTCGCTGATTAAACTCATATCAAGACGTCTCTTGGCCATTTTCTCTCGACTTGAAAAACATTGAAGCGTGAAACCCTACCCCTACCCCTACCCCTCACACCAGATACTGACTGGTTTTCGGACCCCCCCAATAAAGAAAAAATACACGTTTCAGAGTGGCCTTTTATTGTGGCCATTCTAAGGCACACCTGTGCAATAATCATGCTGTCTAATCAGCATCTTGATATGCCACACTTGTGAGGTGGGATGGATTATCTCGGCAAAGGAGAAGTCAATCAATCAATCAATCAATCAATCAATCAATCAATCAATCAATCAATCAATCAATCAATCAATGTTTATTTATATAGCCCAATATCACAAATGTTACATTTGAAGTGCTCACTATCACAGATTTTTTCAGATTTGTGAACAATATTTGAGAGAAATGGTTATTTTGTGTATATAGAACATGTTTTAGATCTTTGAGTTCATCTCATAAAAAATGGGAGCAAAAACAAAAGTGTTGCGTTTATATTTTTGTTCAGTGTATGTGCTGATGTTTGTTGTGTTAAGTTCCTGACACACATCCAGTCTAATGGGCTTCATTAGTCAGGTAGAAATGTGTGTGTGTGTGTGTGCGTGTGTGTGTGCGTGTGTGTGTGTGTGTGTGTGTGTGTGTGTGTGTGTGTGTGTGTGTGTGTGTGTGGGTGTCTGTCTGTGTTTGTTAATGTAAAAGCTAAAGGAATGGAGAAAAAACATATTGTAAGATGCAAATGTTTACCATCATTTGTGAATTCCATGTGAAAAGTTAGGAATTCCTTGTCTCACCACACCGAGGCCTCTGACACCCTTTCATTAATCATTACATGACATTAGATTTATCTGACGCTTTTATCCAAAGCGACTTAGAATAAGTGCATTCGACCAAGAAGATACAAACCTGAAAAAAACAGAATCATATCAAGTACATCAGGTTTCATAGAGCCAAAACATTTCAAGTGCTACTCAACTGGCTTTAGATAAGCAAGTGCTTTGTTAGTAATTTTATTTCTCAAAGTAGAGTCAAAAGAGATGAGTTTTCAGTCTGCGCCGGAAGATGTGTAAGATTTCTGCTGTCCTGATGTCAATCAGGACACCATTTTGGAGCCAAGATAGCAAACCCACATGTTTTTGCTGATGGGAACTTGGGTCCTCCTCGCAGTGCGGGTGCAGCAAGCCGTTTGGCTGATGCAGAGCAGAGTGCACGTGATGGGGTGTATGGTTTAACCATGTCCTGGATGTAGGAAGGGCCAGATCCATTCACAGCATGGTACGCAAGTACCAGTGTCTTGAAGTGGCCTGCAACGCCTGCCACCTGATCCTGCGGCTCAGCCGCCACCGGCGTCTGGAGCACTTCCAGTATGTATGTCTCGCCGGAAGAGGCGGAGGACTGGGACCTCGAGGTGGTGGAGATGGAGGAGCAGGATGTCGGTGTGCCCTTCGTGTTCGCCATGCCAGCGGGCCGGACTCTAGGAGGGTCCACAGCGGCAGGACTTCCCGGCGGTTATGACTATGGCGGCGGAGTGTGCAGGTTTGCCACTCCCCCCACCACTGCCACCGAGGCCGGTGTGCCGCCTCCGTCAGGGCTTCCACGGCTCGTCTCGTCCGGCGCAGCCGGCCTTCGTTTCGCCCCCCTTGCCAGATATATGGCAGTGCGTGGTGGTGACGTGGCGACAGCCACTGAGAAGGAAGGCTTCAGTGGCAACATGGGCGGGAATTCTAAGGGTGCAGGGCCGCTCGGACATGGAGTATCCCGGTGTGCCCCCCCTTGATGATGATGATGATCTGCTTCCACAGGCAGCCGGGTGGGCAGAGGGGAGGATGCCTCTATAGCCCAATAATATTGGCGTGTTGGGTGTCTCACTGATCACCCCTCAGCAGGACATCCCTGCCTCCCCGCCTCCGAACGGAAGCGATTATTCGGACTGCTGTGTGGGCCAGACGGTAAATCGGCCAGACGGTATGGCTTGTTACGGGTGAGCGAAGCAAGCAGGACCCAAATGCAGATACCACTGAAACTATCTTTATTTCAAGGATACAATGTACAAACTGAACACTCCCCGGTGAACAAAGTCACAGACAACCGAAAAATGACAGACAGAAAAAACTTAAATACACACAGGACTAATCAAGGAAACAAGAGACAGGTGATGAGGGAGGAGACAACACAGGGGCACCAGGTGGGTGGAGGGGGTTAGGAGGACGGGTTTGGGCTGACAACCCAGGAGCACAGCGGAGGACCCGGAGGGGATCTCGGGCGGACGGCCCGGGGGCAAGGCAGAGTCCATGGAGGGGCAAAGGCCACAGCGGGCGAACTCAGGGGGCCGAGCATGAGGGCGAAGGCAGCGGCTGGAAGAGTCAGGGAGCCGGACCCGAGGTTGAGGGCCGCGGCCGAGAAAGTCAGGGGGCCGGGCTCGAGGGCGAAGACCGCGGCACTCAGGGGGCCGGTCTCGAAGGCGAAGACCGCGGCTCTCAGTGGGCCGGGCTCGAGGGCGAAGCAGGCGGCGACGGAACAACTCCGGAGGACGGGCAGGACCCGGTGTCGGCCGGACAGGAACCGGAGCCGGTGGGACAGGCTTCGGCAGGATCCCCCACGGAAGAGGACTAGGAGTTGGCAGGACCCTCGGCGAGACAGGTGATGGCGGGACCTCCAACGGAACAAGACATGGAGTTGGCAGGACCCCCGGCAGGAGAGTTGTCGGCGGGACCTCCAACGGCACAGGACATAGGGTTGGCAGGAACCCCGGCAGAAGAGTAGTCGGCGGAACCACCAACGGGACAGGACATAGGGTTGGCAGGACCCCCGGCAGAAGAGTAGTCGGCGGGGCCTCCAACGGCATAGGACACAGGGTTGGCAGGACCCCCAGCAGAAGAGCAGTCGGCGGGAACCCCAACGGGACAGGACACAGGGTTGGCAGGACCCCCGTCAGAAGAGTAGTCGGCGGGACCTCCAACGGCACTGGACACAGGGTTGGCAGGACCTCCGGCAGAAGAGCAATCGGTGGGACCCCCAACGGGACAGGACATAGGGTTGGCAGGACCCCCGGCAGAAGAGTAGTCGGTGTGACCCCCAACGAGACAGGACATGGAGTTGGCAGGACCCCCGGTAGAAGAGTAGTCGGCAGGACCTCAAACGGCAAAGGACATAGGATTGGCAGGACCCCCTGCAGAAGAGCAGTCGGCGGAACACCCAGCGGGACAGGACATAGGGTTGGCAGGACCCCCGGCAGGAGAGTGGTCAGCGGGATCCCCAACGGGACAGGACATGGAGCTGGCAGGACCCCCAGCGGAACCTCCAACGGCACACGACATAGGGTTGGCAGGACCCCCGGCAGAAAAATCGTCGGCGGGGCCTCCAACGGCATGGGACATAGGGTTGGCAGGACCCCCGGCAGAAGAGTAGTCGGCGGGATCTCCAAGGGCACAGAACATAGGGTTGGCAGGACCCCCGGCAGAAGAGTAGTCGGTGGGCTCTCCAACGGCACAGAACATAGGATTGGCAGGACCCCCGGCAGGAGAGTAGTCGGCAGGGCCTCCAACGGCACAGGGCAAAGGGTTGGCAGGACCCCTGGCAGAAGAGTAGTCGGCGGGGCCTCTAAGGACTCGAGAGGTGACTTGAAAGGGGACTTGAGAGGGAACTTGAGAGGAGACTCGAGAGGAAACTCGAGAGGAGACTCGAGAGGTGACTTGAGAAGGAACTGGAGAGGGGATTCGAGAGGGAACTCGAGAGGGAACTTGAGCAAGGACTCGAGAGGAAACTGGAGAGGGGACCAGAGAAGGGACTAAAGAAGGGACTAAAGAAGGGACTATAGAGGAGGGACTGTAGAGGGAACTAGAGAAGGGACTAGAGAAGGGACTAAGGAAGGGACTAGGGAAGTGACTAGAGGAGGGACTTGAGAAGGGACTAGAGAAGGGACTAGGGAAGAGAGTAGGGACTAGTGGAGGGACTAGAGTAGGGACTATAGGAGGGACTAGAGAGGGGACTTGAGAAGGGACTAGAGAAGGGACTAGGGAAGTGACTAGAGAAGGGACTTGAGAAGGGAATTGAGTAGAGACTAGAGAAGGGAGTAGAGAAGGGATTTGAGTTGGGACTAGAGTAGGGACCATGGCTGCTGGGGCCGGAACCAGGGCCGGAACCATGGCTTCTGGGGCTGGGACCATGGCTGCTTGGGCTAGGACAGGAGCCGGAACCATGGCTGCCGGGGCTGGAATCCTGACCTTGCGTTTCCTTCCATGCTGCCTTGAAGCCTTTAGGAGGTCCTCCAAAGGCCAGACCAGACCCAGCGAAAGGGTCTTTGAAAGGAGCCTTGTTTGGAACTGTGGCAGGCAGGGGGCTAGCATGCCAGGGGCTAGCAGGCCGGGAAACAGGTTTGACCTCAAAGCTACCGATAAAGTCCTCCACCCACTCGGGTAGTAACTCCTTTAACCAGGGCCTTGAGGTTACTTCTTGGCGTAGCGTTGAGATAATTGACTGGCTCTCTTCACTACTGGAGGCATATCGACAGTAGTTTTCAAATCACATTAAATTGTACGTCACCTCGTACAGGCTGTCTGCTGGGTCCATCTTTTGGTTGGTTGGTTCTGTTACGGGTGAGCGAAGCAAGCAGGACCCAAATGCAGATAACACTGAAAATACCTTTATTTCAAGGATACACGGATCAAACAGAACACTCCCCGGTGAACACAGTCACGGACAAACGACGAACCAACAATGACAGACAGAAAAAACAGAACTTAAATACACACAGGACTAATCAAGGAAACAAGAGACAGGTGAGGAGGGAGGAGAAAACACAGGGGCACCAGGTGAACACAATCAAGAAAACAGGTAGGAGGGAACAGGTAGGAAGGAACACACACAGACAGGAAACCAAATGCAGATCTAAACAAGACAAAACACAATGCAGACAGAAAACCAAAGACAGATCTAGACAAGACAAAACACAACACAGACAGATCGTGACATGTCTGCCGCAGCTGGACGTGTGATGTCCCTGGCCACGGTGGCGTCGTGTCACGTGTGGCTCGGACTGACCGCACTGTCCAAGAAAGACCAGGATGATCTCCTTTGGGCCCCCATATCCACGGAAGGGCTCTTCGGGTCGATCACCTTGGTCACCCAGCACTTCAGTCGCTTGGAGGAAGAGAGGGCGCGGCTCAGCTGCATGCTGCCGCTGGCTTGTCCTCAGGCTCTTTCTCGGGGAGGAGAGCACTCGGCGGTGGTAAGACGGAGAGAGAGGCGCCGGTATAGAGCCCCCGTGGCTCCCGTTGCTCCCTCTGCCTCCGCGGTTCGTCCCGGAGAACCGGCTCAATACCGGTACTCATGGGGACGGGCTGACCAACCCCGACAAGCTCCCGCTCCGGCTCCGCCTCGGCAAAGTGCTTCAGGGTGGGGTGTACCGTCCTCCAGAAGCTGACTGGCGGTGGGAGGAAGCGTCCCGGGGGAGAGAGTCACTTTCTCCACCCAGGACGCGAGGGTCAATCCCGCCTCCTCCCTGTATGATGCTACTGTTGTGACACGATCATCTTTTTAAAATAAAAATGATTGCATGTATCCCAGTCTAAGTGTAATTTCTCTCCACAAATCCACACTTCCACATGATGTTAACCGTACAGATTCCCCACTCACTGCCCCAGTTGTAACTCCAGTAAAGGAAGCAGCTAGTGGGCATGCGCATGTGAGAGTGATAAACCGCGCTGTGTGGGTACAAGGACATTATGGCCGGCGTAGCAGGGTTAGGAGACACACAACGCCGAGTGTAAAAACTCTGCTTGATGCATTTCACCATTTGGGTGAATGCATCATGACGGAGCACGCGTGTCGACCCTCCATGGGCAGAACTTCCCTTCACGGGGAGTTTTGTGGCCGAACGGGTCACCTGAGAGTAATACAGCTTTTTAGCTGGGCCCCGCAGCTGATTGCACATCCCCTAACGCAATGTTATGGGGAATGGAAGCACAGCTGTGTATTAAGGGAGTGGATGGACAGGACGCTGAGACTTGGTTATTCACTACAGTTTTGCAGCATCCCTCCTCCGTTCACAGGCATAAAAGAGTTGAATCGATTGTTCCCTCTCGGCAGAGATTCAGGCCCTGTTGCAAAAACAGGCAGTGTCTGTTGTGCGCTCTCAAGACAGAGAGGAAGGGCACTATTCCCTGTACTTTCCTGGTTCCCAAGAAGACAGGAGAATTCAGGCCCATTCTGGATATTCGAAGCCTGAATCTCCACATTGCACGCAGAAAATTCCATATGTTAACTGAAAACAGTTGATGGGACTGGTGCAGCCAGGCGATTGGTTCACAACCATCGACCTGAAGGACGCTTACTTTCATGTCAGCATTGCTCCAAAGCATAGAAAGCGTTTTGCCTTCCAGGGTGTAGCCTACGAGTACAACAGACTACCGTTTGGCTTCTCCCTATCCCCACGCACGTTCAGCAAATGTGTGACCACAGCGCTTCAGCCGATGCGCGACCGTGGCATGAGGGTGTTCTTTTATCTAGACGATCTCATAGTCATGGCCAGGTCCAGGGAATGGGCAATGTTTCAAACAACGCCTGGTGACCATCCCTCCCTTAGTGTTGGGCACTTAGTGTTGGGCAACCTCAGTTACTGGGGGTCCCCAGAGGGAATTCCCCTGGGGCGGTTAACCTCCTATGTCACGGTGTTCACAGACGCATCCATGACAGGTTTGGGGGGAACTGCCTAGGGAGAGCTATAGGGGGTCACTGGTCTCTAACGGAGACATGGCACAGCAACCTTCTGGAGCTGCGGGTAGTGGTGTTAGTCCTCCAGCATTTCAAACCCTTAATACAGGGAAAACATGTGCTGGTGAGGAGCGACAACAGCCCCACAGTGGCATACATCAACAGGCAGGGCGGAGTCCGCTCCGCCGCCTTGTTGACCACAGCGGAGAACCTGTGGTTGTGGGCTTCAGAGATTGTGTTATCTCTGAGGGCCCTCCACATCCCGGGACTGGAGAACAGTGGGGCCGACCTCATGTCATGTCTCCTCCTGGAGAGGGTGAGACGAGAGCATCTGTCAGTCATCCTAGTGGCCCCAGACCGCCGCTTGGCGCCGTGGTTCGCAGAGGTGACACAGATGATGGTGGGCCAGCCCTGGGCGATTCCTCAGTTCTGGGGGGCGATGTCTCAGGAGGCAGATGAACACCTAGTGGCACGGCTGCCACTAGGCGCACTGAATAACTGTTTGTGTGCTTTTGGGGGCGACGTGGCCGGTAAAGCTCTGTCCAAGAAACGCCTGGCAGGATGGCTCTGCGAATGCATCTCACATGCCTACGGACAGGCGGGAAGAGCCTTCCCCACGGGGGTCCGTTCACACTCTACACGGGGTATGGCTGTGTCAACAGCCTTATTTAACACAGTGAGTGTGGAGGACATATGTACGGTGGCGTCTTGGTCCCTTCATAAGGTTATTATCGGCTTTATCGTTTTTATCTCTTGGACATGTCTGGCTCCTTCTCATCATCTGTGCTTGCTGAGGCAACACAGGACTTGAGGGGCTGTGGGAACTGTGTCCCCCCCCTGGACATAGTGCACTTATGTGTTCCCATATTCCTTAGGGACCAGGGAAATATGGTGCACAGTGAGCCCCATACCGGGCTGGGGGACAGGGCACACTATTCACGAGGTGTGCCCTATCAGCCAGGTAAACTACGGCCCCCACTTCTCCCCACTTCTTCACCACCGGAGGAGAGGAGGTTGCGGTGCAGTGGCTGTTAACCAAAAGCTGGTCAGGGGCAGTGTGGTGACTCGATGTTGTTGGACGACAGGGCGTTTAGGCATCAGGGCTCCACCCACTGTACCCATTAGAGTCCAGTAGAGGCCGGAGCCTGTGTGGGATATAAAGTGGATTACGTATTGTAACCCTAGTTATATAAGCACAGGTGGAGCCCTCTACTCGGGGCCCTGTCTGTCCTATGCTGTTCGCTGTGTGTGTGTGTGTGTGTGTGTGTGTGTGTGTGTGTGTGTGTGTGTGTGTGTGTGTGTGTGTGTGTGTGTGTGTGTGTGTGTGTGTGTGTGTGTGTGTGTGTGTGTGTGTGTGTGTGTGTGTGTGTGTGTGTGTGTGTGTGCGTGTGTGTGTTTGTTAAAGGAATGGTATGCTCATGACACTCATTTTTAAATAATTATCATCCGATAAAACAGACCAGTCTCTGCCAGTCTTTTTTTTCTTTTTTTATAAAATCATTATTTACCGGGGAATATCGCTGATTTCTTCAGGGTATGGTTTAAACATAATGTTTCACTAAATACTGAAGTTTTGATTAATTATCTAATGAGTGGACCATTCCTTTAATGTAAAAGCTAAAGGAATGGAGAAAAAACATATTGTAAGATGTAAATATTTACCATAACTTGTGAATTCCATGTGAAAAGTTAGGAATTCCTTGTCTCACCACACCGAGGCCTCTGACACCCTTTCATTCATCCTTTCAGAAGTAAATGGTTTTACTATGTACAGGAAGTATAATGATGCTTCTAACAAAGGGGGACAGCTAAGCACGATAGCAAGATGTTCAACACAATTGGTCAGATCTTCCTTTGAGTACCTTGGCATAAGCTTTTCCTGGGTGGTTGAGCAACATGATACCTTGATATAAAAGAGGAGTTAGCCCTTGACCATCACTCAAGATTGAAGAGACATGTCTGCCAGAAACCTGAACAATGTCTAGAGCCTTTAATATTGCTGGGCAAATCTCATCCATACCTGGCGCTGTGATATTGGGATATGGGTAAAGCTTCCCTATAATCTTCCAACTTTTCATTATCCATCGACAACATTTTGGATGTGTTTGGGAGCCCTTCAAAGTGCCTGACAGTATCAGGATATCAGCAGCTCTCCTCCTGAGCTGAACACTCTGAAACCCTGTGTCCCTTTCCTGAGTCACCTGGGGGCTGCCAGACCTTTCTTGAGACGAACCAACAGTCAATCTCATTGGCCTTCCCAATCTCTTGCCTTTATGTCGTTTTTGTTTCAAAATAACCCTGGAACAACCAGGCCCAAAAGGCTAAATGACCTAATCCATTGTCGAGAAGCAAGTTGGCTTCATTGATCCTTTGACCATAACTCTGAGGAGCCACTCCCACAATGTAACTTATCAGCATGGCCCACTTGGTTTCAATACTTCACGAAAAATGATAATCTTTTAAGATTCATTACACTGTAAAACCACTCTTGATGACTTGTAAAAAGTGGGCACCATCATAAAATAAGATGATGTCAATGCCGGGAATTACGAACAAAATAAGTTGTATGGAAGTGATGAAGACTGAGATGAAGATGACTGCAGGAAAAAAAGTAGAGCTAAGGGATTTCAGTCTTAGCTACAGAGAAAGTAATAGTAGGGGCAGGACGGATGAGAAGAGATATATCAACGTTGAGCTCAACACGTCTCTCTGCATGTGGAGACTTCCCAAATGGATGAACTCTGCTTTCCACAACTCTTCAACAAATCCTGCAGGAAGCCTACGCCAGCTCAGTCAGATGTCCTGCTCGCTTACATCCTGCTGTCCTTCACCGCTCTGATCACTGCAGCTCTCAACCTGCTGGTCATCATCTCTATCTCCCACTTCAGGCACAGACACACTTTCAGCTTAAGCTTGTATATGTTCATGATTGAAAATTAACAGGATTTAGCAACGCATATATTCCTTTTAATGAATGTTTCAGATAATAGATGTTCTGTTTTCAATTGTAACATATTCAAACCTGACGTTGTGTGAAAAAATAGTTAAAGCAGACACTCAACAACAAATGCATATCCATTCAAATGCTTTTTTTGTGTTTTACTGCTGTTTGTTGTTACAAGATATTGTTGATAATCTTATTTATGATGATATTCTTCCTTTCCAGGCAGCTCCACACCCCCACTAACCTCCTCATCCTCTCCCTGGCTGTCTCAGACTTCCTTGTGGGCCTAATTGTGATGCCTGTTAAAATCCTTCTAACAGAGGCTTGCTGGTACTTGGGTGACCTGACGTGTGATCTGTATAATATAGTTGATTTTATCATTACCTCTTCTACGGTTGGAAACATGGTGCTCATATCCATTGATCGTTATGTTGCTATATGTGACCCTCTACATTACACCACCAGAGTAACTCTCAACAGAACAAAAATCTGCATATGTCTGTGTTGGATTGGCTCTGTTATCTATAATTGTCTAATTTTAAAGGCCTTTCTGAGACAACCTGATTCACATAATTCTTGCCATGGAGAGTGTGTAGTTGTGAATGACAATATCACAGGAGCTGTTGACTTAGTTGTTACGTTTATTGCCCCCATTACTGTTATCATAGTTCTGTATATCAGAGTGTTTGTGGTGGCTGTGTCTCAGGCTCGAGCCGTGCGATCCCATGTTAGAGCTGTCACTATGCAACGTTCAGTTGGTGCAACTGCTAAGAAATCTGAGATGAAAGCAGCCAGGACTCTTGGTGTTGTTGTCCTTGTGTTTCTAATATGTTTTTTTCCATATTATACTCCATCCCTTATCGGTGAGGATATTGAAAATAGTAGTTCAACCTCACTCATTGTAATGTGGTTGCTGTTTTTTAACTCTTGTCTGAACCCATTGATTTATGCCTCGTTATACCCCTGGTTTAGAAAATCTATCAAGCTCATTGTTACCCTTAAGATACTTCAGTCTTGCTCGTGTGATTCTAAAATACTGTAATGACGGGCTGGGGTTGAGATATATTCTAAAAAACCTCTGTTAAGATGGACATATTTTTGCTATTGTTGCTGAGTCAGAATGCAATGTGTATTGGCTGAAGAAAGATTAGACATTACTTAATGTAGTAAAACATATGTAACTAAAATATATTAAATAATTGAATACAAAATAAAACTGGAAAATATTACATTGTGTGGAGGAAGTACTAGTTTTTAACCTGTGTTGACTTCAGCTTGACCAGTATTCTGGTAATGATATGTTCAATTGTTAAATTTGTAGACAATATGCAGTACAGACTGATTGAGAATGTCGTTGGCAGAAGGTCAGTGTGCAACTTCAAACAAAAAGACAGAGCTGTCCTGTGTGTGTGTGTGTGTGTGTGTGTGTGTGTGTGTGTGTGTGTGTGTGTGTGTGTGTGTGTGTGTGTGTGTGTGTGTGTGTGTGTGTGTGTGTGTGTGTGTGTGTGTGTGTGTGTGTGTGTGTGTGTGTGTGTGTGTGTGTGTGCGTGTGTGTGTCTGTGTGTGTTTGTGAGAGAGAGAGAGCGAGAGAGAGAAAAAGGAGAGAAGGTTTTACTGACACATATCAGATTTGGTTCTCCAAAACACTGACGATATAATATAACAAGAACAAAAATAAATCTTGTTGATAAACACATGGGGGGATTAAAATGTAGAAAAACATTCATAATATTTAGGCTGACAATTAAAAAATTAAACTTCAATCAGTGATGATCGGGACCTCGCTAGGGCTGCTCGATTAAGGCAAACGTCATATAATCATACATCTGTGGGGGTCATAAGCACGATTATTTTGGTCAATATTGATATCACGATTATTAAATACGATTATTCATTGACTTTGAAAACATCAATTTATTGAACTTTAAAAAAATAATAATAGTAATTTGAACAGTATCTTTTTAACAGTTGATTACCCTGAACCTTAAGTATAATTCAACTGAAAAACCAATACAAATATAAATAAAATAAATTATACATTTATATAAATAATATCAAATTAATAAATACCAATAAAGAAGATCAACAAATATGTTGGGCTGCGCTTCCACATCCTACTGAACATAATAAATACAATAAATACAAATAAATGTGATTATTGGCAAAGTATTCAGCTGAAGCCACATCTTTTTCAACTTCCCCAAGGCCTTTGTCATAAAGGGCAGGTCAGGGTTCAAGTTATGTGGGAGCCAATGGGAGCTCCCATGAGGAGGGTCTGAGCTCCCATGAACGCAGTGAAATCATACATCTGTGGGGGTCGTTAATACATTACCAACTACCATTATTTTAATCACAAATAATGCATGTGTCAAATGTGTTATTTACGATAACGAGGTAAATAGGCTAACAGAAAAACACGTTTTCCAAAAGAACTACGAATCGTATTCTCTCTTGAATGACAATATGCCTGCACTTCACCTCCAAGGTGCGCAATCAATTATTGGCAATCTATGCCTGTGAGCGTGCTGCGCGAGCCGAGATGATGTGTTATGTGGTGTGCTTATTGTTGAACCTTTTCATATTTAAGTTTGTAGCAATTAGAGTGCTGCTGCTGTGTGTGTGTGTGTGTGTGTGTGTGCGTGCGTGCGTGTGTGTGTGTGCGTGCGTGTGTGTGTGTGCGTGTGTGTGTGTGTGTGTGCGTGTGTGTGTGTACACACGTTAGTTTTAAAGACCCCCATGAAGCTCATATTATAACTCGAACCCTGGGGCAAGCAGTGTAGATCTGGTGAAATGATGCCGAGATGGCATCGCGTAACGTTTGTCCATAGTGTTTTTTAATTTTTTTTAATTTATATTTTATTAGACATTTTCAAAGGCAAAAACATATGGACATGGACATGGCTCACACACACCACAAACAGAAGAGGACAATAACATGAAGGGTAGGGGGATTACAGTGTCAGTTACATTTTATGTATGCATATGGCTTTGTATTTATACATGATTTGCTTCATAACATAGATATACTTCATTGTTTCCTCATTATTATTATTGTGGTGATTGGAATTATTCACCCACGGATCAATGGATTGGGGTATTGTTCCGCACGGACATTTGAGTGAGCCGGACTTTCTGTTTCCGCCGCTCTTCGCTTCACGGGCATGAAGTTGTTTACATGTGTGTTTAGATGCTAAATAAAAGTATAGCTTGTAACTTTGATACCCCGCCTCCGACTCCCGTCTCTCGGCACTACATTGGTGACCCCGACATAAGTCTCGTTGAAGGATCCGAGACTGAACGCCAAGAAACGCCGTTTTTTTTAAACTGCCGGAGTTTTGGGAGACATCTGCGGCTGCATGGTTCGCTCAGGCGGAGGCTCAGTTCGCCCTCCGCGGAGTGACTGACGACGCAGCACGCTATTTTCACGTCGTTTCGGCGCTGGGGAGCTCCACTGCGACCCGGACGGTGGGCTTTATTACATCTCCTCCTGCCCAGGATAAATATACAGCGTTCAAGGCTTTCCTGCTAAAGACTTTTGAGCTGTCACGGTCGGAACGGGCCCGACGCCTGCTCGCTATTCATATCCTGGGGGACAACAAGCCTTCTGGCCACATGGAGATGATGCTCAGCCTGCTGGGTACGGAAGAACCTACTTTTTTGTTCATAGAACTGTTTCTTCGGCACATGCCGCCGCATGTACAGACAGTGCTCGCTAACACGGCTATTACTGAGCCCCGCGCTTTGGCCGAAGAAGCTGACCGGTTCTTCCTGGCAACCCAGCGTTTTGCCCCGGAGGTGCTGGCCCCGACACGCAGCGGCACCTTCCCTGGTACAGGCATGCCACCTAGCAGAAGCTCCGGGACCGACCTCAGCAACTCCAGCCCTGGCCTGTGTTATTACCATGCACGCTACGGGGCGAAAGCCAAGATGTGTCGTCCTCCCTGCACCTACGGTGACGGGAAACGCCAAGGCCTGCGCTCGGTAGTGGCCGCGAGGGTGGGCACATCCTCCCATCACACCTGTTCATCAGGGACACCCTCTCTGGTCGCAGACTCCTTTGTGACACAGGAGCCCAGAGGACCGTCCTGCCGGCTACCGTGGAGGACGCTGCCGGTGGAGGCCACGGCCCACCTTTAACGTCCGCTAACGACACCCCTATTCGCAACTATGGCGCAAAGACAGTGGACCTGTGCTTCGAGGGTCAGCGGTTTAAGTGGGATTTCGTCACGGCTGTCATCTCCTTCGCTCTCCTCGGCGCAGACTTCCTGTGCGCTCATGGACTGCTGGTGGATGTCAAGAACAGCCGCCTGGTGGATGCACTGACGTTTGCCTCGTTCACGTGTACCCGCGGCGAGGCGTCATTCAGCGGGCTCTCCAGCTCACTCTCACAGGGCGACAAGTTCCAGCACCTTCTCAATGAGTTTCCCGACTTGACGCAGCCCACCTTTTCCGCTGCCACTACCAAACACGGGGTAGAGCACCACATTGACACTGAAGGACCCCCTGTCTACGCTAGGGCCCGGCAGCTGAACCCTGACATGCTGGCAGTCGCGAGTTCGTCAACATGGAGCGTCTGGGCATCATCCGCCGCTCAGACAGCCCTTGGGCTTCGCCGCTTCACATGGTCTCTAAATCAGCCGGTGGCTGGCGAGCGTGTGGTGACTACCGCCGCCTTAACGACGCCACTACGCCAGACCGCTACCCGGTCCCTCACATCCAGGACTTTTCTGCACACCTGGCGGGCAAGCTGGTTTTCTCCAAGGTGGATCTGGTGCGGGGCTACCACCAGGTTCCGGTGCACCCCTTGGACGTCCCCAAAACTGCGGTAATTACGCCGTTTGGGCTTTTCGAGTTCCTGCGTATGCTGTTTGGACTTAAGAACGCAGCTCAGTCCTTTCAGCGGCTGATGGATTCAGCGCTCAGAGACATGCCATTCATCTTGGTCTATTTAGACGACATCCTGGTCGCCAGCTCCTCCTCCGAAGAGCACCAGGCACATCTCCGGGTCCTTTTCGCGAGGCTCAACCAACACGACCTGATTATAAACCCGGCGAAGTGTCAGTTCTGGATGTCCTCCATCCATTTCCTCGGGCACCTCATCAGCAAGGATGGGGCCGCACCCCTCCCGTCGAAAGTGGAGGCCGTGTTTGCTTTTCCACGACCGCCTACAGCTCGGGCGCTCCGAGAGTTCCTCGGGATGGTGACGTTTTATCACCGGTTCATCCGCCGGGCGGCCCACACCATGCACCCGCTGTACGAGGCCCTGCACCGCACCACCTCATATCACCCCCAGGCTAACGGATTGGGTTTCACCGCTCACACAATCCATGAAGGCGTCACTGCGTGCCGGCTTGACAGACGGCAACTGGGTGGATAAGCTCCCGTTGGTTATGCTCGGCCTCAGGTGTGCCCCCAAAGAAGACCTGCAGTCCTCGTCGGCAGAGCTCGTCTATGGCCAGATGCTACGGGTCCCCGGGGAACTCATTCCCACCGCCACTGTGCCCTGGTCTGAAGCCGGGCAGCGCTCCTCCCTGCTGGAGACCGCCGGGACATTCACACCCATCCCCACGTCGCAGCACAGCAACCCAACTTTCCGGGTGTCCCACGGATTACGGTCGGCAGATTTCGTTTTTATTCGCCACGACGCCCACCGCGGTCCCCTGCGGCCCCCTTACGACGGTCCGTTCAGGGTCATACGTCACGGGACAAGAGCCTGGTGGTGGACATTGGTGGCAGGCCTGAGACTGTGTCCGTTGATCGGATTAAGCCTGCTCACGTGGACATTTCCAGGCCATTGGAGTTGGCTCTGCCCCCACGTCGAGCCGCCCTCCCATGGCCCGCCCCCCACCCCCTGTGGGGATGCCCTCGCCCTCGTTGGCACCCCTGCCCTCGCCTGCGGCCCCGCCCTCCTCGGCCCCTGTGGTCTGTACGCGCCAGGGTCTGGTGGTACTTCCTCCCAGGCATGAGGGTTTTGACTATGGGTGAATACTGGGGGGGCTTGTGTGGTGATTGACATTATTAACCCATGGATATATGGGTTGGGGTATTGTTCCGCACGGACATTTGAGTGAGCCGGACTTCCTGTTTCCGCCGCTCTTCACTTCCCGGGCATGAAGTTGTTTACATTGTTCAGATGCTAAATAAAAGTATAGCTTGTAACTTTGATACCCCGCCTCCGAATCCCGTCTCTCGGCACTACATTATAAAACAAAAACATTTACAATCGATAAATAAATAAATAAATGGATAAATAGTCAAATAAATATATATATATATCCATTATTATTACCATTGATTTTTCTGTTTCTTCATAGTTTATTTATATTTATTTCTCTTTATTTATTAACATTATTATAATTATTATATGTATTATTGGCAGCCGAGATGGTTTGAGTCCAGAGGCCTGTACTACGAAGCTGGATCTTCCCTTAGCCGGCTAACTTCAGGGAAAACTCCGGCTTTCTGGTCCTACGACGCTGGTTCTCTTTTTAGCAGGCTAGATCTCCATGGTAACTTATGCTGTGCGGCTAACCTGCTCCGGAGCAGGTTAGGTTGCAAGCTAAGAGCTCAACTCAGTGAAAGCACCGCCTGCTGACCAATCAGAGCTCAGTGTGCGGAGTTTAAAGCGATCAAGTCATATTACAGGAGAAAGGAAATACAGAAAAACTGCCGTTGCAGGAAAGACGGCCGGCAAAAATCACCGACTGTGTGAATGTGAAAATTAATAGAATATCACCTCCCATCTTCAGAGCAATCTGACTATTATAACATTAGCGTTAAGAAAGCTTACTTAAATATCTGCCACAACATAAGTACACTGAGTGCAGATGTCGATGTGTCCCATTATCATTCCTATCACATCATAATGTATCATATATTTCCTTATCTGAGTCAGCTGAGCCGTATCTGGCCGTGCAACACTCACAGTGTCACATACTGTATGCATAAATATTATTTTAAGCAACACATTAAGTTGACGCTCGAGACAAATGTAATTAAAGTCAGATCGTGTTTTAGACGGGGCAGTGATATCATAAACCTGTTAATGTATGCATTCAAACACTTTTACTTGTACCAGCTGTATTCACCTTGCAGGTTAGGGTTACCCCATAAACGCACCAGGAGCGTCTGCGCCACGCTGCGACCTCCTCCTGCAACCTAACACACCAGGCGCGTTTCAAAACGTTGCGGAAGCGGAGCGTCGTGTGTGCAGCCTCGCAGTTGTTGTTGATTTTGGAATATTTCCTGGACATTTGTACTTCTACAAGTAGTAGGCTACGTAGTTTAATGGTTTATGTTTGTGTCTGTTTAAATCGGGTTTATTGTTGTTATTTCCTATGTTGTTGTGTTGTAGACTACAGACAAAGTTAATAATAATTGTAATATTCCAGTTATAAACGACATGAATCAAAGATGTGTTGCTGTATTTTAGTGGTAAACAAATATGCATTCATCATCATAATTATTGTATATATATATATATAATTGACAGTGCCTGTAAACCGGAGGAGAACGCTGGCATGTATTCTCCTACTTGAAAGACGGTGGTGGGGGGAGGAGAAGGAGCCGGTTTTGGGTGCACCCCCTCAACCAGAAAAGCAGACAACAAGGTGATTTTCATCACTTCCTGCCTGCGCCGCGCTGCGCCGCGTCAAAAATAGGATTCATCCTATATTTTAGAAATTCCTTGCGGCGAGGAGCTTCTGGGACGCTTCGAGCGTCTGGTGGAATAGCACCCATTGAGTAGAGTGGCCGCGATCTCTGCGAACGCCGCGGCGCGGCCGTAATGCAGCGCAGACGCTCCTGGTGCGTTTAGGGGGTAAGGCTACTGTATGTGGCTTTTATCCTGGATAAAGTGTTTAAGTCATGGATGTTTAAAGTTTAACTTCTTCATATTTGACTAGTATTAAAATTCACTTTTCATTCAGGAAGTATGACGCTGCGCTGTCAGTGCGCTTCTCCATGTTTGTGATTGGTCGAATGCTCCAAATACCACCCCTTTCATGTGAACGCGCACCTAACTAGATAGGACACGGCTGGCTTGAGCGATCCACTTGATAACCAGCGTCGTAGTACAGTTTAGCGCGTATGTTTTGGATTGGGCCAACCGGCTAACTCAAACATATCCATGTTAGAAAAATCCAGCTTCGTAGTACAGGCCTCAGGAAAGCCCTTATCTTATCCCAGAGCCTGTTTTCTGGCTTAACCAAATATAACAGGGAGAAAGCAGCTTCTTCCATACTTAAGATGTTTAGGAAGTCCTCCAGCCATCTATTTAAATTGAAGCAGTTGGGCTTTCTGACTTTCCAGTTCATAAAAACGAGGCGTTTAGTTGAAAGGCATGCTAAACTGTAAAAACATTTTTGTAAAAAAACGGTTATTTTCTGGCGATGGGGGCGCCAGAAAATGTCCGTTAAAAAAAGGAAAAAAACTGTAAAATAAAATACGGAGATAACATGTAACGAAACAGTAACTTACCTTACCAAAAGTAGCCTCTATGACTGTTTTTAAATGAAATATCTTTCTTTTAACATATATTATTTGTTAGAATAGAGTCATAAACCTCTAGAAAACAGAATAATTATCTTTTAAAAATGATAAAGTAAAGCTAAAATACAGAAAATTACTTTTATTATTACAAAAAAGTACCGTATATCTAAGACGATTTACAAGTAAAACACAAAGAAAAGAACATCATTTTACTTTGCAAAACTGTTAGTTTACATTATAGGTATTTTTACCAATAGTAAAACGAGGTCTCTTAATTTTTTCAGAGCTCTACATAAATATATATATCTATTTTTATAGAAATATATAGATTGCTATACTTTCATGTTTCATGTGAAAAATGTTCTTAGGAAAATGTATGGTACAATATGTTTGCCACAGTTTGTAAGGCAAGGCAAGGCAAGGCAAGGCAAGGCAAGGCAAGGCAAGTTTATTTATATAGCACTTTTCGACGCAGGGTAATTCAAAGTGCTTTACAAAAAAGAAATGAAAGACATTAAGCATTAAAAAAGAAAAGCTAATAAAATAAACATTAAGGAAAAATACATGGATAAAAGTTACAGTGCAGTCTAAAATATGAATAGTTCAATAAAACAATACAAGAAAAAGTACATGGATAAAAGTTACAGTGCTAATAAAATAAACATTAAGGAAAAATACATGGATAAAAGTTACAGTGCAGTCTAAAATATGAATATTTTACTCAAAGAACCTCCCTTAGGAAATCCGAACATTTCCGTCCATATATTTAATTTAGACAGACTTTCTTCACCATATTTTGCTCGCATGACATCCACAATCGGACCCTCAGGAGGCTGTACACACCCCCTCCCCTGCTTTGCTTCCATAACAAAGTCTTTAAAGTGTTACCAAAACACTCCGTGTTACCAAAACACTATTTTTCATCCGTCGATACCAGATATTCCAAATATCTCTGCTTTCGAGCAGTCCCTCTCATAAATGTCATGGAGTTTAATTACGTTTAAACATTACAAGAAAAAGTACATGGATAAAAGTTACAGTGCAGTTTAAGATATGAAAAGTTCAATTAAAAGCAGCGACAAAAAGAAAAGTCTTCAGCCTGGATTTAAAAGTAGTAAGAGTTGCAGCGGACCTGCAGGTTTCTGGGAGTTTGTTCCAGATATTTGGAGCATAATAACTGAACGCTGCTTTACCATGTTTAGTTCTGACTCTGGGGACAGAAAGCTGACCAGTCCCTGAAGACCTGAGAGATCTGGATGGTTCATAGTTTAGCAGGAGGTCAGTAATGTATTTTGGGCCTAAACCATTCAGTGCTTTATAAACCAGCAGCAATATTTTGAAATCTATTCTTTGACACACAGGAAGCCAGTGTAAAGACTTCAGAACAGGAGTGATGTGGTCCACTTTCTTAGTGTTAGTGAGGACTCGAGCAGCGGCGTTCTGAATCAGCTGCAGCTTTCTAATAGATTTTTTAGTGAGACCTGTGAAGACACCATTGCAGTAGTCGAGTCTACTGAAGATAAAGGCATGGACAAGTTTTTCCAAATCCTGCTGTGACATTAGTCTTTTAATCCTAGATATATTCTTTAGGTGATAGTAGGCTGATTTAGTAACTGTTTTAATGTGACTGTTGAAACTCAGGTCAGAGTCCATGACTACACCTAGATTCCTGGCTTTATCTGTTGGTTTGAACATTGCAGACTGAAGCTCAGCGCTAACTTTTAAACGTTCTGCCTTGGCTCCAAAGACCATTACCTCAGTTTTATCTTTGTTTAATTGGAGAAAGTTCTGACACATCCAGTCATTGATTTGTTCAATGCACTTACTCAGTGTTTGAATTGGAGCATAGTCTCCTGGTGAAATTGTTACGTAAATGTGTGTGTCATCTGCATAGCTATGGTAACTTATTTTGTTGTTCTTCATTATCTGAGCCAGTGGTAGCATGTAGATGTTAAAGAGAAGAGGCCCCAAGATGGAGCCTTGAGGAACCCCACATGCCACAAAGTTGTTTCTATCCTTTAAGTAGGATTTAAACCAATTTAGAACTGTTTCCGAAAGTCCCACCCAGTTTTCCAGTCGGTCTAGTAATATGCTGTGGTCAACAGTGTCAAACGCAGCACTGAGATCTAATAATACTAACACTGAAGTTCTGCCACTGTCTGTGTTTAAGTGGATGTCGTTAAAGACCTTTACAAGAGCAGTCTCAGTGCTGTGGTTTGGACGAAAGCCTGACTGGAACACATCGAAACAACTATTTAAATGCAAGAAATTACTCAACTGTTGAAAAACTACTTTTTCAATGATCTTACCTAGAAATGGCAGGTTTGATATGGGCCTGTAATTGTTCATTACTGAAGCATCTAGATTATTCTTTTTTAAGAGCGGTTTAATGACTGCAGTTTTCAGGGCCTGTGGAAAAATACCTGAGTGAAGAGATGTGTTTACTATATGAAGTAGATCTGAGGCCATGCAAGGCAAAACATCTTTGAAAAATCCTGTTGGAATAATATCAAGGCAGCAGGAGGAGGACTTAAGAAGTTGTATAATGTCCTCTAGGTTTTTATCATTAATCTGATGGAATTGTGTCATGATGTCTGAATTGATGTTAAGTGGACACAGAGACAGCACATTTGCTGTTCCTGATGCAGAGGCACTGACTGCTTGTCTCATTTTCTGAATTTTGTCAGTGAAAAAGGAGGCAAAATCATTGCACGCCCTGGTGGTTAGAAATGCAGAGGCTACTGACACTGGGGGGTTAGTTAGTCTGTCGACGGTAGCAAACAAGGCACGTGCGTTGTTTTTGTTTTTGGTAATGATGTCAGAGAAGAATGATTGTCGTGCGTTTTTCAATTCCAAATTATAAAGGCCAAGTCTCTCTTTATAAATTTCAAAGTGAACCTGGAGATTTGTTTTTCGCCACCTGCGTTCAGCTTTTCGACATTCTCTTTTTTCTGTTTTAACGGTCATGGCCTTTCTCCATGGAGATATTTTCTTCCCAGTCACTTCCTTTACCTTAATTGGAGCAATGGCATCTATAACATTTTTAATTTTTGAATTAAAATGATCTACTAGCTCATCTACTGGGATGTTAGCAGGGGCAAGTGTGGAAGAAAAATTCTGAGTAAACATTTCCCTAGTATTTTCAGTTAAATATCGCTTTGTGGTTACCTCTTTTTGAACACTTGTGTGAACAGAAATAGAGCTCTCAAAGAAAACACAGGAATGGTCAGAGAGCGCAACATCAGTCACCACAACCTTAGAGATATTCAGACCCTTTGAGATAATTAAGTCCAGAGTGTGCCCCTTATTGTGCGTGGGCTCCGTCACATGCTGAGTCAGTCCATAGCTATCAAGAACACAAAACAGTTCTTTAGCCCCTCTGTCCTGGGGGTTGTCAACATGGATGTTAAAATCACCAACAATGACTAGACGGTCAAAGTCAATACACACTATAGACAGCAGTTCAGTAAAGTCATCAAAAAAGCTTGCACAGTATTTGGGTGGCCTATAGATATTTAGGAACAGAGCTCGAGAGGAGCATTTCAGCTGAAGGGCCACATATTCAAAAGAATCAAAGTTTCCATACGATGTCTTCCTGCATTGAAGGGAATCATTGAACAGAATAGCAACTCCACCCCCTTTCTTATGCATTCTTTCCTGACTCATAAAACTAAAGTTGGGAGGGGTTGATTCGATAAGAACAGCTGCACTGTTATTTTTGTTCAATCCAAGTTTCTGTTAAAAACATAAAATCAAGATTGTGCTCAGTGATAAAATCATTGATTAAAAATGTTTTTCCTGCCAAAGACCTGACATTTAATAAAGCTAGTTTAAGTTTGTTAAACACACTATCAGTCATGTTTTTTGTAACAAGCTGTGGCTGACATGGAATCACTGCTAAATTAGATAAACTCACACAAACGTTTGAGCGCTTCCTGTATCTAAGATGATTTACCGCTCTTAATCTATTACCTATCAACACAGATATCGGCAAAGCTACTGGCAGACAGGGCCCTGGCATGTCCTGGAAAGAGTTGAGAGTGCCATACGCCCTTGAGCCTGGACCCAGCAGATATCAGTTTGCAGATTGTTGTAGGAAGCAACATTTCATTGTATCCAAATGAAATAAAAGGTACAATTTTATTTTTGTGTCTTTTTCTTTTTTGTAGTTGAGGGAATAAAAAATATAAATACGAAATGTAACCACTTTCAACTAAAAATTCTAAGTTAAATAATTGGGAAAGCAATTAATATTACACAATATTTTAAGTAAAATCAACTTGACATGAAGTGCATTGTACTTCAAATAACAATTCCAGTCCTTGAATAATTTAAGTTAAAATCACTGAAGTTTTCCTAATGCGTTACTTAAAAAAATAGAAAGTGGTTGATTTAAAAATGTAAGTAAAATCAACTTGACATGAAGTGGATTGTATTTCAAATAACAATTCAAGTCCTTGATTAATTTAAGTTTAATTGACTCAAGTTTTCATAATGCTTTACTTAAATCACTTTCCTCTATTTTTGTAAGTAGATTCAACTTATCGGGGTTTACAGTGTGGAGAGGGTGAGACGAGAGCGTCTGTCAGTCATCCTAGTGGCCCCAGATCGCCGCTTGGCGCCGTGGTTCGCAGAGGTGACACAGATGATGGTGGGCCAGCCCTGGGCGATTACTCAGTTCTGGGGGGCGATGTCTCAGGAAGCAGATGAACGCCTAGTGGCAGCCGTGGACTGAACAACTGTTTGTGTGCTTTTGGGGGCGACGTGGCTGGTAAAGTTCTGTCCAAGAAACGCCTGGCAGGATGGCTCTGCGAGTGCATCTCACATGCCTACGGACAGGCGGGAAGAGCCTTCCCCACGGGGGTCCGTGCACACTCAACATTGGGTATGGCTGTGTCAACAGCCTTATTTAACACAGTGAGTGTGGAGGAACATATGTACGGTGGCGTCTTGGTCCACAACAGGTCCCTTCATAAGGTTTTTATCTCTTGGACATGTCTGTCTCCTTCTTATCATCTGTGCTTGCTGAGGCAACACAGGACTGGTGAGGGGGGAAGGGGCTGTGGGAACTATGTTGTTGGACGACAGGGCGTTTAGGCATCAGGGATCCACCCACTGTAACCATTAGAGTCCAGTAGAGGGCGGAGCCTGTGTGGGATATAACGGTGGATTACGTATTGTAACCCTAGTTATATAAGCACAGGTGGAGCCCTCTACTCGGGGCCCTGTCTGTCCTATGCTGCTGTGTGTGTTTGTGTCTGTTAATGTAAAAGCTAAAGGAATGGAGAAAACACATATTGTAAGATGCAAATATTTACCACAATTTATGAATTCCATGTGAAAAGTTAGGAATTCCTTGTCTCACCACACCGAGGCCTCTGACACCCTTTCATTAATCCTTTCAGAAGTAAATAGTTTTACTGTGTACAGGAAGTATAATGATGCTTCTAACAAAGGGGGATAGCTAAGCACGACAGCAAGATGTTCAACACAATTGGTCAGATCTTCCTTTGAGTACCTTGGCATAAGCTTTTCCTGGGTGGTTGAGCAACATGATACCTTGATATAAAAGAGGAGTTAGCCCTTGACCATCACTCAAGATTGAAGAGACATGTCTGCCAGAAACCTGAACAATGTCTAGAGCCTTTAATATTGCTGGGCAAATCTCATCCATACCTGGCGCTGTGATATTGGGATATGGGTAAAGCTTCCCTATAATCTTCCAACTTCTCATTATCCATCAACAACATTTTGGATGTGTTTGGGAGCCCTTCAAAGTGCCTGACAGTATCAGGATATCAGCAGCTCTCCTCCTGAGCTGAACACTCTGAAATCCTGTGTCCCTTTCCTGAGTCATCTGGGGGCTGCCAGACCTTTCTTGAGACAAACCAACAGTCACTCTCATTGGCCTTCCCAATCTCTTGCCTTTATGTTGTTTTTGTTTCAAAATAACCCTGGAACAACCAGGCCCAAAAGGCTAAATGACCTAATCCATTGTCTAGAAGCAAGTTGGCTTCATTGATCCTTTGACCATAACTCTGAGGAGCCACTCCCACAATGTAACTTATCAGCATGGCCCACTTGGTTTCAATACTTCACGAAAAATGATAATCTTTTAAGATTCTTTATACTGTAAAACCACTCTTGATGACTAGGAAAAAGTGGGCACCATAATCAAATAAGATGATCTCAATGCCGGGAATTACGAAAAAAATAAGTTGCATGGAAGTGATGAAGACTGAGATGAAGATGACTGCAGAAAACAAAGTAGAGCTTAGGGAATTCAGTCTTAGCTACAGAGAAAGTAACAGTAGGGGCAGGACGGAAGAGAAGAGATATATCAACATTGAGCTTTGCCAGAACACAGCAGCTTCTCAACACGTCTCTCTGCAGATGGAGACTTCCCAAATGGATGAACTCTGCTTTCCACAACTCTTCAACAACTCCTGCAGGAAGCCTACGCCAGCTCAGGCAGATGTCCTGCTCGCTTACATCCTGCAGTCCTTCATCGCTCTGATCACTGCAGCTCTCAACCTGCTGGTCATCATCTCTATCTCCCACTTCAGGCACAGACAAACTATCAGCTTAAGCTTGTATATGTTCATGATAGAAAATTAACATGATTTAGCAACGCATATATTCCTTTTCATGAATGCTTCAGATAATAGTTGTGCTGTTTTAAATGATCACATATTCAAACCTGACGTTGTGTGACAAAATAGTTGAAGCAGGCACTCCACAACAAATGCATATCCATTCAATTGCTTTTTTGTGTTTTACTGCTGTTTGTTGTTACAAGCTATTGTTGATAATCTTATTTATGATGATATTCTTCCTTTCCAGGCAGCTCCACACCCCCACTAACCTCCTCATCCTCTCCCTGGCTGTGTCAGACTTCCTTGTGGGCATACTTTTGATACCTGTTAAAATCATTTCAACAGAGGCTTGCTGGTACTTGGGTGACCTGATGTGTGCTCTGTGTTATATTGTTGATTTTATCATTACCTCTTCTACGGTTGGAAACATGGTGCTCATATCCATTGATCGTTATTTTGCTATATGTGACCCTCTACATTACACCACCAGAGTAACTCTGAACAGAACAAAAATCTGCATCTGTCTTTGTTGGATTTGCTCTGTTATCTATAATTGTCTAATTTTAAAGGACTTTCTGAGACAACCTGATTCACATAATTCTTGCCATGGAGAGTGTGTAATTGTCACTGACAATATCACAGGAGCTGTTGACTTAGTTGTTAACTTTATTGCCCCCATTACTGTTATCATAGTTCTGTATATGAGAGTGTTTGTGGTGGCTGTGTCTCAGAGTCGAGCCATGCGATCCCATGTTAAAGCTGTCACTATGCAACGTTCAGTTGGTGTAACTGTTAAGAAATCTGAGATGAAAGCAGCCAGGACTCTTGGTGTTGTTGTCCTTGTGTTTCTAATATGTTTTTTTCCATACTACACTCCATCCCTTATAGGTGAGGATATTGAAAATAGTAGTTCAACCTCACCCATTGTAGTCTGGTTGATGGATTTGAACTCCTGTCTGAACCCATTGATTTATGCCTTGTTATACCCCTGGTTTAGAAAATCTATCAAGCTCATTGTTACCCTTAAAATACTTCAGTCTTACTCGTGTGATTCTAAAATACTGTAATGACGGGCTGGGGTTGAGATATATTCTAAAAAGCCTTTGTTAAACTTGACATATGTTTGCTATTGTTGCTGAGTCAGAATGTGTAATGGCTGAATAAATATTAGACATTATTTAATGTAGTAAAACATATGTAACTAAAATATATTAAATAATTTGATACAAAATAAAACTGGAAGATATTACATTGTGTGGAAGAAGTAGTAGTTTTTGAACTTTGTGGACTTCAGCTCGACCAGTATTCTGATAATGATATGTTAATTTGTTAATTTTGTAGACAATATGCAGTACAGACTGATTGAGTATGTCGTTGGCAGAAGGTCAGTCTGCAACTTCAAACAAAAAGACAGAGCTGTCGCGTGTGTGTGTGTTTTTGTCTGTGTGTGAGAGAGAAAAATGAGAGACACATAACAGATTTGGTTCTCCAACACACTGACGATACCATTAAAGAAGAATACAAATAAATCTTGTTGAGTGCTAACACATGTTTATTTTACCATTGCCCTTGATTATTTACATGTATTGTCTATTAATATTTAGGCAATACCAATTAAAGCTTCAAGCAGTGATGATCGGGACCTCGCTAGGGCTGCTTGATTAAGGCAAAAATCATAATCATGATTATTTTGGTCAATATTGATATCACGATTATTAAATACGATTATTCATTGACTTTGAAAGCATCAATTTATTGAACTTTAAAAATAAATAAATACTGTTTTGAACTGTATCTTTTTAACAGTTGATTACCCTGAACTTTAAGTATAATTCTGAAAAACCAATACAAATATAAATAAAATAAATTATACATATATATCTACATTTAAATAAATAATATCAAATTAATAAATACCAATAAATAAGATCAACAAATATGTTGGGGCGCACTTCCACATCCTACTGAACATCATCAATATAATAAATACAAATAAATTAGATTATTGGCAAAGTATTCAGCAGGCCTTTGTCATAAAGGGCAGGCCAGGGTTCAAGTTATGTGGGAACCAATGGGAGCTGAGCTCCCATAAGGAGGGTCTGAGCTCCCATGAACGCAGTGAAATCATACATCTGTGGGGGTTGTTAATACATTACCAACTACCATTATTTTAATCACAAATAATGCATGTGTCAAAGTAACGAGTATTATTTACGTTAACGAGGTAAATAGGCTAAAAGAAAAACATGTTTTCCAAAAGAACTACGCATCGTATTCTCTCTTGAATGACAATATGCCTGCACTTCACCTCCAAGGTGCGCAATGAATTATTGCGCAATCTATGCCTGTGAGCGTGCTGCGCGAGCCGAGATGATGTGTTATGTGGTGTGCATAGTTGAACCTTTTCATATTTAAGTTTGTAGCAAGTTCGTAGACTGCTGCTGTGTGTGTGTGTGTGTGTGTGTGTGTGTGTGTGTGTGTGTGTGTGTGTGTGTGTGTGTGTGTGTGTGTGTGTGTGTGTGTGTGTGTGTGTGTGTGTGTGTGTGTGTGTGTGTGTGTGTGTGTGTGTGTGTGTGTGTGCGTGCGTGTGTGTGTCTGTGTGTGTTTGTGAGAGAGAGAGAGCGAGAGAGAGAAAAAGGAGAGAAGGTTTTACTGACACATATCAGATTTGGTTCTCCAAAACACTGACGATATAATATAACAAGAACAAAAATAAATCTTGTTGATAAACACATGGGGGGATTAAAATGTAGAAAAACATTCATAATATTTAGGCTGACAATTAAAAAATTAAACTTCAATCAGTGATGATCGGGACCTCGCTAGGGCTGCTCGATTAAGGCAAACGTCATATAATCATACATCTGTGGGGGTCATAAGCACGATTATTTTGGTCAATATTGATATCACGATTATTAAATACGATTATTCATTGACTTTGAAAACATCAATTTATTGAACTTTAAAAAAATAATAATAGTAATTTGAACAGTATCTTTTTAACAGTTGATTACCCTGAACCTTAAGTATAATTCAACTGAAAAACCAATACAAATATAAATAAAATAAATTATACATTTATATAAATAATATCAAATTAATAAATACCAATAAAGAAGATCAACAAATATGTTGGGCTGCGCTTCCACATCCTACTGAACATAATAAATACAATAAATACAAATAAATGTGATTATTGGCAAAGTATTCAGCTGAAGCCACATCTTTTTCAACTTCCCCAAGGCCTTTGTCATAAAGGGCAGGTCAGGGTTCAAGTTATGTGGGAGCCAATGGGAGCTCCCATGAGGAGGGTCTGAGCTCCCATGAACGCAGTGAAATCATACATCTGTGGGGGTCGTTAATACATTACCAACTACCATTATTTTAATCACAAATAATGCATGTGTCAAATGTGTTATTTACGATAACGAGGTAAATAGGCTAACAGAAAAACACGTTTTCCAAAAGAACTACGAATCGTATTCTCTCTTGAATGACAATATGCCTGCACTTCACCTCCAAGGTGCGCAATCAATTATTGGCAATCTATGCCTGTGAGCGTGCTGCGCGAGCCGAGATGATGTGTTATGTGGTGTGCTTATTGTTGAACCTTTTCATATTTAAGTTTGTAGCAATTAGAGTGCTGCTGCTGTGTGTGTGTGTGTGTGTGTGTGTGTGTGTGTGTGTGTGTGTGTGTGTGTGTGTGTGTGTGTGTGTGTGTGTGTGTGTGTGTGTGTGTGTGTGTGTGTGTGTGCAAACTCAGATTATAGCTCCAACCCTGGGGCAAGAGTAGTAGTACACATACCGCTTTCTTCCAAAAAGTGACAGGCGATGTGATAGGTCACACCTCTCCCTACTTATGCAAATGATATAAGTCCCGCCCCCCATTGCGAGATCCTTTGATGTGATTGGGTACAATTGTGCAAATGAGCTAAGTCCCGCCTCCCATTGTTCGAGATCCTTTGATGGGTGTTATAACAGGGTGTCTGGCCCCTGTCCCCTCACACCCCTTTGTAGTCTAGTCATTTGATGTGTGTTATAACAGGTAGGTGTGAAAAGCCCCCCTGTGTAGTGCCTTTTGTTGTCTAATTCTTTGATGTGTTGATTAAGGCAGACTCTTTGAAGTTATGTTGTCTGGCCCCTGCCCCTCAGAGTTGAATAATTAGCCTTTGATGTTTGCCCTTTGATGTGAGGTGTTATAACAGGCAGGTGTGATTTCACATTGGTGTGTTATAAGCCTTTGATGTTTATCTAGGTGTCTCTTTGAAGTTATGCGTGAGACTGTCTACCCGCCCCCTCCCAGCCTCTCCCCCTTTTCTCCACCCCTTCCGTATGGCTATCACGCCAGCAGATAGTGGGGGTGAAATTAGATGAAGATAGAAATACACTCAAACTAAATTAAAAAAGACAGGCAATTCCACTTACCAAGTCACCTTTCAAAAAAGAAAAATGGCAAGAGACGCCTCGAATGGGGTTTAATCAGCCTGTGACAACATACCGCCATCCGTCCGGAGCGCCAGTCAAGAAACGAATGCAGCAGCAGTGCGGGGTTCAGACGCCTACAGCCGAAAGATCTGTGCACAAACTTATCTCGTGCCCTCTATTGACCTACCCCTACCTTAAAGAACAATTAACACACAAACACACACACACACACACACACACACACACACACACACACACACACACACACACACACACACACACACACACACACACACACACACACACACACACACACACACACACACACACACACACACACACACACACGTTGGAGTTGCCCCTTGATGTGAGGGTTGAGATAAGCCTGGGATGTTAATCTATATGTTAATTAAGACACTCTCTATGAGATGAGAAGCGAGGGGATGAAGTTAGTTTTTAAAAAAAGAAATAAGCTGAAATTAAATAAAAACAGCCATTAATTTTCACTCACCAAGACACCTAAACACGTTATTGTCCTCTCTAGATTTGATTCAGGGTTTGTTTTAAATGATTTGTGCTGGCTATGGATGTTTCTTTTAAAGTTTTCGTGAAACTGTTAACTACAAGGAAGTATCTGTTTGCAAAGAGGGTATTCATATTCATTTAAAAGACCTTATTTCGTTTTTATTAGTGATAACTAAGGATGTTCTCTTTAGTTGTAGGATTGTGAACTAATGTATAATTACTTTTATTACCTATAAGAAAGTCTCTCTGAAGAGGGAAATAATACAATATCCTATTACCCCATGATCTTTTGTCTTTTTTATAATTGCTTTACCTACTATAAGGAAACCCCATATGAGGTTATGTGAGGTGGTATTATTAGAATTTTGCTGTATCCATAAAAGAGAAGTATCTTTAAAAATGTGTTTCTGCTCCATTCACTCCATGGCGGCTCCAGTGGGGCTGATCAGAACAAAGAAAAGTTGTAAACACTTAAAATACTTAATCAACAGAGGGTAAATTAAATTAGTCATTTACAACAGCTTGAACTGGATAAATGGTTAGTCTTTTTTCAAACATACCGTACGTTCTACATGTTAGTATATATGGCCAATCGATTTAGACCCTACTGCCCTAGACGCATGCCCTCAATAGGGAAGTCATGCTTTGGGAAGAGGTGTTTCATTTCACATATCCACCTTGATTGTTGTTGTGAGGGGTGAAGGAAGAGGGACGGGGGAGGACAATTCAGAGGATGAAGAAGCAGAAAACATAACGGACAGCACGTCAGTTTCAAGAAAGATAACACCGTGTTTATGCATGACATGCAAAATATCTTGAAGCCCTGTAATTTTTTTTTTTAAAAAAGGTACAAGTATATTGTGTTGAAAATATCGCAAAAAGTCGTAATATTGTATAATGTATTAGTTGCATGTTGTATTTTGCTAGAAATCACTATGTAGTTTTTCAAAAAATATAATGGAAAAAGGAGAGAAAGACAAAAAACAAAATATCACAGTATGTTGAAAAATATGAAAAAAGTAATGTTGGGTTTAAAATAACATGAAAGAAATCAAAGTAATGCCTCTAAAAAACATATTTATAAAAGTAATGTTAGTCATGTCAAGTTATCAAGACTGCTGTGTTTCATCGAAACAGTGTTAAAACCACAAACTTGCCTTTTATAGAGACATAAAGAAAACGAATTCCTTACAAATGAATGAATATTTTACCCGGTTAAAAAGGTTTGCATCCATTAAAGTGTAACTAAAAGTATCTTAGTAACACAAGAAAAGAGAATAAAGCATTGATGTCAACAGAACTGGATTGCTCCAATGAAATAATAAATAAATAATTTCAAAAAAGTGCTTTTAAAGAAAATGTATTCAGATAAAGTATTTGATTTTCAGAAATGTTTAAGGTTTTGCAAACATAACAAGTGTATCTTACAGTTCCTTTGTGAGAGAATTACACACAAATCTGCAGAGTGTCACTAAAAAGTGTTACACAGTGACTGACATTCTGTATGGGGGGTTCACACATGAGCTGCTGCAGGGGGAGGGCGTTGAAAAGGGGGTGAGTATGTTTGGCTCCCAGGGGGGTGGTGTGTTAAGAGTCAGATTCTTAATGAAATCTTTACACATAAATCTGCAGAGTGTCTGTAAAAAGTCTTAAAATAAAAAAACTTGCCTTTTAGAGTCAGAATCCTAACGAAATCTCCTCAAACAGAGTACTTCATGGTAGTGGTCCGCTTATATACGCAAAAGTGTATCTTGTCAGTAACATTCTCAGAGAATTTAAGCATAAATCTGTCAAATGTTCAAAACAGCCTTGTTTTCGCTGAAATAGCCTCAAAATCACAAACTGACATTAAGAGTCAGAATCCTAATTACATCTACTAAAACAGAGTACTTCCATGGAAGTGGTCAGCTTTTAAAAAGAATAGTGTATCTTTCAGTAACTTTCTCATAGAATTTAAGCATAAATCTGTCAAATGTTCAAAACAGCCTTGTTTCACTGACATAGCCTCAAAATCACAAACTGCCATTGAGAGTCAGAATCTTAATGAAATCTACGGACACAAAGTCTACTTCATTATCTACTTTTCAGATTTTAAACACAAAAGTGTATATGCTTGACGAAATCCACTAAAACAAAGTACTTCATGGTAGTGGTCAGCTTTTAAAAAGAAAAGTGTATCTTTCAGTAACTTTCTCAGAGAATTAAGCATAAATCTGTCAAATGTTCAAAACAGCCTTGTTTTACTGAAATAGCCTCAAAATCACAAACTGCCATTAAGAGTCAGATGCTTTACGGAATCTAATAAAACAGAGTACTTTCATGGTAGTGGTCAGCTTTTTAAAAATAAAAGTGTATCTTTCAGTAACTTTTTGAGAGAGTTAAGCATAAATCTGTCAAATGTTGAAAACAGCCTTGTTTTACTGAAATAGCCTCAAAATCACAAACTGCCATTAAGAGTCAGATGCTTTACGGAATCTAATAAAACAGAGTACTTTCATGGTAGTGGTCAGCTTTTTAAAAATAAAAGTGTATCTTTCAGTAACTTTTTGAGAGAGTTAAGCATAAATCTGTCAAATGTTCAAAACAGCCTTGTTTCACTGACATAGCCTCAAAATCACAAACTGCCATTAAGAGTCAGATTCTTAACGAAATCTAAGGACACAAAGTCTACTTCATTATCTACTTTTCAGCTTTTAAATACAAAAGTGTATATGCTAGACGAAATCTACTAAAACAAAGTACTTCATGGTAGTGGTCAGCTTTTATACACAATAGTGTATCTTTCAGTAACTTTCTCAGAGAATTTAAGCATAAATCTGTCAAATGTTCAAAACAGCCTTGTTTCACTGAAATAGCCTCAAAATCACAAACTGCCATGAAGAGTCAGATTCTTAACAAAATCTACGGACACAAAGTCTACTTCATTATCTACTTTTCAGCTTTTGAATACAAAAGTGTATATGCTTGACGAAATCTACTAAAACAAAGTACTTCATGGTAGTAGTCAGCTTTTTATACACAATAGTGTATCTTTCAGTAACATTCTCGGAGAATTAAGCATAAATCTGTCAAATGTTCAAAACAGCCTTGTTTCACTGAAATAGCCTCAAAATCACAAAATGCCATTAAGAGTCAGAATCCTAATTAAATCTACTAAAACAGAGTACTTTCATGGTAGTGGTCAGCTTTTAAAAAGAAAAGTGTATCTTTCAGTAACTTTCTCAGATAATTTAAGCATAAATCTTTCAAATGTTCAAAACAGCCTTGTTTCACTGAAATAGCCTCAAAATCACAAACTGCCATTAAGAGTCAGATTCTTAACGAAATCTACGGACACAAAGTCTACTTCATTATCTACTTTTCAGATTTTAAACACAAAAGTGTATCTTTCAGTAACTTTCTCAGAGAATTTAAGCATACATCTGTCAAATGTTCAAAACAGCCTTGTTTCACTGAAATAGCCTCAAAATCACAAAATGCCATTAAAAGTCAGAATCCTAATTAAATCTACTAAAACAGAGTACTTTCATGGTAGTGGTCAGCTTTTAAAAAGAAAAGTGTATCTTTCAGTAACGTTCTCAGATAATGTAAGCATAAATCTGTCAAATGTTCAAAACAGCCTTGTTTCACTGACATAGCCTCAAAATCACAAACTGCCATTGAGAGTCAGAATCTTAACGAAATCTACGGACACAAAGTCTACTTCATTATCTATTTTTCAGATTTTAAACACAAAAGTGTATATGCTTGACGAAATCCACTAAAACAAAGTACTTCATGGTAGTGGTCAGCTTTTAAAAAGAAAAGTGTATCTTTCAGTAACTTTCTCAGAGAATTAAGCATAAATCTGTCAAATGTTCAAAACAGCCTTGTTTTACTGAAATAGCCTCAAAATCACAATCTGCCATTAAGAGTCAGATGCTTTACGGAATCTAATAAAACAGAGTACTTTCATGGTAGTGGTCAGCTTTTTAAAAATAAAAGTGTATCTTTCAGTAACTTTTTGAGAGAGTTAAGCATAAATCTGTCAAATGTTCAAAACAGCCTTGTTTCACTGACATAGCCTCAAAATCACAAACTGCCATTAAGAGTCAGATTCTTAACGAAATCTAAGGACACAAAGTCTACTTCATTATCTACTTTTCAGCTTTTAAATACAAAAGTGTATATGCTAGACGAAATCTACTAAAACAAAGTACTTCATGGTAGTGGTCAGCTTTTATACACAATAGTGTATCTTTCAGTAACTTTCTCAGAGAATTTAAGCATAAATCTGTCAAATGTTCAAAACAGCCTTGTTTCACTGAAATAGCCTCAAAATCACAAACTACCATGAAGAGTCAGATTCTTAACAAAATCTACGGACACAAAGTCTACTTCATTATCTACTTTTCAGCTTTTGAATACAAAAGTGTATATGCTTGACGAAATCTACTAAAACAAAGTACTTCATGGTAGTAGTCAGCTTTTTATACACAATAGTGTATCTTTCAGTAACATTCTCGGAGAATTAAGCATAAATCTGTCAAATGTTCAAAACAGCCTTGTTTCACTGAAATAGCCTCAAAATCACAAAATGCCATTAAGAGTCAGAATCCTAATTAAATCTACTAAAACAGAGTACTTTCATGGTAGTGGTCAGCTTTTAAAAAGAAAAGTGTATCTTTCAGTAACTTTCTCAGATAATTTAAGCATAAATCTTTCAAATGTTCAAAACAGCCTTGTTTCACTGAAATAGCCTCAAAATCACAAACTGCCATTAAGAGTCAGATTCTTAACGAAATCTACGGACACAAAGTCTACTTCATTATCTACTTTTCAGATTTTAAACACAAAAGTGTATCTTTCAGTAACTTTCTCAGAGAATTTAAGCATAAATCTGTCAAATGTTCAAAACAGCCTTGTTTCACTGAAATAGCCTCAAAATCACAAAATGCCATTAAGAGTCAGAATCCTAATTAAATCTACTAAAACAGAGTACTTTCATGGTAGTGGTCAGCTTTTAAAAAGAAAAGTGTATCTTTCAGTAACGTTCTCAGATAATGTAAGCATAAATCTGTCAAATGTTCAAAACAGCCTTGTTTCACTGACATAGCCTCAAAATCACAAACTGCCATTAAGAGTCAGACTCTTAACGAAATCTAAGGACACAAAGTCTACTTCATTATCTACTTTTCAGCTTTTAAATACAAAAGTGTATATGCTAGACGAAATCTACCAAAACAAAGTACTTCATGGTAGTGGTCAGCTTTTATACACAATAGTGTATATTTCAGTAACTTTCTCAGAGAATGTAAGCATAAATCTGTCAAATGTTCAAAACAGCCTTGTTTCACTGACATAGCCTCAAAATCACAAACTGCCATTGAGAGTCAGAATCTTAACGAAATCTACGGACACAAAGTCTACTTCATTATCTACTTTTCAGATTTTAAAAAGAAAAGTGTATCCTTCCGTAACTTTCTCAGAGAATTAAGCATAAATCTGTCAAATGTTCAAAACAGCCTTGTTTTACTGAAATAGCCTCAAAATCACAAACTGCCATTAAGAGTCAGATGCTTTACGGAATCTAATAAAACAGAGTACTTTCATGGTAGTGGTCAGCTTTTTAAAAATAAAAGTGTATCTTTCAGTAACTTTTTGAGAGAGTTAAGCATAAATCTGTCAAATGTTGAAAACAGCCTTGTTTTACTGAAATAGCCTCAAAATCACAAACTGCCATTAAGAGTCAGATGCTTTACGGAATCTAATAAAACAGAGTACTTTCATGGTAGTGGTCAGCTTTTTAAAATAAAAGTGTATCTTTCAGTAACTTTTTGAGAGAGTTAAGCATAAATCTGTCAAATGTTCAAAACAGCCTTGTTTCACTGACATAGCCTCAAAATCACAAACTGCCATTAAGAGTCAGATTCTTAACGAAATCTAAGGACACAAAGTCTACTTCATTATCTACTTTTCAGCTTTTAATACAAAAGTGTATATGCTAGACGAAATCTACTAAAACAAAGTACTTCATGGTAGTGGTCAGCTTTATACACAATAGTGTATCTTTCAGTAACTTTCTCAGAGAATTTAAGCATAAATCTGTCAAATGTTCAAAACAGCCTTGTTTCACTGAAATAGCCTCAAAATCACAAACTGCCATGAAGAGTCAGATTCTTAACAAAATCTACGGACACAAAGTCTACTTCATTATCTACTTTTCAGCTTTTGAATACAAAAGTGTATATGCTTGACGAAATCTACTAAAACAAAGTACTTCATGGTAGTAGTCAGCTTTTTATACACAATAGTGTATCTTTCAGTAACATTCTCGGAGAATTAAGCATAAATCTGTCAAATGTTCAAAACAGCCTTGTTTCACTGAAATAGCCTCAAAATCACAAAATGCCATTAAGAGTCAGAATCCTAATTAAATCTACTAAAACAGAGTACTTTCATGGTAGTGGTCAGCTTTTAAAAAGAAAAGTGTATCTTTCAGTAACTTTCTCAGATAATTTAAGCATAAATCTTTCAAATGTTCAAAACAGCCTTGTTTCACTGAAATAGCCTCAAAATCACAAACTGCCATTAAGAGTCAGATTCTTAACGAAATCTACGGACACAAAGTCTACTTCATTATCTACTTTTCAGATTTTAAACACAAAAGTGTATCTTTCAGTAACTTTCTCAGAGAATTTAAGCATACATCTGTCAAATGTTCAAAACAGCCTTGTTTCACTGAAATAGCCTCAAAATCACAAAATGCCATTAAAAGTCAGAATCCTAATTAAATCTACTAAAACAGAGTACTTTCATGGTAGTGGTCAGCTTTTAAAAAGAAAAGTGTATCTTTCAGTAACGTTCTCAGATAATGTAAGCATAAATCTGTCAAATGTTCAAAACAGCCTTGTTTCACTGACATAGCCTCAAAATCACAAACTGCCATTGAGAGTCAGAATCTTAACGAAATCTACGGACACAAAGTCTACTTCATTATCTATTTTTCAGATTTTAAACACAAAAGTGTATATGCTTGACGAAATCCACTAAAACAAAGTACTTCATGGTAGTGGTCAGCTTTTAAAAAGAAAAGTGTATCTTTCAGTAACTTTTTCAGAGAATTAAGCATAAATCTGTCAAATGTTCAAAACAGCCTTGTTTTACTGAAATAGCCTCAAAATCACAATCTGCCATTAAGAGTCAGATGCTTTACGGAATCTAATAAAACAGAGTACTTTCATGGTAGTGGTCAGCTTTTTAAAAATAAAAGTGTATCTTTCAGTAACTTTTTGAGAGAGTTAAGCATAAATCTGTCAAATGTTCAAAACAGCCTTGTTTCACTGAAATAGCCTCAAAATCACAAACTACCATGAAGAGTCAGATTCTTAACAAAATCTACGGACACAAAGTCTACTTCATTATCTACTTTTCAGCTTTTGAATACAAAAGTGTATATGCTTGACGAAATCTACTAAAACAAAGTACTTCATGGTAGTAGTCAGCTTTTCATACACAATAGTGTATCTTTCAGTAACATTCTCGGAGAATTAAGCATAAATCTGTCAAATGTTCAAAACAGCCTTGTTTCACTGAAATAGCCTCAAAATCACAAAATGCCATTAAGAGTCAGAATCCTAATTAAATCTACTAAAACAGAGTACTTTCATGGTAGTGGTCAGCTTTTAAAAGAAAAGTGTATCTTTCAGTAACTTTCTCAGATAATTTAAGCATAAATCTTTCAAATGTTCAAAACAGCCTTGTTTCACTGAAATAGCCTCAAAATCACAAACTGCCATTAAGAGTCAGATTCTTAACGAAATCTACGGACACAAAGTCTACTTCATTATCTACTTTTCAGATTTTAAACACAAAAGTGTATCTTTCAGTAACTTTCTCAGAGAATTTAAGCATAAATCTGTCAAATGTTCAAAACAGCCTTGTTTCACTGAAATAGCCTCAAAATCACAAAATGCCATTAAGAGTCAGAATCCTAATTAAATCTACTAAAACAGAGTACTTTCATGGTAGTGGTCAGCTTTTAAAAAGAAAAGTGTATCTTTCAGTAACGTTCTCAGATAATGTAGCATAAATCTGTCAAATGTTCAAAACAGCCTTGTTTCACTGACATAGCCTCAAAATCACAAACTGCCATTAAGAGTCAGACTCTTAACGAAATCTAAGGACACAAAGTCTACTTCATTATCTACTTTTCAGCTTTTAAATACAAAAGTGTATATGCTAGACGAAATCTACCAAAACAAAGTACTTCATGGTAGTGGTCAGCTTTTTATACACAATAGTGTATCTTCAGTAACTTTCTCAGAGAATGTAAGCATAAATCTGTCAAATGTTCAAACAGCCTTGTTTCACTGACATAGCCTCAAAATCACAAACTGCCATTGAGAGTCAGAATCTGAACGAAATCTACGGACACAAAGTCTACTTCATTATCTACTTTTCAGATTTTAAAAAGAAAAGTGTATCCTTCCGTAACTTTCTCAGAGAATTTAAGCATAAATCTGTCAAATGTTCAAAACAGCCTTGTTTTACTGAAATAGCCTCAAAATCACAAACTGCCATTAAGAGTCAGATGCTTTACGGAATCTAATAAAACAGAGTACTTTCATGGTAGTGGTCAGCTTTTTACAAATAAAAGTGTATCTTTCAGTAACTTTTTGAGAGAATTAAGCATAAATCTGTCAAATGTTCAAAACAGCCTTGTTTCACTGACATAGCCTAAAAATCACAAACTGCCATTAAGAGTCAGAATCAGCTTTGAGTGTTACTGGCCTGAGATTTTTTTATTACATGAATGAAGGTGACTGGCTTTTTAATATAGACTTTTCAGTGTCCCACATTTTTCACAGAACTGTCCCACATTAGGAAAACAGATTGTCTGAGACAACTTGGCACTAAGAGTACTAATATGTATACCATTTCTTTTATGAGTTTAATATCTGCATGTTGTCAGGATTCTCATGTTTTGTTACGTTTGTAGTTTTGTATGTCTGGTTATGGGTATTTTCCTCCTTGTATATTGTCTGGTCCTTTTCCCTGTGTTTTTCCTCCCATCGTTAGTTCCCTGGTGTGTCTAGTTGTCTGATTGTTTTCACCTGTCACTCCTTGTGTGTCTCCTGTGCTCATCAGTGTTGGCCCCACCCCTGATTGTTCCCACCTGTGTATAGTTACCCTGTGTTTAAATTCCCCTGTCTCCCAGTGTTCAATGTCGGTTCGTCTTGTGTCATGACTAGTTCGTCGGTGAGTGTTCTGTTTTGTCTTTGTTTATATCCCTAGCCCTAGCCTTGAAATAAAGGAGTTTTTTCAGTTTATATCTGCATTTGGGTCCTGCTTCCAACATACACCGTAACATTACGAACCGACAAAAGATGGACCCAGTGGATTCAGCTTTTTTGATGCCACAGGCGACTGCTAAGAGAAGGAGGCGCAAAGCCAAGCTCGCAGCCATGCCTCAATGCTCCAGTACCGGCCCACGCAGCTTTGCGTCCGTACTGGATTACCTGGCTTACACAGCCAGGGTCCAGGCTTCTGCTCCGGACCTTACAGCCAGGTTTCCGGCCCCAGCTGCCACAGTCCCCTCTCCAGTTCCCTCTGGAGTCCCCTCCTCTAGTCCCTCCTTTAGTCCCTCCTTTAGTCCCTCCTCTCGTCCCCCTCGCGAGTCCCCTCTCGAGTTCCCTTCTCTAGTCCCTCCTCTAGTCCCCTCTCTAGTTCCCCTCTCGAGTCCCCTCTCGAGTTCCCCCTCGAGTCTCCTCTCGGGTCCCTACTCCGGGTCCTGTCCCGTTGGGGGCTCCGTCGACTACTCCTCTGCCGGAGGTCCTGCCAATCGTATGTCTGTCCCGTTGGAGGCGCCGCCGACTACTCTCCTGCCGGGGGTCCTGCCAACCCTTTGTCCTGTCCCGTTGGAGGTCCCGCCGTCTACTCTCCTGCCGGGGGTCCTGCCAGCTCCATGTCCTGTCCTGTTGGAGGTCCCGCCGTCTACTCTCCTGCCGGGGGTCCTGCCAGCTCCATGTCCTGTCCTGTTGGAGGTCCCGCCGTCTACTCTCCTGCCGGGGGGCCTGCCAGCTCCTTCTCCTGTCTCGTTGGAGGTCCCGCCGTCCACTCCCCTGCCGGGGGTCCTACCAACCCTAGGTCCGGTCTCGTTGGAGGTCCCGCCGTCTACTCCCCTGCCGGGGGTCCTGCCAACCCTATGTCCTGTCCCGTTGGAGGTCCCGCAGACTACTCTTCTGCCGGGGGTCCTGCCAACCTTGTGTCCTGTGTCGTTGGAGGTCCCGCCGTCTACTCCCCTGCCGGGGGTCCTGCCAACCCTATATCCCGTGCCGTTGGAGGTTCTACCGGGGGCCCTGCCAGCCCCATGTCCATCACCTGTCTCGCCAGGGTTCCTGCCAACTCCTGGTCCACTTCCGTGGGGGATCCTGCCGAAGCCTGTCCGACCGGCTCCGGTTTCTGTCCTGCCCGGTCTCCGGAGCTGTCCCATCACCGCCCGAGTCCCCCTTCTCGGCTTCTACCTTACCCCCGGGCCGTCCGCCCGAGACCCGTTCCTGGTCCTCTGCCTTGCCCCCGGGCCGTCCGCCCGAATCCCCCTTTTTGGACTCTGCCTTACCCCCGGGCCGTCCGCCCGAGACCCCTTCCTGGTCCTCTGCCTTGCCCCCGGGCCGTCCGCCCGAGACCCCTTCCTGGTCCTCTGCCGTGCCCCTGGGCGGTCAGTTCAGTCCCGTCCTCCAGACCCCCTCCACCCACCCTGGTGGCCCTAGTTTTCACCTGTCACTCCTTGTGTGTCTCCTGTGCTCATCAGTGTTGGCCCCACCCCTGATTGTTCCCACCTGTGTATAGTTACCCTGTGTTTAAATTCCCCTGTCTCCCAGTGTTCAATGTCGGTTCGTCTTGTGTCATGACTAGTTCGTCGGTGAGTGTTCTGTTTTGTCTTTGTTTATATCCCTAGCCCTAGCCTTGAAATAAAGGAGTTTTTTCAGTTTATATCTGCATTTGGGTCCTGCTTCCAACATACACCGTAACACATGTTCTCTTTTGGTTTGATTAGGACACATCCTGGGGATTTCAGAATGTTACTGGATTTTGATTTATTGTATCGGCTTCATGTCGCAATATATTATTTTTAACGAAATAAATGTTTAATCCATCATGAAATTAATGTAGGCTATTTACTTAGTACATATCTGACATTAACGATTAACACACTGTGCATACTTCTCACAGGCTGATATCTAGTGTATTCATACCCCTCACTGTTTATTCTGTAGATTGTGAACATTACTTTTCACTTTACTGCTTGTTGCACCTGGTTAGAAGCTAAACTGCATTTCGTTGTCTCAGTACCTGTAATCTGTGCAATAACAATAAAGTTGAATCTAATCTTGAGCAGGAACTAATGTAGGCTATTTACTTAGTAGGCCTACATATCTGACATGAACGATTAAATAGGTTTGTGCATTCTTTATGAATGCAAACCGAGTCATTTCGTTTATTTTTAACGAAATAAATGTGATTTAATCCACATAATTTACTGTGTTAATTGTTTACTTAGTATTGTTTAACTTGAATGTTCTTCACTTTTTAAATGCCTCTGTGATGTGCTGCTACCCATTTCCCCTCGGGGACTAATAAACGAATACTATGACATTAACGATTAAACACATTTGTGCATTCTTTATGAATGCAAACCGAGTCAAGCCGACTCTAATAAACGAATACTATATATTGAACGTCTATTGAATGGCCTTTGTATGTATACAGTACAGTATAGCCCAACCATTTACACCTTCCTTTTTTCCCGTCAAGAGTTTGAATTGGAGAAAGGTAATCGGTGGTGCTTTTATAGCCTATTGCATAATAACTGTGTGATTTATATTGCTTTTCAAATGCATATGGCCACCCATTTACACGGCTCTTCCCGTAGTTAGATCACTTTACATTTCTGCGAATAAATTTTTAATCACACACGTCTCCCCATCCCGAAAATAATAAAGAAAATAAAAAGAGGAAACAATTTTCAAGTTCAGTTTTCACCATTTTATTTAAAATAACTGACATACAGTAACAGACACATGCTGTAGGCCTATCTGCTGCGGAAACCAGGACGAGCGATTTCGGGATCTGTTTTCCTGGGGCTCCTCAGTCTCTCGTTTACCCGGCTCCTGATTTTATGCCACTGGTCAATGTTCAGATTTGGGAACCGATTGGAAACATAAGACTCAATCTGTTGCTTCACATTGAGGGGAAGAGGCATTTTCCCATTGGTCCCAGTCCAGTTGGTTATTTTCACCATTCTCCTATATGTTACAAATGGCGTTATGGCCATGAACATATTAGCAGCATAGATCTCAGGGCGATGCTGTCCCTTAAAAAAGCTGTCCTGGTAAAAACTTTCCTCTCGTTCTGAGGAAACAGCCCTGGTGGGTTCATACCGTTCTCCAGCCCCAACCCCCCCATGTGTCCTATGTATGTTGGGGACCCTTTGTTTAAAACTAATTGGCCATCGGAATGTGTGGAGTCACATTCCACAGCTCTCCCCCCTCCTGTGATCCCCCACACACAGAGAGAGAGGGAGAAAAACTAAATATACATGACATACTTTGATTTAGTAGATTTCGCATGAGAGCAAAATGAGAATATATGTGTGTAAGAGTGAAAATATGCTGCATTTTGAATGTCCGATAGTCCACCATTTCCACCGGAAATATCAAACATTTAATAAAAGTGAAAAACAATGAACAAGACTTAACGTATTCATCATAATTAATTATATTTATTTCGTTTGGATGTAGGTGATCTTCTACTATATGAACATTTTGGACCCAAAATCACAACAAAAACATAAAAACAGATTTTGAAAATTATTTTATTTTTCACAACACAAACATACACAACGAAACCATTTAAAAGCTGGAAATATATACATGGGATGTGACTATGATAATGTGAAAGTTTGATTGAGGTAGCATGGGATTTCCTTCTGATAAAGCAAAAGTGTTATTATAAATATAATACAAATATATATATATATACACATTATGTACAAAAATCTGTTTTTTCTGTCTTTATCTGTGCCACGCTTCAAAGTGGTTTCTGTCAACTACGACACAGAGGGCAACATCACAGATTCCTCCTCCTCCATGTCAAAAAACAAGCTTAAAGCTTGACTCACGTTCAGAGTTCTCTTCATCATAGTTGAGTCTTCAAAACTCTAAATATATCTAACTATATCTACATTTTCAATGTTTATTTGTCACTTTACTTCAATCGCAGTCTCCCGCAGCCTCTCTTCGTCTCCCGCAGCCTCTCTTCGTCTCCCGCAGCCTCTCTTCGTCTCCCGCAGCCTCTCTTCGTCTCCCGCAGCCTCTCTTCGTCTCCCGCAGCCTGTCTTCGTATATCTTCGTCTCTCTCCATTTCCCGCCGTCTCTCTTCGGTTCCCGCCGTCCCTCTTCGTCTCTTTTCGTCTCGTTTCGTATCACTCCGTTTACCTGATTACCTCACCCCTTCCTGGTAAATACATCCTGTTGAGCAGAATCTACAGTTTCCAGTATTTTCCGTTTCGTAAAATGATAAAATACGGCGAAAATATTAAAATATGTGCTTCCATTATTCATACTTCTGAAATATATCTGTATTAACTTTATATCATCGTATGTCCGTGTTTATTGGGTATTTTTGCATGAAACAAAGACTGGCATATAGTTTCGAGCCAGTACTTTCGACAGAAATACACATATACATCCTGTTGAGCAGGATCTACAGTTTCCAGTATTTTCCGTTTCGTAAAATGATCAAATATGGCGAAGATATTCAAATATGTGCTTCCATATTTCATACTGTTGAAATGTATTAACTTTATATCACCGTATCTCCGTGTTTACTGGGTCTTTTTGCATGAATCAAAGACTGGGATATACAGTAGTTTCAAGCCAGTACTTTCGATAGAAACACACGGCAATGTTGTCCGGACTGTTGTTTTTATGCGGCACCGGCTTGAACAGGTCATGTGATCTGATCACGCCGGCGTGACGGTCGACTCCAAAGGGTTAATATTAAATACATATAAGTATTTTTACAACTTGTATTTAGAAATACTCTGTTGTAATTATTGATGCATACATGTGTTCATCCATTCAATGTGGCATCTGCTATAATGGGGTTAATGTATGATATTACTTAATAATACAATACATTATAATATATGATATGATAATTACATTTTAGTTTTATTCATTTCTTATTTCATAGTTTCTCATTATTATTATTATTTTTTATCGCTCATCTTATTTTTGATTTTATTAATCTGTGTGAATCTGTGCTGTCCTGTTCTTCACTCTCACCCTGTTTCTGTTTGAACTACTGAATTTCCCCACGGGATTAATAAAGGTCCATCTTATCTTATCTTAATGTATAAGTTGATTTACTTCAATCTACTGTACAATATTACAGGAAATATACTGCATAAAGCAAACTATATACTTTATTTGATCTAAAATATTGATGTTTCTACAACACCCATTGTGTATTTTGTGAATGAAGCGCCATCTCATGGTTAAATCCTGTAATTGAACAAATGGGGAAATTGGGCAACGCCCTCTAGCAATTTGGCAACACCCCCAGCCACTGGCATCCGCTGGGCTTTTGACTGGGACACACCCATTTGAGTCTGATCTGGAGTGCTACATCTGTATATGCTAGACGAAATCTACTAAAACAAAGTATTTCATGGTAGTGGTCAGCTTTTATACACAATAGTGTATCTTTCAGTAACTTTCTCAGAGAATTTAAGCATAAATCTGTCAAATGTTCAAAACAGCCTTGTTTCACTGACATAGCCTCAAAATCACAAACTGCCATTGAGAGTCAGAATCTTAACGAAATCTACGGACACAAAGTCTACTTCATTATCTACTTTTCAGATTTTAAACACAAAAGTGTATCTTTCCGTAACTTTCTCAGAGAATTTAAGCATAAATCTGTCAAATGTTCAAAACAGCCTTGTTTCACTGAAATAGCCTCAAAATCACAAAATGCCATTAAGAGTCAAAATCCTAATTAAATCTACTAAAACAGAGTACTTTCATGGTAGTGGTCAGCTTTTAAAAAGAAAAGTGTATCTTTCAGTAACTTTCTCAGAGAATTTAAGCATACATCTGTCAAATGTTCAAAACAAGCCTTGTTTCACTGAAATAGCCTCAAAATCACAAACTGCCATTAAGAGTCAGATTCTTAATGAAATGTACGGACACAAAGTCTATTTCATTATCTACTTTTCAGCTTTTGAATACAAAAGTGTATATGCTTGACGAAATCTACTAAAACAAAGTACTTCATGGTAGTGGCCAGCTTTTATACACAATAGTGTATCTTTCAGTAACTTTCTCAGAGAATTTAAGCATACATCTGTCAAATGTTCAAAACAGCCTTGTTTCACTGACATAGCCTCAAAATCACAAACTTCCATTAAGAGTCAGAATCCTAATGAAATCTACTAAAACAGAGTACTTTCATGGTAGTGGTCAGCTTTTTAAAAAGAAAAGTGTATCTTTCACTAACTTTTTGAGAGAATTAAGCATACATCTGTCAAATGTTCAAAACAGCCTTGTTTCACTGAAATAGCCTCAAAATCACAAACTGCCATTAAGAGTCAGAATATTAACGAAATCTACGGACACAAAGTCTACTTCATTATCTACTTTTCAGCTTTTAAACACAAAAGTGTATATGCTTGACGAAATCTACTAAAACAAAGTACTTGATGGTAGTGGTCAGCTTTTATACACAAAAGTGTATCTTTCAGTAACTTTCTCAGAGAATTTAAGCATAAATCTGTCAAATGTTCAAAACAGCCTTGTTTCACTGACATAGCCTCAAAATCACAAACTGCCATTAAGAGTCAGAATATTAACGAAATCTACGGACACAAAGTCTACTTCATTATCTACTTTTCAGCTTTTAAACACAAAAGTGTATATGCTTGACGAAATCTACTAAAACAAAGTACTTGATGGTAGTGGTCAGCTTTTATACACAAAAGTGTATCTTTCAGTAACTTTCTCAGAGAATTTAAGCATAAATCTGTCAAATGTTCAAAACAGCCTTGTTTCTCTGACATAGCCTAAAAATCACAAACTGCCATTAAGAGTCAGAATCTTAACGAAATCTACGGACACAAAGTCTACTTCATTATCTACTTTTCAGATTTTAAACACAAAAGTGTATCTTTCCGTAACTTTCTCAGAGAATTTAAGCATAAATCTGTCAAATGTTCAAAACAGCCTTGTTTCACTGAAATAGCCTCAAAATCACAAAATGCCATTAAGAGTCAGATGCTTGACGGAATTTACTAAAACAAAGTACTTCATGGTAGTGATCAGCTTTTAAAAAGAAAAGTGTATCTGTCAGTAACTTTCTGAGAGAATTAAGCATACATTTGTCAAATGTTCAAAACAGCCTTGTTTCACTGAAATAGCCTCAAAATCACAAACTGCCATTAAGAGTCAGATGCTTTTACGAAATCTACGGACACAAAGTCTACTTCATTATTTACTTTTCAGCTTTTAAATACAAAAGTGTATATGCTTGACGAAATCTACTAAAACAAAGTACTTCATGGTAGTGTTCAGCTTTTAAAAAGAAATGTGTATCTGTCAGTAACTTTCTGAGAGAATTAAGCATACATTTGTCAAATGTTCAAAACAGCCTTGCTTCACTGAAATAGCCTCAAAATCACAAACTGGCTGAAACTGTACAGTGCATTGGAGAAATTACAGCAGAGTAATTAGAGTTTTCTACTACGACACAGATAGTAGAATCTATATGACAAGACAGGCTTGTCACATCAGACCAAAAATCAAAAAAGGTTGTGATGCGTTTGTGTAATCCCTTTCACATGCATCTTTTTTTATTTTTGGTTCAGAATTCAGAAGTAAATGGTTTTACTATGTACAGGAAGTATAATGATGCTTCTAACAAAGGGGGACAGCTAAGCACGACAGCAAGATGTTCAACACAATTGGTCAGATCTTCCTTTGAGTACCTTGGCATAAGCTTTTCCTGGGTGGTTGAGCAACATGATACCTTGATATAAAAGAGGAGTTAGCCCTTGACCATGTAGTGGACATTTTTATTATTATCATCCTTATTATTATCCTTATTATATCTTTCATATGTTTAAACCAAATGCTTCTTATTTCCTCTTGTTGTGCTTTTACCATTATTATTCTATTATATTCTCTTATTAGTTTCCCAGTCTCTGCAAGGCCACAGCTGTTTCAGCAGACTGGGAGACTCATACACAGTCACACAAAGTTCCGTTATGCTATCTGCAAGGCCAGACGGTGTCTCATAACAATCTCCCCGTGTGAACAGGGGAGTTATAATATTCCCACTCTTTCCTTATATAATCTCTGCTTTTTCATTGTCCTGCGCACTCTCGGGCAGACTTTCCATACTCTGTCCGACCGGTGACAATATATTATTATGTCGTGTATTTGAAGCTTCAAATAAATAACCAAAAGACAGCTTTGCTTGATTCACCATTTATTTGTTTTGATCATTTGACTTGTACTCTCCAGCTGTGTTTGGGCCCTAGATTTCCATAACAAATGGCGTTGTCGGCAGGATCTCTGTATGTTTGATCGGGGAAACCTCTGGACGCTGTTGGCTGCTAGCTCCGGGATCTTGGATCCTCCTCTACCCCGACATAAAACGTACGGGACGAGGGGACCAGCGCGAGGGGTGGAACCGATTGACTTCACGAGATCCAACGAACTCAAAGGGCTTTCAATACTCGGTGAGATGTGCAAAGTCTAAATTGTTTAAAGTTAAACGTAATTAAAACTCCATGACATCAGGAGAGGGACTGCTCAAAAACAGAGATATTTGGCATATCTAGCATCGACGGATGAAAAATAGTGTTTTGGTGACACGGAGTGTTTTGGTGACACTTTAATAGTGTTTTGGTGACACGGAGTGTTTTGGTGACACTTTAAAAAGACTTTGCTATGGGGGCAAAGCAGGGGGGGGGGTTATGTACAGCCTCCTGAGGGTCCGATAGTTGATGTCATGCGAGCAAAATATGGTGAAGAAAGTCTGTCTAAATTAAATATATGGACGGAAATGTTCGGATTTCCTAAGGGAGGTTCTTTGAGTAAATTAAAAATCAAAAACCTAAGGGATAAATTACAAGAGTGTGAAGATGGAATGAAGAAGAAGAGTACAATTAAAGTAAAAGACTTAGAGAAACTGGACACTCATAGAAAGTGTGTAAAATACTGGGAGGATGAAGCAGAGTGCCGTGAAAGAAGGCAATTGGCCGCGGCAATAAAAAAGATACAGGCTGAGGATAAAAGTGCAAAGGAAGAGAAAAAGTGTTTTGTGTTTCCTCCTCAATATAAATCACATGCTTCCCTTTATCCTCTGGTTTCAGGCGTGCGGGACCCTCTCCCTCACCTAAGTTCCCCATTCCCCCCTTCCTCCCCCCGTCTGCTACCTGCTGTGGAGGCTCCTGGAGGGGCTGCTGCTGCTGCTGGACCATGAGGTCAACATACCAGCCGCCGCTGGAGCAGCTGCGCAGCAAGACACACAGACAGGGGGCAGAGACGAAGAGAGACAGAGAAAAGAAAATGAAGAAGAAGAAGCAGGACTGAAAAAGATCCATGACAAGAGAGAGAAAAAGAAAAGAGATGCGAAGAAAACTGAACTCTACAGAAAAGAACACCTCCAAAAAGGAATAACTACATGCCCCGCTTTCCCCGGCCAGCTGACCATGGTCCAGGCTGGCACAACCGCCTGGACCCAAAGTGATGGCCAGGGCAGAGGAGGGGGTTTCCGAGGCCGGAGCAATAACTACAATCGCTGTTTTAACTGCGGACAGACGGGTCATCGGTTCGCTGAATGCCCACACGAGAAGAAGAAAAAGAACTTTTGATCGGATAAATCGGACCACAACAAAGACAATTCTTCAAACTAACAGTCGAGGGAGGGAGTGGAGGAGGAAGGAATTCGGTCGGGGGAGACGGACCCCATGCCAAGCAGCATCTAACCAGGGAAGTGACACACACACACACACGCATCATACATGCTATTGAGAAATTAGAAGAATTAGAGGACATGTCTGTGGTTAAAAAGGGTACATATTTGAAATATGACAGTGAATGTTTGCATTAAGAAATGTCCCACACATTTTTGGTTGATTCTGGGGCTACACATTCTGTGGTAAAAAAAAGGGTAGATTTGCCTGAATGCAAATTTAGTGATAGATTTATTCATGTGCTGGGTAAACTGTAAAGGAGAAGTTTCTGTACCACTTCAGAGTGGAGATAACGGTGTTGACAGTAATCCATTTCCCACATCAGTAAAAAACAGTTATTTTATCATCTGTCTGCCCAACACATTTACTGGACAGAGATCTGATTCTCCGGGTTCGGCTTGGACCTCATTTTTCCACAAATGAGGGTCTTAAAGTCCGACAGCCATCTCCTACGATGGTTCAAAAAAAGTGTCATTTGATGATAAAGAACTGGTGAATGTGTATCAATGGGCTGCTGACATATCCTGATTTTCAGGAGTTGTTGCGTTTGACTGATCAACGTGGTTTTCCACCTGCTGTGTGGAAACTTCTCATTTTGCATTGTACTGCTAACGTGGTTGAAAGATCCGTGTAAATGCTATGATGAGAGTTTTACTGTTAGAATGTGTGAATGATGAGCTCATGTTTAAAAATGTATTGGAATTCGCTGGGTAGCACTATCTCTGTTAGACTCACACACACACAAGACACAACCAGCTGTGTCAAATCCCAGGGGCGGTCCACACATTTCACTAGCCAGGGGGCCCCACTGATAGATGGAGGGATTTGGGTCCAATCGTTAAAGATTGGGAGTCAGTCACTGATTGGGCACCTACACACACAGAATATGTCATGTACTCTATGTCACGTGACGCGTATCAAAGGAAAATGTGCACGAACGTAGCCGTTCTGCGCACATTGCTGTTGGTTGAGGATAAGGTAATTCTCATATCTCTGAGCTTCCTGCCGCGCTTTCAGATGTGCCATACTCACTCTGGGCAGCTCACAGATATGACGTAGGGTTAATGTCCACGTTCCGTACCGTACTCATTGAAACGTGAAGCTGTTGATGGCCAGTGTTTACCTCTCTGCTTAAACAAGGGGTCATTATTCCGTGTAACGATTCCAGTGTTTCCTGTCAAAAAGATCAGAGACAAACCTCCTGACGAGTGGAGATTTGTCCAGGATTTACGATGTAAATGCAGCTGTGCATGCACGCTCGTCCGGAATTCTTATCTGATTACTCCAAAAGTTCCAGCCTCTGCAACATATTTACTGCCATAGATGTCTCAAATGCATTTTTTTTCCCAGTGTTCCGGTACACAAAGACAGTCAATTTTTGTTCACATTTGAATATAATGGTAAACCTTACACATTCACACGTTTGTGTTAAGACTAAATGTTAAAAAAGTCACTAAGCAACAGATGATGTCATTCTTGCGTATGTGTTCATAACACACGGCTGTTGTTATGCTTGCTGTGACGTTACATTAGTCCGTTCTCTGCTTGTAATTATGCCGTTACAAGCTTCAAAGTTGTATTTATCATCTGAATTTGCCGAAACAAGTTTAATATTCTGAAAGCCAATACTTTGAAGATGTATAAGTGAGGTGTCTTGAGTAGTCAAAATTACCTACAAATCATTGTACACACGTGTACATATTATTCTATTTTTATGCAGCTCTGTGTGATTTTGTAGCTACAATTCAGACTAATATACTACCAGAAGTGGAATAAGTACTCAGATATTGTACTTGAGTAAAAGTAGAAGTACCAGAGTGCTACAGTAACAGTCCTGCATTCAAAATGTTCCTCAAGTAAAAGTAGAAAAGTATTATCAGAATATAGTGAAAGTAAAGACAGTAAAAGTAGTCGTTGTGCAGATTGGTCCATTTCAGAATATATATGATATGTTTTATAATGATTGATCATGAAAGTGTTCTCAAAGCTGGTGAAGGTGCAGCTACTTTGAATGGCTTTGTATTCTGCAGAGTAGCTTGTGGATTCACTCCAGGTGGAACTAAAGTCTGATTTAACACTTGATTATATTTCACATCATTCATCCACATCTGTGAAGTAACTAAAGGTATTACATACATGTAGTGAAGGAAAAGTACACCATGTACCTATGACTTATGTTCACTTCCAACCTAAAAGTACCTAAAAAATAGTAATCAATAATGTATTGAAGAGTTATTTGCTGATTGGTTTTTATATCGGCTCAGCCAGGTTATATGGGAGGCCCAGTCTACATACACTCTAACAACAAATGCATTGGTTTAACAAAGAAAATCAAGGCAATAGGTTGCATCGATGGTTATTGAGTTAAGACAACTTCTATTGAAATGTTGTTAAAGCAACAAAGTTATTTGGGTTAGGGGAGAAGGCTTTTCCTCTGCAATCAGAGGTGTTTTCAATTACCACTTACTTAATAATTGGTAGCATAAACACAAGTTTTTAAGTTGATTACTCCAAAGTTCCAACTTGTTTTACCGTATTATTTAAATATAATCTTAAATTGTATGTACTTAATTACCACATGTTGAACATGAACACATGTTTTTAAGTTGACAACTATTTATAAATTAAGTTGCTCCAAATAATATTGTATTCAATAGGGTTTTTCTCTTAGCTTTTTCATGTTTTTGCCTTTAAAGAAAGAAATTAATTGATTCCACAACAAAAATATTAGGCAATTCATTTTTATTTTTGAACTGCAGGTGTTTATTTCAACACATGATGTTTCAAAAGGAGAGACTTCATTTAGTTTGAACATTGCCTGAAGACGGTTGTGGTACTTTCCATTGTGTGCACACCTAGACCGGACTTAAAAGACAGACAGGTTTTTATTGTTTGGACTTAAAAGACGTTCCTCTGACCAACGCTGACCTCATTTTGTATGTTGATGGGTCTGCCTCTCGCGACCAAGGGGGCACTAATCGGGTGGGTTTTTCTGTTGTTTCAGATTCTGCTGTACTCCGTTCTGGACCGCTTCCATGTCACCTCTCAGCACAGGCAGCAGAGCTCATCGCACTAACTGAAGCCTGCACGTTTGCAGAAGGCAAAACCGTGACTATTTACACTGACTCACGATATGCTTTCGGGGTAGTACACGATTTTGGGGCTATTTGGAAGTGTAGACAATTTTCTTAAATCTGATGGCAAACCAGTACTTAACCATGCACTGGTTGCAGGCTTACTAGACGCCATTTTGCTCCCATCTGAGGTTGCAGTCTGTAAATGTGCCGCACACGCAAGCAGTACAGACCCAGTTTCCCTAGGAAATGCGTCTGCTGACTCAGCCGCAAAGGCAGCTGCCCTGATTCCTCTCGCACCTCACGCACACTCATTTGTTAAAATCCCTGTCTCCTCCTTCACTGACAAAATGTCATCACTGACTTCCATGCAGCAGCTAGCTACGCCAGTTGAGAAGGCTCAATGGAAGGCTGCTGGGGCTGTTTTTGGGTTGGCCCAAATTCCAATCCATGTCTTCCCAGACATTTTTTCCCTCATTTCGCTAAGTTGACACATGGGTGGGATCATGTGTCAAAAGGGGGGGTGTTAGAGTCTATAAATCAGGAGTGGTTCACAAGGGGGTTCACAGTAACAGCTCAAAAGCACTGTGAAGCATGCTAATCTGCATTATGCAAAATTCTGGTAGACCAGTTCTACAAACTAGCAAAATGCTGTGCAGACACAGGTCTGTCATGGACACAAGCTCTGCCCATTGTGCTGATGTACATGCGGATGCGGAAAAGAACACGGAGTCAACTCAGCCCATTGAAATCCTTTTTGGGGCTCCTCCACAGATTGGACTCAAGGCTCCAGGATGTCCTCTTCCCTCCACAACTTTGTGTGAGGATGCTATGTTGTCATATTGTGTTAACCTATCATCCACTCTAGCGACTGCCACTGGTCCGCTTCACCGCCTTCAACCCGGCGATTTCGTGCTGGTCAAGGATTTCCGGAGAAAGAGCTGGAAATCCAATCGTTGGCAAGGTCCCTACCAGGTGCTTCTCGTCACCCAGACAGCGGTCAAGGTCGCCGAGAGAGCTACATGGGTCCACGCCAGCCACTGCAAGGTCGTAGTCACAGGAAAGGAGAAACGATAGGAACAGATGACAACAAGTGACATGTCCAAGTCACCAACAGATGACAACAAGTGACGTGTCCAAGTCACCAACAGATGACAACAAGTGACATGTCCAAGTCACCAACAGATGACAACAAGTGACGTGTCCAAGTCACCAACAGATGACAACAAGTGACATGTCCAAGTCACCAACAGATGACAACAAGTGACATGTCCAAGTCACCAACAGAGATGACAGCAAGTGACGTGTCCTAGTCACCACCAGCACCACACTTGCACTACATACACCAAAACACACTACACACAAGGTGTCACGAGCGAGTGCCAGCTGAGCGGTTCCATATGCTCTCTGGTTCCTCGTTTGTGTTATCAGTGTGCGAAGTCTGACGGTCCGTGTCACGAAATCGACCGAGAGAATACACTCACACACTCCATGGAACATTTCCCCCTCGTGATGAGGGCTCGCCTGGAGAGACGACAACGCAACCGTGAGCAATGTGAATGCTACTGGAGAGCCTGGACAATCATAGAATGGTTCCTCTGCATACTTGCCATGATAGTTGTGTTAGGACTAGTCCTATATTTTATGTATCCATTTCAGCACACAGCATGTTAGCCAAAATCGAGGTATCTAAGAGGTACATGGGGAAAGCAGGGCGAACCACATTTATTTTATTTTGTTGTCTGTATGTATGTATCCGGCGCCGACCCGTGTGGCACATTTTACATAGACATCGCGCCCAAAACTCAGACCCCGGGAAAAACGTAAGCAACCTTTGACGCCACTGTTGACATCCATAGGTACATCTACATTTAATCTATACATAGGCGATAACGACCATAGCAACATTGATGTGGGTCAGACCAGTAATGGGATCACCGGTAACGTCTGGTGGCACACTCTGAGATCATTCTTGCAGGCCGCAGGACAACATGGGTCATGTTATGCATGCACTCTTTTCCCCCACGACTCATCAATGTCCGTGCCAGTTCGTCCGCGCTCTCTGACCCAGGTTGAACACCTCTGCGCGTTTATGGCTCTGACAAAGCCCATCAAGGGTGAAGACAGCGTAACCGAGTGGCGTTATGCTAGGCAGCTTCCCCCACCATGCAGCAATCAGTCTGACTCCTCTTTGCGTGCATCCACGCTTGACACCACATACGCAAAGTACCAACCCGTCAGCCATGTGCACCCAGTCATTTGAGAGGGATAAAACACAGCCTCTGCATCCAGAGAGTTTACCACAAAACGTCTCTTACACCACATTATTTTTTCCTAGGCACTACTACTGGTTGTACTCGCATCCTACGGAACACATGCGGTGACGGTGCTTACAAAATCTCGTATTGTCACATATCTGGTGCCCCTGAAAGAATCCTTTATAACGTAGCATTCCCTGATGTTAAACATATTTCCCTCCAACTGGCGTGGCCCAGTGATGCTGGGTTTAGCGCGCCACAAGATTACGTTTGGTTGTGCGGCAACAAGCTCTATCAAGTTCTGGCTCCCCTTTGGATAGGGACATGCACTCTAGTGGATTTGAATCCAGCAGTCACTGTACTCACGTCCTTAATGCACACGACACATCATTACCCAGAGTTCCAACACCCCGACCACCACAAGGTAAAAAGAGATCTGACGTCCGCTGGAGCTAAGTTCATGGGTGGCCTGTTCCCATGGTGGGGTACAGTAAACAATGCCCATAAAATAGATACCTTACACGTCCGGCTAGAGAATCTGACTTATGAGACGACGCAAGGCTTCCAGGCATTGATCCCATTCATAATAGCCTCTAGGAACATGCTCATGCAGCACCAATTCGCTCTTGACCTTTTGTTCGCCTCAAAGGGTGGCCTGTGTCATGTGATCGGTGACTCCTGTTGCACTTACATTCCCGACGCCACCAAGAACATCACTGACACCGTGCTGCATCTTAACAACCTGTTAGCTGACATGAAAGCTGATGACATATCCAACGCAGGGGGCTGGGACTGGTGGGCCTGGCTTACATCAGGCGGGTGGAAAGCATGGCTGGCTAGTATAGTTACACCCCTGGCGATCATGTTTGGCCTATTAATCAGTTGTACCTGTTTGATTATCCCAATACTGAAGAAGTGCGTTTCCAGCATGGTGTCCTCAGCTTTCGTTCAGTATACTACTATTCCATTACAAGACAATCCTTTGCGCCACAGTGAGATAGATCAGCTAGAATCAGAAGAGTCTGATTCCGATTTATCAATATAATCATGTGTGTATCTCCTCTTTTATGCTTACATTATATTGGAGTCTGTCCTCCACAAAAACAGCCAGTTTTCTATGATATATTTGTGATGTGTTTACTTAAACCAGCGATGGAGTGTATTCATTGATGTGTTATATCAGTCTATCCTATCATTTGTTTTTTCTATTGATCAAGTATGATCAAAAGGGGAGAATGTAGTGGACATTTTTATTATTATCATCCTTATTATTATCCTTATTATATCTTTCATATGTTTAAACCAAATGCTTCTTATTTCCTCTTGTTGTGCTTTTACCATTATTATTCTATTATATTCTCTTATGAGTTTCCCAGTCTCTGCAAGGCCACAGCTGTTTCAGCAGACTGGGAGACTCATACACAGTCACACAAAGTTCCGTTATGCTATCTGCAAGGCCAGACGGTGTCTCATAACAATCTCCCCGTGTGAACAGGGGAGTTATAATATTCCCACTCTTTCCTTATATCATCTCTGCTTTTTCATTGTCCTGCGCACTCTCGGGCAGACTTTCCATACTCTGTCCGACCGGTGACAATATATTATTATGTCGTGTATTTGAAGCTTCAAATAAATAACCAAAAGACAGCTTTGCTTGATTCACCATTTATTTGTTTTGATCATTTGACTTGTACTCTCCAGCTGTGTTTGGGCCCTAGATTTCCATAACAACCATCACTCAAGATTGAGGAGACATGTCTGCCAGAAACCTGAACAATGTCTAGAGCCTTTAATATTCCTGGGCAAATCTCATCCATACCTGGCGCTGTGATATTGGGATATGGGTAAAGCTTCCCTATAATCTTCCAACTTTTCATTATCCATCAACAACATTTTGGATGTGTTTGGGAGCCCTTCAAAGTGCCTGACAGTATCAGGATATCAGCAGCTCTCCTCCTGAGCTGAACACTCTGTGTCCCTTTCCTGAGTCATCTGGGGGCTGACATGACCTTTCTTGAGACGAACCAACAGTCAATCTCATTGGCCTTCCCAATATCTTGCCTTTATGTCATTTTTGTTTCAAAATAACCCTGGAACAACCAGGCCCAAAAGGCTAAATGACCTAAACCATTGTCTAGAAGCAAGTTGGCTTCATTGATCCTTTGACCATAACTCTGAGGAGCCGCTCCCACAATGTAACTTATGAGCATGGCCCACTTGGTTTCAATACTTCACGAAAAATGATAATCTTTTAAGATTCTTTACACTGTAAAACCACTCTTGATGACGAGAAAAAAGTGGGCACCATAATCAAATAAGATGATCTCAATGCCGGGAATTACGAAAAAAATAAGTTGCATGGAAGTGATGAAGACTGAGATGAAGATGACTGCAGAAAACAAAGTAGAGCTTAGGGATTTCAGTCTTAGCTAGAGAGAAAGTAATAGTAGGGGCAGGACGGATGAGAAGAGATATATCAACGTTGAGCTTTGCCAGAACACAGCAGCTTCTCAACACGTCTCTCTAAAGATGGAGACTTGAACTCTGCTTTCCACAACTCTTCAACAACTCCTGCAGGAAGCCTACGCCAGCTCAGGCAGATGTCCTGCTCGCTTACATCCTGCAGTCCTTCATCGCTCTGATCACTGCAGCTCTCAACCTGCTGGTCAACATCTCTATCTCCCACTTCAGGCACAGACAAACTTTCAGCTTAAGCTTGTACATGATTGAAAATTAACATAATGTAGCAACGCATATATTCCTTTTAATGAATGTCTCAGATAATAGTTATGCTGTTTTAAATGATGACATATTCTAACCTGACGTTGTGTGACAAAATAGTTAAAGCAGGCACTCCTCAACAAATGCATATCCATTCAAATGCCTTTTTTTGTGTTTTAATGAAGCTTAGCGCAAGTTCAATAAGGAAGACCTAACACGAGTCACTTACACGTCACTCGATGGCTCCCTTCCCCCCTCATTAAATATGAGGGCGTCACCCTTCAGCAGCCAATAGCTGCACATGCTAAATTCCTTAAATGCCTGCTCTTCCTCCCTGTCAGTTGTCATTTGCAGATGACCGCAAACAATAGCAGTACCACAAATACTCCTCCTCGTGAGAAAAAAGAAAAGAAAAAAAGCACTAGAAAAACTAGCTCAAGATGTCCAACTCAGACAATTCAGATCACGAACCTGGTATGGAATTATTCGATCCCGGTTCGGCTCCCCACAGCGGCCTATCACCAGAGGCAGACTTCCTCATCGCCCGGCTCCTGCAGCAGGACATCCCCACAGCTCCAGGCCTCACTCTCTCGCAGCTCCGAGAGCTCTCGGATCAGGTCTCCAGCACAGCTCCCCAGTCCGGGGCAGCAGCTCCAGTCAGCTCCCCAGAGAGCAGGGCGAGGACGCTGCCGCAGCCGCGGAGGCTCGCCAGTCCGGGAGCGTTACTAACACACCCCTCATGGAGAGTAGCGTGGCCGGCTCCCTGCAATCCCCGGCTAGCTCCATGATAGCTATCGATGCTCGCCTCCAGGCCCTGGAAGACTCGTCACAGGAGCTTCGACTTCCGTGGCACTCAGGTCAGGTACTAGTGTTAACGAAAATGTTTGCACTCACCCACACAGGGTCGGGTTGTAACGGAATAGATGTTACGGCGTTACGTAATCAGAAATACAAAAAATCATGTAGCCTATATTCAGCGGGCGTTACATTTGAAAAACGAGTAATCTGAGTCAGTTACTTTCGTAAACCTGAAGTGAATACTTATTGGAACTATTGGTTGAGAAGTTTCCTCACAAAATGTAATATTCATTACCAGCAGAACCGTGTACACACTGCACAGCGCCGCAGCGTGTCTGTAAACGAGAGATGCAGCGTGTCCGTGAGGCCCAGCCCCCGCACGCAGATGAGAGAGAGAGAGAGAGTTCTCTTTCAAAATATATTGAAAGGTAGAAACGGAGATGGTTAGATAAAACGTGGAAGATAACGTTTATGTAGCATTTATTTATTGTCGAAATTATGACATTTATAACGGGATCAAATCAAAGTGAATGGCCTGCGAATGTATAGGGCAAGTGACTGAAAAAAAAAAAAAAAAAGAAGTTATTTACATCGTTTCAGATAATAAATAATAATGATAATTCATTCTGAAGAACCAGCACCTTACCGTGGTAGAGAGGTTTGTGTGCCCTGATGAACCTGGGGGCTGTGTTGTCTGGAACCTTGTGTTCCTGGTAGGGTCTCCCATGGCAAATTGGTCTCAGGCAAGGGGCCAGACTAAGATTGGTTCAAAAGACCTCATGAAAGGAAAAACAAGAAGTGAGGATACCCGGCCCGGAGGAAGCCCGGGGTCCCCTTCTGGAGCCAGGCCCAGAAGGAGGACTCGTCGGCGAGCGTCTGGTGGCCGGGCTTGCCACGGAGCCCGGCCGGGCCCAGCCCGAAAAGGCAACGTGGGCAACACCTCCGCTTCTCTGTCCCGCGGGCCCACCACCTACGGGAAACATCGATGGGGTCGGGTGCGCTGCCAGACGGGTGGCAGTGAAAGCGGAGGGTCTCGACGGACCAGACCCGGGCGGCAGAAGCTGGCTTTGGGGACGTGGAACGTCACCTCTCTGGGGGGGAAGGAGCCGGAGCTTGTGCGGGAGGTGGAGCGGTACCAGTTGGATCTGGTTGGGCTCACCTCTACGCACAGCGTCGGCTCTGGAACCTTACTTCTGGATAGGGGTTGGACTCTATTCTTCTCCGGAGTTGCTCAAGGTGTGAGGCGCCGGGCGGGTGTGGGGATACTCACAAGTCCCCGGTTAGGTGCTTCGTTGTTGGAGTTTACCCCAGTGGACGAGAGGATCGCCTCCCTACGCCTGCGGGTTATGGGGGGGAAAACTCTGACTGTTGTGTGTGCTTATGCACCCAACAGCAGTTCAGAGTATTCGGCCTTCTTGGAGACCCTGGAAAGAGTCCTGTATGGGGCTCCTGAAGGGGACTCCTTAGTCTTGCTGGGAGACTTCAACGCACATGTGGGCAATGATGGAGACACTTGGAGGGGCGTGATTGGGAGGAACGGCCCCCCTGATCTGAACCGGAGTGGTGGTTTGTTACTGGACTTCTGTGCTAGTCATGGATTGGCCATAACAAACACCATGTTCGAACATAAGGATGCTCATAAGTGTACGTGGTACCAGAGCACCCTAGGCAGAAGGTCCATGATCGATTTCGTTATCGTATCATCGGACCTGAGGCCGTATGTTTTGGACACTCGGGTAAAGAGAGGGGCGGAGTTGTCAACTGATCACCATCTGGTGGTGAGTTGGGTCGAGTGGCGGGGGAAGCCTCTGGATAGACCTGGTAAGCCCAAACGTGTAGTTCGGGTGGACTGGGAACGTCTGGAGGAGGCCCAAGTTCAGGAGGCCTTCAACTCACACCTCCGGCGGAGCTTTTCGGGCATTCCTGTGGAGGTTGGGGACATTGAACCAGAGTGGTCGGTGTTCAAAGCCTCTATTGCCGAAGCCGCGGTGGGGAGCTGTGGTCTCAAGGTCTTAGGTGCCTCAAGGGGCGGTAACCCTCGAACCTCCTGGTGGACACCGGTGGTCAGGGAAGCCGTCCGACTGAAGAAGGAGGCCTTCAGGGATTTGTTATCCCGGGGGACTCCCGAAGCAGTTGCAAGGTACCGACAGGCCCGAAGGGCAGCAGCCTCATCCGTGGCCGAGGCAAAGCAGCGGGTGTGGGAGAAGTTCGGAGAAGACATGGAGAAGGACTTTCGGGCGGCACCAAAGTTGTTCTGGAAAACTGTCCGACACCTCAAGAGGGGGAAGCAGGGAACCATCCAAGCTGTGTACAGTAAGGATGGGACGTTGTTGACCTCAACTGATGGAGTGTTGGGACGTTGGAAGGAACACTTTGAGGAACTCCTGAACCCGACAACTCCGCCCTCTATGTTAGAGGCAGAGCTGGAGTATGACGGGGGATCAACGCCAATCTCCCGGGGGGAGGTCACTGAGGTCGTCAAACAACTCCACAGTGGCAAAGCCCTGGGGGTGGATGAGATCCGCCCGGAAATGCTGAAGGCTCTGGGTGTTGAGGGACTGTCATGGTTGACACGTCTCATCAACGTTGCGTGGAAGTCGGAAACGGTACCGAAGGAGTGGCAGACCGGGGTGGTGGTCCCCCTTTTCAAAAAGGGGGATCAGAGGGTGTGTGCCAATTACAGAGGCATCACACTACTCAGCCTCCCCGGGAAAGTTTACTCCAAGGTACTCGAAAGGAGGGTCAGGCCGATTGTCGAACCTCAGATTGAGGAGGAACAATGCGGATTCCGTCCTGGTCGTGGAACGACGGATCAGCTTTTTACTCTCGCAAGGATCCTGGAGGGGGCCTGGGAGTACGCTTATCCGGTCTACATGTGTTTTGTAGACTTGGAGAAGGCGTATGACCGGGTTCCCAGGGAGTTACTGTGGGAGGTGCTGCGGGAGTATGGGGTGAGGGGGTCTCTACTCAGGGCCATCCAATCTCTGTACTCCCAAAGCGAGAGCTGTGTCCGGGTCCTCGGCAGTAAGTCGGACCCATTTCCGGTGAGGGTTGGCCTCCGCCAGGGCTGCGCTTTGTCACCAATCCTGTTTGTAATATACATGGATCGGATTTCGAGGCGTAGTCGTGGGGGGGGGGGTCTGCAGTTCGGTGGACTAAGGATTGCACCACTGCTTTTTGCAGATGATGTGGTTCTGATGGCTTCATCGGTCTGCGACCTTCAGCACTCACTGGATCGGTTCGCAACCGAGTGTGAAGCGGCTGGGATGAGGATCAGCACCTCCAAATCTGAGGCCATGGTTCTCAGCAGGAAACCGATGGACTGTCCACTCCAAGTAGGGAATGAGTCCTTACCCCAAGTGAAGGAGTTCAAGTATCTCGGGGTCTTGTTCTCGAGTGAGGGATCAATGGAGCGTGAGATGGGCCGGAGAATCGGAGCAGCGGGAGCGGTATTGCAGTCGCTTTACCGCACCGTTGTGACGAAAAGGGAGCTGAGCCGGAAGGCAAAGCTCTCTGTCTACCGGGCCATTTTCGTTCCTACCCTCACCTATGGTCATGAAGGATGGGTCATGACCGAAAGAACGAGATCGTGGATACAAGCGGCCGAGATGGGTTTCCTCCGCCGGGTGGCTGGTGTCTCCCTTAGAGATAAGGTGAGAAGTTCGGTCATCAGGGAGGGACTCGGAGTTGAGCCGCTCCTCCTTCGCGTCGAAAGAAGCCAGTTGAGGTGGTTCGGGCACCTAGTTAGGATGCCACCTGGGCGCCTCCCTAGGGAGGTGTTCCAGGCACGTCCAGCTGGGAAGAGACCAAGGGGTAGACCTAGGACCAGGTGGAGGGATTATATCTCTTCGCTGACCTGGGAGCGCCTTGGGATCCCCCAGTCAGAGCTGGTTGATGTCGCCAGGGAAAAGAAAGTTTGGGGCTCTCTGCTGGAACTGCTACCCCCGCGACCCGACCACGGATAAGCGGGAGAAGATGGATGGATGGATGGATGGATAATTCATTCTATTTAGGGGCGCCTTTCAAAGCACCCAAGGACACCTTACAATGCATAACATATTCCAAGGAAAGGTTTTAAGACTGTACAAGAATGCAGTATGGGTGAGTTTTACGTGTGGTGCAGATGAGAGCTGTCCAGAATGACACTAAGATGTCTCGTTGTGCTCTTGATAAAACAGTAAAATACGTGTCTCCCGTTCACCAAAACATACCCATCTGTCATGAAAAAGAAAGTATTCCGAAGAAGAAGAAGAAGAAGAAGAAGAAGAAGAAGAAGAAGAAGAAGAAGAAGAAGAAAGGAACCCGGAAGTATTCTAAAAGTAATCTGCCAAAAATCTGGCCCACCCTATATTTTTACAGGCCCACCCTAAAGTACATGTCTGCCTACGCTACTGTTTTTTTGAGAGCAACGTGACCAACAACCAATCACATGAATCTCTTGCCCCCGAGATACAAAGCAATAGCAATGTTAAAACGAAGTAAACTGAAAAAAAAAAAAAAAAAAAACTCCATCAGGCGAAAACCTACCAGTTTCACCCACTGTCTCTGCCCCCTCCCTCCATGCCTCGCTCCTCTGGTTTGTATCCCGGTAGATGAACAGAGACCGATCTTTCAGCACCGGGTGATTCACTACCGCTATAATGATTTTTCCCTCCATTTTTTGGAATATGAGGTAATGACCTGCGTAGTCTCTCCCAGCATACACGCGGTTTGACTGGCTAGCGCTCGTACTGGCAGATTTGCATAAACGGGATTTCATTGGCTGACGCTTCTGCCGAGGCGCCAACAAAATTGAACATTGCTCAACTTCTGAAGCGAGCAACGCCAGCAACTGTTAGGAGATTGGGGTGGACAACTAGTCCGCTTTCTCAAATCTCCTCGCGTCCCTAAACATGCTGATTATTCTTACAGGAAGGAATTCACTGCTGCCAAGTAACCGTTAAACAATAATCCACTTTAATGGTAATATAACAATGCAATACAAATCAATACAATCAATACAGTACAAATTACATACAGTTTATCTGTGGGATCCCATATTTACCTGATACCACGTGTGCCAGCGAGAGGAGAGAGGGAGAGGGCACACAGCAGGGTTTCTGTCTAAATACCTCGCTTACAAGAAGGAGGAGTTATCTGTGCCTCCCTTCCAGACCAGTGATTGGCTGCCCAAATTATCATCAACACCTCACATCTTAAGTTCCCCAATCCCAGTGGCTTAGCTTCATTATCACAGGGATCTGAGATGACTGTATGTTAACTCCACACCTTCCCCCTCTTCCTTTGTCCTCAAAAAACCACATGTTCACAGGCCCAAAAACAGTTCACAGTTTTCTACCCAAATCATTTTCCCTTTTTAAGCTTCTTCATAGTTTGCATGAATACATACAAATATTCCCTTACAAATCCCCCTTTTGGTCTACACTTAAGAGACCAACTATTCCAAGACATTCACTTCATTTCGTGGGGGTCCCCATGGCGCAGACGCCGTGATTGAGCCCCACGTATCTGAAAGCTGGGCGTCGTACATCAACACGGAGTCATTTACTGTGGAATATCCTACTAGTGTCTGTGGAGCCTGGAGGGCGGTTTTGGTCATCTTTCGTATGGCTAGTTTAACTACAGTGACCAAGCAGATTATCACAATTAGCACAACTAGGATAAACATTGAAACGGTCACTGCAAATGTAACCAACCCCGCACCCCACGATCCAAAAGTTCCAGTTAAATCCCCAAGGGTAAACCCATGAGTTTCATGCAACTCTTTTATCCCCCTGGCGGTATCATGAGCCATGTCCATTACTTCAGGAGTAGCATCAGAGATGAAAGAACAACACTCAGATCCAATCACCTTGCATGTGCCCCCCTGGGCGGCTAATAGAAGATCCAGTGCCATACGATTCTGTAATGCTACAGTCCTAACCTCCTGTAATTCTTTATGTTCGGCTAACATGGCGGTGTTAGATGCATTTAAGTGATTTTCCACTACTTTGGACAACGCCACAATTTCCTTCTGAGAAACATAAATACCGTACCATGGTAAAAATAGACTAGCCATCCGCTGTCCTTTTGTAATTGACCTGCTGTTCCTATGTGGAGAGGGAAGTATAGCTGCAATCTCCTCAGCCTTTACTTCACGGATTAAAGGGATTAGATAGGCCAGGTAACAGGTGCCATAGAAAATGTCATAAGGCATACAGCCATAGGCTCGGTCCCCACAAACTAAGTAAACTCTCTGTGGGAGGGGCGTTCTGGCTAACTGCACCGTTATTACAGTATTACAGTCGCTGTGTCCCACATCTGGAGAGGTAAGAGATCCTCTTTCATTCTGGAAACAGATGGACACATTCTTCCACTCATGTACTACAACTGGGGGAACATAGACAGAACAGTCACGGGTAGGGGACTTACCTAAGGGTAATGGCTGTGAACAGTCATGTATTTTAACCACAACTGAGTCCACTGTTCTGGAGCCAAACCAGGGCACTACTGTTACCAAAGCCTCAACTAATAAAGATGGAGTGTGTGGTTGCAGTGTACATATTGGACTGGCAGAGTTAACCGAGCAATTAGTCTGGGCTAGAGCTAATTGGAATCTGTATTCAAAAGCTAGGTTAATATATTTCTTCACATATATTAGTCTCAGGACCGTCAACTGTTTGAAGCCCTCTGGCAGGTAATCTTTATTTACTGTCTCAACAATGAGCGAGATTAAACCCTTGTATTTTAGAGGTTTCTCAGAGTTTATTGGGTACGATGGAGTGTAACAATCCTCGGCATCATCTCCAATGCGGGATGCTATGTCGTTCCAGCTAACTAAACTGTAATCAGTTTTCGAGAAAGGAATTGGGCTAAACATGGGAGAATGTACGGATTCTGGCAGGTTTTGGCACAGCCAACAGTTACTAACATTACGTTCGTATGCATAGTCTAACATTAAACTTATTGCCGAATTGGTCTTAGTTAGTTTAGGTGGAGCGATTAAAGCCTTCTTTGGAAAACGTGTTTCATGCTCTGGTTCAATAAATGCACATCCGGTGACCCCCGAATCGGGAGCTTTGTAATCTGGTTTCCTTGTCGTGCACTGGGACTCGTATTTTAACTGTTCTGCCGTGGTACACCACAGTTCTGGGGGCATATTTGCAATGGTGTTGAGTATTATTCTTACCATCCGTGGCGAGACCCGGAACTCCTGATACTGTGTCCTTGGATACGCTTTCCACACCGTGGAGTCGCCCCCCTTGTTAAAAAACACAGGGTACTTAATAACACAGTTTGGTGAGTCACATATTGCAGTTGGGCAGTTAAAATAAATGTTCTGTGGTTCGTGAGCAGAGAGAGGGGCATTCCTCCTTCTTCTCACTCTGTGTCTCTCTCTTTGTCTCTCTCTTTGTCTTTCTCTCATCGTACTGAATGTTCGTGTGGTGCTTGGAAACAACCTGTCTTTGTCGCTAGGCACTGATTGGCCCGTTGGTGTGATTTTGCCCTCAGGGTCTGGGCCCTTAGATCAGAGCACCTTACTTTCTCCCCCCGAGGGGCGAGAGCCCTCGCCACCTGTCGTTGGAATGGCCCCAGCTTCATCAAGCAGGGCTACCTTGGACAGGTACAGCAGGCCCAGGATGAGGGGGATGATGACAGCTTTCACACGCCAGCCTCCGGTCGAGAAGACAGACGCCATCTGGAAGCGTTGATCCACCCCGCTCTGCCTCGTTCCCTCAGTGCCGTTCCTCCTCTGGGTCGGTGATAGGAGTGTTGTCGTCTGGGTCGGTGATAGGAGTGTTGTCGTCTGGGTCGGTGATAGGAGTGTTGTCGTCTGGTTCCTCCTCTGCGCAGACCACGTCCGTGATGAGGTCGTCTAGGGTCCTTCCCGGAGGTTTCCCCACGGCGCACTGATTCCAGTGGTACCAGATGTCTCCTTTCCCTTCCAAGCGGACAGCGTGAGATGTCCTCTGCATCACCCGATGGGGTCCAGAGAACCTGGGTCTCAGCCACTTGGGTCTGATCGCTTTCAGCCAGACGAACTCCGCAGTGTTCGCTTCGTGTTTCTCGGGTCCCCCTTTTGCCTCTGCAACCTGGGTGGAAAAATCTACCACTAATCCCTTAAGTTGCTGGAAGTATGGTTTCGAACTCAGAACCTCTATTTCCTTTCCTACACTTAGGGCCCCTGGGCCTGGGAACTGGTGACCATGAGTGAGCTCAAATGGAGAGAAACCTGTCCCTTTGTTAATGGAGCTCCTGATTGACATAAGAGCTAGAGGCAATGCGTCTAACCATTTCATGACTGTCTCCTCGCATGCTTTGCTGAGTTTTTGTTTTAAGTTCTGGTTCATCCTTTCCACTTTTCCCTGAGACTGTGGATGATAAACTGCTCCAAAACTGTGTCTTAGTCCTAAGGACTGTTCTACTGCGCGTAGGTCATGGTTCTTGAAATGGCTGCCATTGTCTGACCTCACTTTCCTAGGAAATCCATGTAATGGAATGTAATGCGTGACTAGGAATTTGATCACTGAGTCTGCATCTTCTCTCCTGCAAGGGATAGCTTCTGGCCAACCTGTGTATGCATCTACCACAACTAACAAATATCTGAATCCTCTTACTTTGTCAATCATGTCAGTGTAGTCAATGATGATTTCTTCTCCTGCCATCTTAGGTAAAGGACACTTTCCCTGGTGTGGTTTCACTGTGGCTCTGATGTTATGGGTTAAGCAAATTACACACTCTTCTAGGTGATTTGCTATCATGTCAGGTAGGTAAGGGTGTCACCAGTGAGTCAGGTGTCTGCTCATCTGAGTTTTACCACAATGCGTTGGGCCGTGTGCTTCTTTAAGCATGGATCTTATCCACTCTGGGGGTATCACTGGTCTCCCATCTGGGGAGTACCATATCCCATCTTTGTTGGTAGCTCCCCTGTTTGACCATAGTTTTTTGTCTTGAGGAGACCCCGCTTCTTGAGCCTCTTTGAGCGTCTCGTCTGTTATTGCGGGCAGCAAGTCAGCAGATTTTAAGACAAGCATTTGATACCATGGTGTATATCCTGCCTTCTCTTTAGCTGCTTTGTCTGCTGCATTGTTACCCCAAGCCAAGTAGTTATTTACTGTGTTGTGACCTCTACATTTAAGTAAAGCTAACTTGTTAGGTAACATTACTGCTTCTGCAAGCCTTTTGATCTCTTTCTCATGTTTGATGGGGGTATTTGTGGACGTTACAAATCCTGCTCTCATCCACTGGCGCATTTCCACATGTATGACACCATGAACATATGCTGAGTCCGTATAGATGTTTACATCTTTTCCTTTTGATAGCTCTAATGCTGCAATGACTCCCACCACTTCTGCCAACTGTGCTGAGACTTTCCCTGTTACTTTTCCTGCTGCTCTTTCCTCAAACTCTCCCTCCGCTGTCTGAGCCACCACTGCGTAGGCTGCTTGGAGCCCGTCGGTGGGGTGTCTGAAACAACAGCCGTCTGTGAACAGGTTTTCTGCATGTGGCATAGGCTCTTCTCTGAGATCTATTCTTATCTTCACATCCTGGATGATTCTTTCCTCACACCTATGGGGTTCTCCGCTGCCTATGGTGTCTGCGCTGTTAACTCCTTCATGTGTGTAGGTGATGTGTGCTTGTGTCAGAGTTTTCTCTAGCCTGGTCTGTCTTGTGGAAGTCATTGTGAATGCACTTGAGTTCACAAAAGAGACAATGCTGTGTGTTGTCAGTACTGTCAAAGGATGGCTCATCACAATGTGTGAAATCTTGTTCAAGATACGTGCTGTACCTGCCGCATGTCTCATGCAGGGAGGTTCTCTGTTTTCCACTCTGTCTAGTGTAACACTGACATACATCAATATTGTCCTACAACCCCCCTTTTACTGAAAAAGAATCCCATTTACTGTGTTTTCATTTTCAGAAACATCAAGAAAGAATGGTAATGCATAAGATGCAGAGGCGAGAGCCGTGACTTGGGACATGGACTGTTTGAGAGAAATGAACGCAGCTTCTGCAGCTTGTGTCCAGTTCAGTGTGGCAGTGAGATTGCGCATGCCTTTCTCATTGATGAGTTTTCTGAGTTCAGCTGTTCTTGGGTTATACTCTGGGATGTAGTGTCTGCTGTAGCCCGTGAGACCCAAAAAAGACAACATGTCTTTTACTGTTCTGGGTTTCGGGTGGTTCAAAATGTGTTCCTGATGCGCTGCCGACATGCCCGTGCCTGCTGGGGAAATCACTCTGCCCAAAAATGTCACCTCTTTACGGGTGCATTGTAGCTTTTTCTTGGAGACTTTGAACCCTGATGCGTGGAGGCGCACCAGTAGGTTTCTGGTGGCCTCCAAACAAGAGGCTGCAGAAGGTGCTGCGATGAGAAGGTCGTCTACATACTGTATCAATACTACCCCCACTGGCAATGTAACGCCCTCTAGCTGTTCCCTGAGTACTTTGTTAAATATCCCCGGAGACAAACTGAAGCCCTGTGGTAGTCTTGTGTATTGTAGTTTCTCCCCTCCTATTGTAAAAGCTAAAATAGGTCTCATACTCTCTGCCAGAGGTATGCAGAAGAAAGCGTTGGCTAGGTCAATACAGGTGAACCATGTATGTTCAGGTGAGATATTACAGATAGCCGTGTAGGGGTTAGGAACGGGTATCAGAGCTGTAGTCGTAATAGCATTAACGGTTCTCAAATTATGAGCCATTCTGTTCTCCCCGCTAGATTTTGATACAGGAAGTATGGGAGTATTCCAAACGCTTTGTGAGGGTTCTAACACCCCTGCTCTCTTCAGTCCCTCAACTGCCTTGTCAACACCCCCTTTTGCCTGTGGTTTGATCGGGTATTGTGACCGGTTCACAGGCACAGAGCTGCTCACCTCAAATGTTACTGGTGTGGCTTTTAAGCAGAAACCTACATCATGAGAGTGCGACGCCCACAGGTCAGACCGGAGATCACGCAACATGTCAACTGTATATGCATGGTCAGTTTTCTCCCTACCATGATGTCTATCTACTTCGTGTCTCTCCATGTGGATGCATTCTTGTGTGCAGATTTTAAGACGATAAGCTCTGTGTGTGGGAGAGTATGTCAGTGCCGCAATCTGTGTAGGTTCCCAATCTTCGACTTCTAGCAGCGTCTTTACCATGGGACCAAGTTCTTTAGCTTCATAACCCTTCCTGATAGCTAATGAAATGTGTGGTGTGGACTCAGCAGACAAACGGTACCAATACAGCTGTTCATCAGAGAGCTCAACCGACGTAGCCACCCCCGCCTGTCCCACAAAAAGATTTGTCGTGGTAACATCCCAAACTGCCATAGACACCTCATCATCATACTCATATTCATAATTTTGGTCGTCTCTTCTATCATAGTTTAGCGTCAGGTGGGGGGGGTCTGGAGGGGGGCCATAAGGCCTGAGGAGGTTAATCCATGGCTTCCATTGTTGAAAAATGGAGTATAGTCCAGGTGTGTTGTCCCGAGGTCGGTCCAACCGTCCCCAGAATATAGTGGCATGTTGAGTTGCTTCTGCCTCAGTGGACTGGGCCAACATCATCTGAGAACCTGATTTTATGGTAGATAATGAACAGTTGATTCTCGTGCCATTTGGGAATGATATTATCAGTCCATCCGGGGAACAGAGGATGGAGGCATTCGCTTTGATCAGAATATCCCTTCCCATTAGGTTAGCCGGGCTTTTAGGTGCAAGAATATACTGGTGCAAGAATGTCTGTCCTGCTATCTTGGTGGATAACAGCGTGGAAAGCGGTATTTTTTCTATTTTTCCCGAAAACCCTATGACTGAGACTGTTGTAGATGAAAGGGACGCCTTGAAGGCGGGAGTATTGATGGTGGAGTATCTTGCTCCTGAATCAACCAGGAATGGTAGCTTTGAGTCTTTAACAGTCATAGTAATGTATGGATCCGCCAGGCCCGTACATCCAGAGTTCCCTGGGCGTCTTCATTCTTCATAGTACTCCCCCTCATACAGGACAGACTGGCCATAGGGGGCGGCCATAGCATTAGGGGCAATGTGACCCTGGTTTGTTGCGGCAATGGGACAGCCTCCTGGGGTGTCTGGACATATGGTCTCTCTGATCCATTCCCCCTTCCGTACCCTCTCTGTCCCCCTTTGGCCCGCCCCTTTCCTGGTGGGACTTTATGTGGGCACTGCTTGTACCAGTGATCTGGCTGTCCGCAAATGAAACACACCTTCTGATAGAAGTCCACTCCAGGAGTCATTCCAAAGCCACCTCGACCTCTGAACCCGCCTCTGAACCCACCCCTCTGTTGCCAAGAACCATTATCATAGCCAAATTGGGGCTGACTATAGGGCGGACCCTGGTTGGAAAGGCCCACTTGTGGGTTTTGTTGCCCCTGTGGCTGCACGGCCGGCGCTTCTGGGTGAACAATCAACTGTTTGGCATTCTTTTTGTCATTCTGAACTGTTTTCCGGGCTATATCCAGCTGCATTCGCAGTAACTGCACCCTCAAGTCCTCTTCCTCAGTTCTACTTTCTGCATGTTGTTTGTTAAATTTACTCATATGATGGGCTAAATGACGTTCCCACGTCTGTGTGTTTAACTGATCTACCTCTGGATTGTCCTCCATCAGACTTTTAATTTCTTTCGGTACCGCTGCAAGCACTGCCTTACGAAACATTTGTATATGTTGGTCATTATTATCTGGACTGCAGTCAGTTGCCACTGTGTATTGTTGGCGTGACCTGAGCAACATGGTTGCTGCAGCCTCTCCAGGTGCAAATGTAAATGACAGTGCCCCGTACCCCCCCCCTGTCTGTGGGAAATGCTCTCTCATTGCTTTGCCCAGCAGGCTGTGAACATTGTTAAAGGAAATAGGCACGTCATCTCTTTCATTTTTGATGTTCCTGATCTATCCTCAACTCTTTCCACCTCATAATAGGAAGTCTGTTGTGCCAGTATTCTCCTGAAATCTCCCAGACAGATAGTCTGTCCTACAGCCATGTCCGCAAACCTTCGCATCCAATGTCTCCCTCCCTCAGTAGGCAACGGCATTTTATCGATCAGCGCATGTATGTCCCCTAGTGTGAAAGGATGATAAACCGTTTTCCCACTTTGCACGGCCACTAAAGGCGCCTGTAATACTGGAGCAATAAAAGCATGTTTGGTGGGGTCTTCTGTGGTGTGGTGAGACCTCAATCTGTTACGGGGTATTGAAAGAACATGACCTACTTCCAGTCGTTCACTGATTGTTCCTGTCAGAGATATCTGCTTAACTTTGCACCTCGCCCCCCTGCTGTCTTCCTCTTCCTGTCCTGCTTGTTCCTGCTGAAAGGTGTCCTGACAGCTGTCTTTATGACCCTGGCCTCCTGTTCCATTGTAAAACCCCTCAGTTTTATGACCTGCTGTTTCCCTATCCCTTTTATGGCCAGCTGACCTTCCCCCACTTCTGTGGTTTGCTGTCTCTTCCTCACTTTCATGGCCCGACGCCCCCCCCTCAGCGCATGGGTAATAAGACGTCGATGTTTGGCGTGATTTGTTCTGAAAAGGATCACATTTCTCCCCCTCCCCAGCTCGCCTGCGTACACCTGTGTGCTGGTCTCTCCTCTCCAATATTTCCTCTATATCTTCTCCCGAACCCTCATATCCGCTCTGTTCTTGTCCCCTGACTTCCTCCTTACGTCTATCTTGAATCTGTTGTTCATAGCACCGTCTGTCTTGTATTTCCCTCTCGTCTAGGAGGTCAGTTATGTATGTTATTTCTGTCTGTGTAGCGCCTGAGTGGCTCTTTGTAAGATCTGTCAGAAGGGAAGTCAATTGTTCTGAGGTGGGCTCCCTATCAGGTCGACTGTCCCTTCTCGGGGGAACCACCCCCTTGTCTGTGTTACAACTAGGCCTCCACGTGGTGTGTGCGCTGTGTATTCTGTCTAACGGGGAGGAATCTTGTGTTTTTTTAACATGTAGTCTTTTCTTTGGAGTAGGGACGCCCCTTAACGGACTCAACGCTACTGTGCCCACCATTCTATAATTCCCCCCGCTCATGGCAGTCTCCCCTCCTTCTGTGTCCGATGCATCTGCTACTGTCATTTGCAATTTATTAGCGCTTTCGTCGGGTAGAGAATAAGGGGGAGGGGGCTGTGTAATCAGAGTACCTAAATTCGGGTAAAGGAGAGAGGAGCGGGTGGGAATAGCTGGGTTTTGTATGGGCCCCGTTTGAGATTTCTGCTCTGAGTTAGAGACACCCTTATTTTGCATTGTTGTATAATATTCGACTCGTTCCGCTATATAGTCAAGAATGTCTCCATCTGTAGGCACCTTCGTGTCTTTATCTTCATGTTTTTCTATGGGGCTTTGGATTGCCATTGCGCCCGGGAGATTTTCGTCTGTGACGGGAGGAACATAAATCCCAATCATTGCGAGGGCAGCATTGTGACAAATCCTCCTCAATCTATCTAGTGCTTGTATTTGTTTGTTCCATTTGCTACGGGCAAACCATCTGGGCTTCTGTTCGTTTAGGTGTGCAAGTTGCTTTACAATCTGTCTTTCATATAGATTCAATGCTGTGCTCAAATTACCGACGTTTTCATCATCTTCCACTCTATTCTCTGTTATCATCTTATCGTGTAGGAATCGAAGATCATTACAAGCCTTTTCTTTAGCTCCCTGTTTGACTCCACTTAAAATCAATCTCTTAATCTGTTCCCATTGCTCCCTGTAACTCCCTGGAATTTTAGAATTGTCTTTACTTTTCTGATGTTCCATTTTGACTTCGCTTTTTTATCTGACTTAATTAAATATGTGTACACTTGTATTAATATACTAGGCCATTGTCGTCGTTACTCACACAAGTATTCTAGGTAAAAATCACACAGATTTATTCCCCGTACAGTTTGTCCAGCTTTATAATGTGATGTTTATTTCAACAGGCAGACCAAACCATGAACGGTGCTTCAACACTCATAAGGAATGTGACCATTCCATGGAGCTTAAACGCCCAGGTTTCAGCAAGCCTTTTATCACACGTTTGCTTTTCAAATTAATTTTTACAGACAAGGGAAACGAGAGCCGGTCTCGTCACAATGTAGGTGACGTTAGCGTTCTCTCCCAAGGATTTAACATATAGCAGCCCGCTGGCACTTTAGCTTATTTGGCCTTAGTCTGCTATTTACCCCCAGTTTTAAACGGCGGTTCGATCTGAAATATCGAGCGTCCAGGTTTCGTCGTGTAGGAATTTCACCTCACCACCCACGAACTGCACCGTTTCCACGCCACGCCATAAACTACCTGAGATCCACGCTAAACTGCTTTATTTCTCGTCACGCAGGACTCTCTGTACCTTGCGATCAACGTTCACGTGTTTTATATAACTTTCCTAACATGGTAAAATATGCATCGTATATTCCATTTAAACGTTTTGTTTTTAAAAACCAAAAAACACCGTGAAACGCCTACAGACAATCCTAATGTTTTAGATATACCCAATCACAGACAGTTGATTTTCATAACAGGCGTCTGTGGTACCTTGTGTCTTGTTGATGCAGGGCCCTGCGATTGTCTGAGGTGTTTGAAAGCGTTTGTTCCCGACCCAGTCTGGTCGTCAGAATCCTTCCACAGCTCTGTTTATTTGGCACGTCGAGATCACCATTTGTTAGGAGATTGGGGTGGACAACTAGTCCGCTTTCTCAAATCTCCTCGCGTCCCTAAACATGCTGATTATTCTTACAGGAAGGTTACACTGCTGCCAAGTAACCGTTAAACAATAATCCACTTTAATGGTAATATAACAATGCAATACAAATCAATACAATCAATACAGTACAAATTACATACAGTTTATCTGTGGGATCCCATATTTACCTGATACCACGTGTGCCAGCGAGAGGAGAGAGAGAGAGGGCACACAGCGGGGTTTCTGTCTAAATACCTCGCTTACAAGAAGGAGGAGTTATCTGCGCCTCCCTTCCAGACCAGTGATTGGCTGCCCAAATTATCATCAACACCTCACATCTTAAGTTCCCGAATCCCAGTGGCTTAGCTTCATTATCACAGGGATCTGAGATGACTGTATGTTAACTCCACACCTTCCCCCTCTTCCTTTGTCCTCAAAAAACCACATGTTCACAGGCCCAAAAACAGTTCACAGTTTTCGACCCAAATCATTTTCCCTTTTTAAGCTTCTTCATAGTTTGCATGAATACATACAAATATTCCCTTACACAACGCTCCACGTCGCTTCCCAAAATAGAATCTTGCTAAAAGTGACGTCACCCTATTCAAAATGAATGGGCAGAAGCGTTGGAAGCTTTAATGCGCGCCACCGTGTGGACGGGCCGTCACAGTAGCTCTGCGCCAGAAACCTCGTGGAGGAAGAGAAAAAAAAAAATAATAATAATAATAATAGGAATATCACCCCTCCACTCCCATTATCATCCCTCAGCTAGCAGCTGCGCTATCTACTCACCCAGATTCCGTGTTCGTTGACTATCTCTGTCAGGGCTCTCTCAAGGCTTCAGGGTAGGGGTCCTCCCATCTCCCACAGTGACTTTCGTAGCAAGAAACTTACAGTCAGCCGCTAAAGAACCCAACATAGTTTCCCAGCTCATCGACAAAGAACTTCTCAAAGGATATATAATCTGCCCTTTTAGCTCCCCCTCCTCAGTGTTCCGTTCAAATCCCATCGGAATAAGCCACACGTAAATAAAAGGCTGATTTTCGATCTGTCCACTCCCCGCTCCGGCCATTCGGCAGCGTCAATAGCATCATCCTTCCAGATCAGTTCTCCCTTCACCATGCCTCAGTGGATAATGCAATAAAGATGATCAAGTTCACAGGGCACGGAGCTCGGCTCTCCAAAGCGGACATTACCGATGCCTTCAACATCATCCCCATTCATCCGTCTCAGTGGAATTCGTTCGGTATTAAATGGGAGTTCAAACTCTATTTTCGCAGAAGCAGCCCCTGCATCTTCAATTCCTTCTCGGAAGCGCTCTGCTGGATCCTGCTGAATCCCGCTGAACATCGTCAGAATCCCCTCCGTTCTTCACCTACTGGACGACTCCTCCCCATAGACCCGCCACAGGACAGCTCAGGGATCTCACTGGCCAAGCTTAAACACTGCTTCAGGAGTTAGGTGTCCCTCTCTCCAAAGAGAAAATGTTAGGTCCCGACACACGCTTAGAGTTCTTAAGCATCATCCTCGACTCCATAGACATGAAGGCGTCTCTCCCCTCCGACAAATTGCAGCGCATCCGGGACATCACCAAGTCATACTGCGAGCAACACGTTATCACAAAACAACAGTTGCTCTCCCTGCTCGGACACCTCAACTTCGCCATGCATGTCATCCCCCAGGGGCGCTCGTTCATCTCCCGCCTCCCGGACGCAGTATCAGCGGTCGACAAACTCCATGACTGCGTTTCTTAGACGAAGGCTGCCGCTCAGACCTACGTTTCTGGTCCCTCCTGCTCGCCCACCGGAACGGAGTTCCTTTCTTTTACGATGACCTCGGCGTTCCTCTGACTCAATGAGGTTCTTCACGGATGCCGCCCCATCCATGGGTTTTGGGGGTTTCTTCCAGGGAGAGTGGTTCGCAGGGTCATGGCCCCTGTCAATTTCTACCTCAAGCAAGTTTTCATTAAATCCGGCCTATCACCTATATCATACCCGGGACATTCCTTCAGGATAAGTGCAGCCACCTCTGCTGCTAATCAAGGTCTCTCTACCTCATCCCTACAACAACTAGGACGGTGGTCCTCCTCCGCCTTCACAACCTACATTCGCCCAGACATCAGCGCCGTACTGGCTTCCCAAAGATCTCTCAGACCCTAACCATGGTATCTATGCATATAACTGGTGGTGGCTCATAAACACATTCACAAGTATACATGTCTCACTAAGGTACCTGATATTCAAACTGCATTCCTGTCCTAATTCCGCGGGCCCCGCCCACAGGGAATAATGTCTCGTCTCACGCTGCAACTACATGTAACGGGCTTCATCTCCGGCACACAGGTATTTCATTCCCAGGCCTTGCTCAAACGTATCAGTGCAAAATGTATTTCCTGCAGTCAGGCGTGGACTCGGGCCACCGTACACCCCCGTATCAGTTACAAACCAAAGGAAAGAAAGAAAGAGAAAAGAGTAAAGAAAAAGATATATATATATAGCCTGCAAAGTCAGGCGTGGCGGAAGGCCACCGTACACTTCGGTGTCGTGGCGGAAGGCCACCGTTACAAAACGAAACCGCTCGCTCCTCGGCGTAGTCAAGCCCTGCTGGCCAGGCATGCGACCCGCAGGTCGTTTTCAGGTAAGACCGGCACTGATTTCGGCAGTCAGAGTCTCAGCATGACCCGTAAGCTCCGGCAGTGATTCCGGCACTATGTCGCTCATATACGTGTTAATCTATTATCTTTCCTTCCCAGATCACCAGTCACCCCACAAGGTAAGCAACTCAGTTCATCTCAGTATTTCATACTTCACTGGTTTTGGGGATTTCATCGGAGCGGTGCTTTCCCTCCTAAATGATTATCCTGCAAACCGGGGCCTAATCGCCAAACACCATTACATTCTCCTGTTGTATTATCATGGCAATCATTTCATTCATATGATGTGTAAACAATAAATATGTAATTCTTACATCACGTCTCTCCGGTTTGAAATGAAGCTTAGCGCAAGTTCAATAAGGAAGACCTAACACGAGTCACTTACACGTCACTCGATGGCTCCCTTCCCCCCTCATTAAATATGAGGGCGTCACCCTTCAGCAGCCAATAGCTGCACATGCTAAATTCCTTAAATGCCTGCTCTTCCTCCCTGTCAGTTGTCATTTGCAGATGACCGCAACCCGCCTCCACCCCTCTCGCCTCCAGTCTCCTCCAGGACAAAGCTAAACCTTCCTTCTTCAGACCGGTCTCACCTACTCAGCACCACCACCAGTGTCTAGACCCCGGGGATTTCATCGGAGCGGTGCTTTCCCTCCTAAATGATTATCCTGCAAACCGGGGCCTAATCGCCAAACACCATTACATTCTCCTGTTGTATTATCATGGCAATCATTTCATTCATATGACGTGTAAACAATAAATATGTAATTCTTACATCACGTCTCTCCGGTTTGAACTGCTGTTTGTTGTTACAAGCTAATGTTGATCATTTTATTTATGATGATATTTTTCCTTTCCAGGCAGCTCCACACCCCCACTAACCTCCTCATCCTCTCCCTGGCTGTTTCAGGCTCCGGGGCCCTCGGCTGTTTGACCCACCACTGCGTAGGCCGCTTGGAGCCTGTTGGTGGGGTGTCTTAAAACAACAGACATCTGTGAACAGGTTTTCTAAATTAATTGTGCAGCTTCAGAATCTTAATACTTGGATTGTGCAAACTAAATAAGAACCCCAACATCTTTAGGTAAACTAAATAACATATATCAATAGCTCTGAATTTCTGACAAGCATCTGTGTTTATTTTTAAATGAAATCCTTGAGATCCCATTAAAAATCTAAATATAATATGAACTGCTAATGTTTCTGGTAAAGAAACACACTAATGTTATGGATTCAAAAACAACCAAAATCACAATAGTAACAAAGTGAATGGCTTCCTGTGGATACTGCTTTTACCTGACAGTGCTTAGATATTATCCCGCTGATAAAATGAATACAGAATTCCAACAAACTGTCATCAAATGTCTTTCTATTATAAATGTAGATGAAATGTATATCCCCATAATGACCTAAACAATAAAGTCTATGCCTTTTACTTCTTTACCAGGCTAGTTACATGATGTTGTTTAAATTAAATTATGTCTCATTACATTACTATGTTTTAGCTTTAACTGTACATATGTTCTTTCTACATTTCAAACCTCAGTTACTTTTATACCTGTTGAAACATTAGTTGAAACATTACTCAAAGGTCAACTTCTTCAGTATTCCATTCTGGAATTACATCTCTCTGGTAGCCCCTTGGCCACTGATTCTGCATCTGTGTTACCTGTTATAACTCAATCAATATTAGAAACATGTCAACATTCATCAAACAGTATCTTATCCCCAGATATGGAGCAGCTCAATTCTAAAACTGTCAATCAATGGTCAGATTGAACAATCGAGTTGGGGCAGCAGGTTCCTTTCAGTCCCTAAATGAAAAATGTACATTGTGAAGTTTACAATCCCCCTTTTTACACATGAACTCATGTGTAACCAAAATCCTGTATGGGAAGAAAACCTTCAGGTAATAATTGATTATAAGAAAATACCAAACATTTTTCTCAAATGTACATCCAACATTTCCACAGTAAACACTTCAGTGAAATGAATTGTTTCTCTCCCTCTTTCAGTCCTAAAAGAAACAGAATCTTCATGTTTTAGTTTGAGTTTCACATTCTGCAAACAGCCACCTCCTGTGGGAGTGAAATATCATCAAGTAGATTAGAAACGGGTCATATGTACGGTTTTCCAATTTTTGTGGAATTGTAGGAAACCTCTCGTTGCCCACAGAGCCCTAGAATAATGTGTTAGTACAAAAGCATGCTTGATTAGTCATTGTTTTATATCATGCAGTTGCACTGATCACATGCAGACATACACTCACATTCACACTCACACTGTCAGGTTGTAAAGTCAAGTTTGGTCAGGTTCACCCCAGAGTCAGTCATTGACAGTGCCTTCTCAAGTTACACTGTCAGTCAGGGTCAAAGGTCAGTTGGTCTCAGTCTTTTTGGCCATGTGTCGTGCTCTGCAGAGACTTTGATATGTCAGCATAGGCCTGTATCCTTTGTCTACAAAAATATGTATACATGAAGCGCCATCATTTATTAATTCACAATTACAACTATAATGTTCAAGATATCTCTAACTTTTCATTGGGACAGCTGTTTTCCCACATTCCCTGAAAAGTGTTTAGCCAAAAAATGTCACTTCCTTATTGTACTACTACTGCAGTTCATTAACACCTAATCTATATTAACACGTCTAATAGATCTATTTCAGAAACTTGTGCACATAATTATTATCTTGAGTCAATCCTGTGTAGCTTTTCATCGGTCATTATACCCATTTATCTTCAATTATGGTATACCTAAAAAACAATGTTAACCTCTTTAACCGTGCGTGGAACCTTAGGTGTCCGAACATGCGACAATTACTCCATACTTTTTCAAGAATTTAAAAACAGAAGTCATTTCATCAATGGTTTGTAGCTGAATTTAGGAATTATCACTTATGGTAGGTATGTTGTTACTTTTTAACATCTCTAAATGTCAGTTAATTACTAACTAAATGAATGTCCATTAGGAGGTGGTGACGCTAGTCTTCTAAACTCATAATCTGGTGCTGTGCGCTTCCTGTGAAGCTGCAAGTAAGATTTTAAAAACCACTGCAGGGTGGGTCGAGTGACCCCTCCTCCCTATTGGTCGTCAATAATATGCACCATTACAATGGGTGATTGAAGGCCCCACATTATTTCCCATTTCAGCATCAGCCTTCTTTACTCTAAAATTACTTTTTAAAAATAGGAATATTTAGAAATGGAACAAATATTCAATCTTCAGAAAAGTTCTTAACCAATGTCTGTCTAGTGAATATCCAACATATTTTAAAAATGTCAGATGTATAAAAATAAGCCTAAATACTTCCTTACCATCAAAGTCAGTTTTGGTAATGGACAATTTAATCTAAAAACAAAACAAAATTGGACTTGTGTCCTTGTTATTTGTTCTTCAAAATACATTAGCAAATACCTTGTGAAGTATTCGCAACATAACTAACCCTTTCTAGGATATGAAATCCATTCATCTTTTTACTCATAGTTAGTTTATATGTCAAGATTATTATGTGTGACCTAATAATCAGATGTCTTGTTTGCCAAACCAGGATATTCAACTTTAATCTTTTCAGTATTCCAGACCATCGTTAAAACAATCAGCCTCCCTTCTCAAACACTAAACCTATTGTTGTACACCACCCTCTGGAAAACTCTTGCCCAGTTATGCTGTCAAATCATCGCATAATTTCTTCAGAGTCTGAACAATCTGAGACAAGCCTGTCTCAAGGTCTTGTCATAATGAGAACAGTCAGTGATGCGTTGTCTTCTGCAGCTGTAGTCAATTGGATCAATGAAACTCTTGTTTTGCACTGGGATGTCCTGAGGGGGAAGGAACCTCTGGATCAATGTGCTACAATCAGCAGACACACATTGTCCTCTGCACAGCAGGAATCCCCAAAAACTGCAGTTCCTCTTTACACCACTGTTCCCTTGGCAACGAGGTACAAGCTAAATGTCAAACCCTCCTCAGAGATGCGTTCTTTGCACAGTTCTTCTGTTGCTGTAGTGAGCAACTCTTCACCAACACACTGATTTAGAGTACAACCCAAAGGTGGCGCACAACTATCCAGTGCTGCTGTAATCACAGCAAATCAGCAACTGGAGAAAAACTCAATTTAAATCTCTCCCCCAAAGGGTTACAAAATAAAACGGCTGAGTGTCTATATGGTCAGGAATGCTGAAACATGTGAATGTTAAAAAAAAACAATGGCAGTAGTCTACCCAGATTCTTTACTTCATTAAAAGTAGTAAAACCACATTGTAAAATCTCTTTCGTCTAGTTGAAGTCCTGCTTCTAAAATTCTAGTCAGAAAATAAATAAATAATAAACTTCATCTTTAAAATGAGTGTCTTTATGACGTCACTCACAGTTTAGTATTTTTCACAAAATTCATTTTTAAACACATCAACTTGATACAGAGATAACACATTTTCGTAAGACAACCCTGACGCTCTTTTTACATAGGTAGAATACACTGTTTTTCTTTGAGGGGTCCTTAGTTTTAAAGGATCTGGTGAGTAGGGTGTGACTTGTTATGTTGAGTGGGAGGCGGAGTCCTCTGCAAAAGTGAGAGTCTTTTTCACCATTATAATGTTGATCGATGTCTGACTCTGTTTAAAAAAAGTTCTTTAAGCTTTGTAGCTTTTCCATCAATCATTTTCAGCCAAGCAGTCAGAGGCACCCTCAAGGATGTCTGAAAAAAACAAAACGCATGTAGAGTTGAAATACTCCAAAACAAAATCATCAGAGGGGTCCTTCCCCAGCGTCACCATACGGCTTGCACGGTAATACCATCGCCCCGATGGTCCGCTTTTAGTTTCCCAGACGGTGCTTGTCAAGACTCTTCTTACTTCTGTCGGCGGGGAAATATATCCTTCTTCTTCCTCCACCTTGAGGGGCAGCGGTGAAAACTCTTCTTTGATCTCGCATGCTGTCTGCGTTTTCTTTGCTTTTTACTTCAAATATCTTATGTCACCATATGTGACGTATGAGGCCCTGGTTGGAGAGCGTCCCGAATGGCCGTATTGAACCGAATGAACCCCAAGTTGTTGATTCCCCTGGAGACTCGGATGGAGTAGATGGAGGTTGATACATATCAGTGTCAGCCATATCAATGTCAGCCATAGCGCTGTCGAGATCGGGTGTCCAGATTGTTTTAGAGGATGGGGGTCCTCCAGGCATTTGCTCCAGGCTGCAACTCTCGGGGAGAGACTTGGTTTTTCTCAGATCCATGGCTAGTTGTCAACGGTCGTCTTAGTGGGGTCCTTAGTTTTATATGATTTGCTGAGTGGGGTGGGACTTATTGCGTTGAGTGGGAGGAGTTATCTGTAGAAAGTACTCTGTTTTATTAGATTTCGTAAAGCATCTGACTCTTAATGGCAGTTTGTGATTTTGAGGCCAATTCAGTGAAACAAGGCAGTTTTGAACATTTGACAGATTTATGCTTAATTCTCTCAAAAAGATACTGAAAGATACACTTTTGTGTATAAAAGCTGAAAAGTAGATCATGAAGTACTTTGTTTTAGTAGATTTCGTCAAGCATCTGACTCTTAATGTCAGTTTGTGATTTTGAGGCCAATTCAGTGAAACAAGGCTGTTTTGAACATTTGACAGATTTATGCTTAGATTCTCTGAGAAAGTTAGTGAAAATATACACTTTTGTGTATAAAAGCGGACCACTACCATGAAGTACTCTGTTTGAGGAGATTTCGTTAGGATTCTGACTCTAAAAAGGCAAGTTTTTTGATTTCAAGACTTTTTACAGACACTCTGCAGATTTATGTGTAAAGATTTCGTTAAGAATCTGACTCTTAACACACGATCCCCCCCTGAGAGCCAAACATACTCACCCCCTTTTCAACGCCCTCCCCCTGCAGCAGCTCAGGTGTGAACCCCCATACAGAATTGTTATGAACCGAGATACAGGACGCAGGACCCAAAAGCAGGATTCGGAGACAGATGTCCAAAGATAGAATGTTCTTTAATCACAAACTAAATCGTACTTTCACAAAAAATAGAAAGTAGATAAAAAGCCAAAACAAAGTTGTACAGCAACACAAAAACTCACTTGACAAAAGGTCTAAATCCCAAGGTAGGTATCAGGAGTCAAAAGGCCTGGGTGCTCACGACATGAAACATAACGAACTGACAGGCACAAAGAAACACCAGGGCTATATATAGGTGAGGGGGATGGGCACAGGTGAAAACAATCAGGGCAGGGCCAAGCAATCTCACAGGCGGGAAACACACAAAGGCAGGAACGGTGGGATCTGAAATGACAGGAAAGATTATTTTCAAAATAAAAACATAACTAAACCTAACATATCTGTCGAGTCACAACATGACCCCCCCGACCCCCCCCCCCCCCTCTAGGGACGTCTCCTGACGGCCCAGGCAGATTAGGATGTTGCCTGTCGAAATCCCTGATCAACTCCTGATCCACAACGTAACGAGACGGGATCCACATCCTATTCTCTGCTCCATAGCCTTTCCAGTCAACGAGGAACTGCCTGCCACGTCCCCTTCTCCGGACTGCCAGCAGTTTCTTCACTGTATAAACAAGGCCACCATCAACCATTCTGGGGGGTGGCGGAGGTTTAGTTGCGGGCACCAAACTGCTTTCCTTGACAGGCTTTATCTTCCCAACGTGGAATGTAGGTTGGACCCGCAGGGATCTGGGGAGTCGCAGGCGCACAGACACAGGGTTCACGATCTTCGTTATTGGAAAGGGACCAACAAACCTGGGGGCTAATTTTCTTGAAGCGACATGGAGGGGTAGATCTTTCGTGGACAACCACACCTTCTGCCCAGGCTGGTACACTGGAGCTGGCCGGCGGTGTCGGTCGGCCCCCCTTTTCATTGAAGAAGAACTCCTTAGAAGGGTTCGACGGGCAGCCGCCCAGATGCGATGGCAACGTCTGACCAGGGCATGTGCAGACGGGACCAAGACCTCCTTTTCAGTCTCAGCAAACATGGGTGGTTGGTAGCCAAAGACGCACTGGAAGGGAGTCATACCCGTGGTAGAGGTAGGAAGAGAATTGTGGGCGTATTCCACCCAGGTTAGATGCTTGCTCCATGATGAGGGATTCTGAGCCACCAAGCACCTCAGACATGTCTCCAACACTTGATTTAATCTCTCCGTTTGTCCGTTGGACTGGGGGTGATACCCAGAGGAGAGGCTAGCGGTGGCTCCAATGAGACTGCAGAACTCCTTCCAGAACTTGGAAACAAACTGTGGGCCCCGGTCTGACACAATATCCCTGGGAAATCCATGTATCCGGAACACATTGACCATCATAATTTCCGCCGTTTCCTTGGCCGAGGGTAGCTTGGTCAATGGAATAAAATGAGTCATTTTCGAAAAACGATCTACCACTGTTAGTACAGTGGTCTTACCTTGAGACACCGGGAGTCCAGTAACAAAGTCCATGGATATGTCAGACCAGGGCCGTTGGGGAATGGGCAACGGCTGCAGCAACTCAGCCCGAGGCATGGAAGAGGTTTTGCTGCAAGCACAAACAGGACAGGCATTCACATATTCACCAACATCTTTAGCCATGGACGGCCACCAGAAACGCTGCTTAAGTGCGAACATGGTTCCTCTAATCCCAGGATGACAAGTGAGCAAGGACGTGTGAGCCCAGTGAATGATCTTGGAGCGTAAGGGCACTGTAACAAACAGCCTATTAGGCGGACACTCACTAGGTGCTGGACTCTCAACATTTGCTTTCTGCACCTCTTTTTCCATCTGCCAAGTTACCGCTCCTACCACACAGTTCAGTGGTAGGATGGGTTCTGGTTCCTTGGCAGCAGGCTCAGGGTCAAACAGACGGGACAAGGCATCTGGCTTGGTGTTCTGGGAGCCAGGTCTAAATGACAAGGTAAAATCAAAACGACTGAAAAAAAGTGTCCATCTAGCCTGGCGTGAATTCAGTCTCTTAGCCTTTTTCATGTATTCGAGGTTCTTATGGTCTGTCCATACCAGGAACGGCTGAGCGGCCCCCTCTAGCCAATGTTTCCACTCCTCCCAGGCTTGTTTCACTGCCAGTAGTTCACGATTGCCCACGTCGTAGTTCCTTTCCGCTGAGGACAATTTACGGGAGAGAAAAGCACAGGGATGGAGCTTATTATCCTTTGCAGCCCGCTGAGAGAGAACTGCCCCCACACCGAGGTTAGAAGCATCCACCTCTACCACGAACTGTCGAAGTGGATCTGGGATGGTGAGGATGGGAGCAGAGGTGAACATCTCCTTTAGAGCTTGAAAAGCGTTAGCAGCTTTGGAGTTCCATTCAAACGGGACATGAGGAGAGGTAAGTACCTCTAGAACTGAAATTTCAATAGAACTGAAATTTCTGATGAAACGTCTATACAAATTTGCAAACCCCAGAAACTGCTGTCGTTTTTTCCTGTTGACAGGAACTGGCCACTCGGCCACGGCACGGACCTTGACAGGGTCCATCTTTAGTTGACCGGGGGCAATGATGAAACCCAGGAACGATGTGGTTTGGACATGGAACTCGCACTTCTCTGCTTTAACATAAAGTTGGTTCTGTAGCAGGCGGTCGAGGACTTGACGGACATGCTGCTGGTGGGTTATGTTGTCAGGAGAAAAAATCTAAATGTCATCAAGATATACAAACACAAACTTATTCAGGAAGTCCTCCAACACCTCATTTATGAGGGCCTGAAATACTGCCTGTGCGTTTGTCAAGCCAAAAGGCATCGCTAGGTACTCATAGTGTCCACTAGGTGTGTTAAATCCAGTCTTCCATTCGTCCCCCTCCCTGATTCTCACCAAATGATAAGCATTCCTTAAATCCAGTTTGGTGAAAATGTTGGCGTCTTGCAAAAGTTCAAAGGCGGAGAAGATGAGTGGGAGAGGGTACCTGTTTTTGATGGTGATTGCGTTCAGAGGGCTGTAGTCTATACAGGGCCGGAGTGATCTATCTTTTTTGTCTACGAAAAAGAAGCCCGCTCCCGCCGGTGACGAGGAAGGGCGAATGAGTCCGGCCTGCAAGGAGGTCTCAATATAATTGTTCATGGCCTCCCTTTCGGGTCCGGAAAGGGAATTGGGGAGCCAGGTACCAAGTTTATTGCACAGTCATTAGGCCTATGTGGTGGCAGGGCAGTGGCTCGGGCTTTACTAAAAACCTCCTTTAGGTCCCAATAGCAACTGGGCACCTTGGACTTGTCAGGGAAATCTTGCTCCTGTACTTGGATAGCCTCAGTCATTTCTGTACATGCAATCCTTCTAGCATGGGGAGTGTTGTCATCAGTCTTATTGTCTCTCAAACATAAATGCTTGCAGTCCTCTCCCCATCCCTTAACTCTCCCAGATCTCCAGTCTATGTGTGGGTTGTGCTTGACTAACCATGGGTAACCAAGAATAAGTGGATGCTGAGCAGAGTCAAATAAATGGAAAGTCATGTGTTCAGTATGTGTTGCATTTACGGTTACTTCAATGGGCATAGTACAGTGGGTAACGGTCAACAATAACCGACCATCCAGAGCAGAGGCCTTTAACGGTTGCGTCAAAAGAATTACCCCACAGTTCCACTTATTGGCCAACCCCCAATCCTTTAAACTTTCATCCGCACCAGAGTCTATGAGAACCCCCTGAGTTAAAACATGTCTGTCTATTTTTACTTGTACCTGTGTCAAGGTACGAGGAGGGAATCCAGATGACAGTCGGCTCACCAGGGTCCTCCTCGTCCCTGATGAGCCCGATCTTTTGCTGTACATGAAGCCAGGAGGTGCCCCTGCTCCCCACAGTAAAAACACCTGCCCTCCTGAATGCGCCGAAGACGTTCCTCCGGAGTCAACTTAGCCCGACCCAACTGCATGGGCTCCTCTGAGACACTAGGGAGCACTCTTCTCTCAGGAGGAGTATCGGTAGGAGGTCTCCAGGCGGGACGATGGCTTGGTGTGTCCCCTTGGTGTGGAGGCAGACGTGCCACACTCTTGAACCTTTCTTTTTGTCTTTCGGCCAGTCTATTGTCTATTCGAACTGCCAGTGCAATGACAGAATCCAAGTCTTCTGGGAGGTCCAAAGGTATTAACTGGTCTTTAATGGAATCCGAAAGACCAGACAAAAAGGCGTCGAGCAGTGCTGCAGAATTCCAGCCACTATCTGCTGCAAGGGTCCGGAACTCAATGGCATAGTCCGATACTCTGCGCTGGCTCTGCTTAATCTGCATCAGTGCTCTGGCTGCCTCCCTTCCAGGAGCCGTGCGATTAAACACCTTGGTGAGAGTGTCTGTAAATACATCCAGAGAATTACAGGTAGATGAATCTCTCGCCCATTCGGACGTAGCCCAGGCCGCTGCTCTCCCTGTTAAGTGGCTCACCATGAAGGCGACTTTGGAGTGATCAGTGGGGAATGCAGCAGGGTTATATTTATAATGGAGATCACAATGAACAATGAAAGGGCGGCAGTCACCGGAATCTCCGGAGAATCGCTCTGGAGATGCCAGACGAGGCGGTGGAGCATGGAGTGGCACATGGTCAGCTGGAACAATAGGTGTGTGAGCAACAGCAGGGTGCTGAGGGGATGAACCAGCTTCCAGGTGAGCGAGGACACGGTGCAGCTGTTCGGCAAGGTGATTCACCTGAGTATTGACTGAGGCTTGAAAGTTTTCCTGACGGCCGGTCAGTTCCCTCACCCCCAGGTTGATGGCGCCCAGCTGCTCCTCATGCTGGTGTAGTCTTGTTCCTTGAGCTCACAGAGCTATCTTCACTGTCTCTGAATCCGCTGGGTCCATATTTTGGTCAGTTCGTACTGTTATGAACCGAGATACAGGACGCAGGACCCAAAAGCAGGATTCGGAGACAGATGTCCAAAAATAGAATGTTCTTTAATCACAAACTAAATCGTACTTTCACAAAAAATAGAAAGTAGATAAAAAGCCAAAACAAAGTTGTTCAGCAACACAAACACTCACTTGACAAAAGGTCTAAATCCCAAGGTAGGTATCAGGAGTCAAAAGGCCTGGGTGCTCACGACATGAAACATAACGAACTGACAAAGGAACAAAGAAACACCAGGGCTATATATAGGTGAGGGGGATGGGCACAGGTGAAAACAAGTGGGGGCCGTAGTTTACCTAGCTGGTAGGGCACACCTCGTGAATAGTGTGCCTGGAAAACAGGCGCCAAGAAGGCTCTCCCTGTCCCCCGGCCCGGTATGGGGCTCACTGTGCACCATGTTTCCCTGGTCCCTAAGGAGCATGGGAACACATAAGTGCACTATGTCCAGGGGGGTGACATAGTATCCACAGCCCCTCAACAGTCCTGTGTTGCCTCAGCAAGCACAGATGATGAGAAGGAGCCAGACATGTCCAAGAGATAAAAATGATAAAGCCGATAATAACCTTATGAAGGGACCAAGACGCCACCGTACATATGTCCTCCACACTCACTGCGTTAAATAAGGCTGTTGACACAGCCATACCCCGTGTAGAGTGTGCACGGACCGCCATGGGGAAGGCTCTTCCCGCCTGTCCGTAGGCATGTGAGATGCACTCGCAGAGCCATCCTGCCAGGCGTTTCTTGGACAGAACTTTACCAGCCACGTCGCCCCCAAAAGCACACAAACAGTTGTTCAGTGCACGGCTGCCACTAGGCGTTCATCTGCTTCCTGAGACATCGCCCCCCAGAACTGAGGAATCGCCCACCATAATCTGTGTCACCTCTGCGAACCACGGCGCCAAGTGGCGATCTGGGGCCACTAGGATGACTGACAGACACTCTCGTCTCACCCTCTCCAGGAGGGGGAGAATGAGGCGTACCAGTGGAAAGGCATAGCAGCTTTCTTGGCCATGGGCCGAGCCATGGAAAACCACAGGGTACAGTGGCTGGCGAACAGGTCCACCTCCGCTCTCCCGAACTGGGCCCAGATTTGCTTCACCACTTCCAGGTGAAGCACCCACTCGACTGGCAGGGGCCCGCCTCTTGACATGAGGTCGGCCCCCCAGTTTTCCAGTCCCGGGATGTGGAGGGTCCTCAGAGATAACACAATCTCTGAAGCTAACATTGGAGTTGACCAGTGGCGAGCCGTCAGGGCACAGAGGGCCAAGAGGGCTGATGATGATGATGACGACGACGACGACGACGACGACGACGACGACGACGACGACAAAGAATGCATCCAACGTTCCGCTGTTCATTATAAAAAAAACAGCATTAAACAAACCATCATGCTCTTACTTTGAAATCATGCGGAAATGTCGTCATCAGCAGGCCATCACGTGGTTTCCGAAAATCACCGAGTGACACCAGTAGATTTTAGCCGAGACCGGCGGAAAATATGTCTCAAAATTCCGTGTTTGTAAAAACACGATCCACAAGCAGAAATGTGAGATCCACGAGCAGAGATTTGAGATCTGCAAGCGCATTTTTGGTCGGCAAATCCAAAATGGATTCACAAATGCCTGATCGAAAGTTGTCAATGTTAAAGAGATAATCACAGATCTTTTTTTTTATTTGTGAAAATATTTAGTGTATTTGCAGATCCGTTTTGCAAATCTTTTAAATGCATTTGTGGATGGTGTTTTACATTTCCAAATCACATATTTACACACAAATTATTTTTATGTTCACACAAATAATTATGAGACATATCTATGCCCATAGTGCTCTGTCATGATAGGTGTTTATATAAATGGTGTTGTTTTGTGTGGTAGAGGGTCGCTGTCATTGATGCGTTTTGCACCCCGGGCCGCGGTTTTGATATTCCGCTGAAGTATACGCTGTGACGTAATATCTCTTCTTTTTTTTCTCGAGGGAAGGGGGGTCAGAGGGCCTAGGTATAAAAGTCACAGCTCGCCACTGGAGTTGACATATGGAAATGCTAGCAACTTAGTTAGCCCTGTTAGCACTGTGTCAATGGCTTAGCAGCCAGAAAAACGTTAACCCATTTACACAGTCGTGGTAGATATGCCTTGTTTGTTTTAAACATCATAAATACACAAACAACAATGAATACTTACAGGTTGTGTACCCGAATCTCCCGCTGGTCCAAACAAAGTAGGAACAGCATCGTCCTTCAGTGTCCTACGCTGTGCATATCCGGCATGAATCGCTCCATGGTTTGTGAAGCTATGCTCCGTGAAATGCCACGCACACAGTACAATACCGGCTCGAACATCTGAAGGAACAGTGTTACAAAGGAATGTCAACCACTGACTTCGCCGTGGTTCTGCCCTCGGTAAGGCATGCATTGAAGATTTCCCCTCACAAGACAGGAAACAGAGCCTCTTTGGCATGACTGGATACAGTTTTGAACTGAACCTGAGATTCCAACTGTATATATGCCCAGCTGGCAGACGGTGCGGCCATAGCTCTGGGCGCATCTACTGGCCATTCCTACGTCACGATACCCAGGAAGTAAACAATGGACAATGACGTATCTCCAACGAGGCGTTTTGGGGAGGTATTTTCTGTGTTAGAGTTTTACTCGCTACAGGGTGTGCTTTGAGGGTTTTTGACTCTGCAGACCGTTTACATGCATACAAACCTTCGTAACACACAAGGGGACGGGTAATAACCGGAAAAGCATGACATGTGACCTTTAAGTCTTCTCGATATCTCGATCTATGCCCGGCCACCACACCAAATCTCTGCAGCTCTGTTCCCGGGCCACGCAGACGAGAGGCAGGCGGCGTATGGGCTGAATCACGGGGTGTACCTCAGGCTTGAGTAGGGGCTGGTGGTCAAAGGTGGTGAGGCAGCCCAAACCACTGAACAGAGCAGTCCAGCGCTGATGCCACGGCGAGCCAACAGACAAGATGTCCCTGAGTAATGTCTGAAGGAGGATGATGGCGGCGCGCACAGTCGCAGCGGCTCGTAGCTCTTCCTTTCTGTGCTTTCTATGTGTATTTTTGTCCGTATGTCTACTAGCCAATGTTACGGTTAGCAGTGCGAATCCTATGTACAGCCGCAGGGACCTACTTACGATCGGATTACAGTGCAATGTGGCGATAACAAGTGCATTTTCGCACTCCCACAATATACCGGAAGAGATAGCCAGGACACCGGGCTCTCCGTGGATTGTTGTCGGCTCCACCAGGCATCGGAGGCGGAGGAGGAGCAGGAAGCAGAAGCGGGGATGCCGGTCCAGTCAACTCGCTAAGCTAAGGAGACAACCTCACAAACCACCGCTACCCAGCATCTTTCTCACGAACGCCAGATCCATCCTCAACAAAATGGATGAACTAAACCTACAGATGTCTGAAAATAAATACGTACAAGACTGTTGCATCCTGATCATAACGGAGACATGGCTACACCCACTTATCCCAGACGGAGCCATTGAGCTAGCGGGGCGAAGAGCATACCGCTGGGACAGAAACATCTACTCTGGTAAAAGCAGGGGAGGGGGGTTATGCATTTACGTACATAACAACTGGTGCAAGGACGCCATAAGTCATAAGTCATTGCTCTTCAGACCTGGAGTACTTGACGGTGAAATGCAGGCCTTTTTACCTCCCTCGTGAGTTTACCGTTGTCATAGTAACAGCTGTCTACATACTACCAGATGCTAATGCTAAAATAGCGCTAGGCTACCTGCACAGTGCTATCAATTCACAACAAAGCACATATCCCGAAGCCGCCCATATCATAGCTGGTGATTTCAACCATGCAGACTTAAAGACAGTTCTCCCAAAGTTTGTACAACACATACAATGTGCTACCAGGGGTAAAACACACTGGATAAGGCCTATTCAAACTTTAAGAAGGGATTTAAGTCTGTACCACTACCACATCTAGGGCAGTCAGATCACCTGTCCATCCTTTTAACCCCAGCATACACCACTCTCAGGAGGAAAACTCAACCCACCACAAAGACTGTTAAAACATGGCCTGAAGGAGCTTCCTCGCAGCTACAGGATTGCTTCGAAAGGACTAACTGGGATATTTTTGAGGTTCAGGACTTTGAGGAGTACGCATCAACTGTACTCTGCTATGTACAGAACTGTGTGAATAATCTGACTGTTGAAAAACGTATTGAGATATACCCCAACCAGAAGCCCTGGATGACGAAGGAGGTCAGAGCTCTCCTCAAGTGCCGAAACATCGCCTTCAGGTCTGGTGATAGTGCTCAATACAGTGCAGCTAGAGCCAACCTGAAGAGAGGCATCAGGGATGCCAAAGTAGCCTATAAGAGGAAGATTGAGGACCACTTCACCAACAACGATCCACGGCGGGTGTGGCAAGGTATACAGCACATCACCAACTACAAGAACAATAACAGCACAACGGTTGACGGGGACGCCTCACTGGCAGAGGAACTTCATTGTTTCTTTGCTCGTTTTGAGGTCAATGCATTAGAGACGGACACAACAACCTCACTAGCATCCAACAGTCACACCCTCACTGTGCAGGAGCATGATGTGAGGCGTGTGCTCAGAGTGGTGAACCCGAGGAAAGCTGCAGGCCCTGATGGCGTGACGGGAAGGGTGTTGAAGGAGTGTGCAGACCAACTTATGGAGGTCTTCACAAAGATCTTCAACCTGTCACTCTCCAAATCCATCATCCCTTCATGCCTGAAATCTGCCACAATCATCCCTCTGGCGAAAAAAACCATCATCTCCAGCCTCAACGACTACCGTCCGGTAGCACTCACACCGCTCATCATGAAGTGTTTCGAGAGGCGGGTCCTGCAGCACATCAAAACCATTCTCCCACCCACCTGCGACCCAAATCAGTTTGCGTATATAGCAAATAGGTCTACAGAGGATGCCATCGCCACTGTTCTTCACAGTGCACTGTCCCACCTTGAACACCAGGGGAGCTATGTGGGGATGCTCTTTGTTGATTACAGTTCTGCCTTTAATACAGTCATCCCGGGAAGATTGGTTTCCAAGCTATCTGACCTAGGATTTTCCCCAAACATCTGCCAATGGATTAAGGACTTCCTAACTAACCGCCCCCAGACAGTGAGAATAGGCCCTCACATCTCCTCCACCCTCACACTCAGCACCGGTTCACCACAAGGCTGTGTGCTGAGCCCCATGCTCTACTCCCTGTACACCTATGACTGTGCCCCCACTCACCCCACCCCATCGTCAAGTTCGCGGACGACACAACCGTGGTTGGACTGATCACAAGAGGAGATGAGTCAGCCTACAGGGATGAAATCCAGAGACTGGCAGTGTGGTATTCAGATAATAACCTTGTTCTGAACTCCATAAAAACAAAATAACTCATTATAGACTTCAGGAAAAACAGCACAACACCAGATCCACTGTACATCAACGGCAACTGTGTGGAAAGGGTTCCCGCCTTCAGGTTCCTCGGCACACACATTAATCCTGGTCTATCAACACCACAACATCTGTGAAGAAGGCCCAGCAGCGACTCCACTTCCTGAGGATCCTCAGGAAAAACAACCTGGAGGAGAAGCTTCTGGTGTCTTTCTACCGCTGCTCCATAGAGAGTGTGCTGGCATATTGCCTAACCACGTGGTGTGCCAGCTGCTCAGAAAAGGACAGGAAAGCCCTTCAGAGGGTCATCAACACAGCCCAGAAGGTCATCGGCTGCTCACTGCCTTCTCTGGAGGAACTCTTCAGCCAACGTTGCCTCAACAGAGCAGGCAAAATAATTGAAGACTCTTCACACCCTGGACACTTCCTGTTTGCTCTTCTGCCCTCCGGTAGACGCCACAGGTCAATTCAATCAAGGACAAACCGACTGAAAAACAGTTTCTACCCCAGAGCCATACGAGAACTGAACACCGTCAAACGCTGAACTGAACAGTTACAACTTGCAGCTGCACTACTTTTTAATAGTTGTATTAACTTATTAACTGATCGACATCAGAGATGCAAAATATCATCCCTGTGTTTTTTATATTGTAAACTGTATTTAAATAATGTGCGGGCATGTATGCATGTTGGAATGGATGTGTGAGCATATGTTTATATGTGTATATGTTTCTATAGATATATATTTATTCGTTTTATGTGGAAATGCACTGCGAGGATTGCTTTTTTAAATTTCGTTGTACCTGGTGTGATGACAATAAAGGAATTCTAAGGAATTCTATTCTAAGATGGCGGCCCCAGAATTGTCCACAAGGGTGAAACAAATCAAATCCCATGAGGTTGTCCCCCTGGTGAGACCCTTGAAAGGTGAATGCGGGGAGAGCCTTAGTCCCGTAACGCACAGCAAAGGTGATTGTGCCCGCCATTCCAATTTTAGAGTGTCCATACCCGTACAGATCCTCGGCGGTGAGCGTTCGGAGCGGAAAGAGACGCCGGACCGTGGAAACATTCAGGAGCGACTTGGAGGCCCCCGTATCCAGCAGCAGCGGGAGGCAGACCCCATCCAGCTCCACCGTGCAGCACTTTAGCGGTTGGGAGATGGCGCCCACTGAGTGGATAGTCGTCGGTGCGTACGTGGAGGTGGGCTGTCGGTTGCAGGAACAGAGCGACAGACCCGTGCAAAATGGTTCTGTCTGCCACAGCGTTGACACCTCTGTCTGGAGGAGGGAGCTAGCTGGGATGCTAAGGCTGCTGCTGACTCAAGCTGGAAAGCTACCTCCACTGCTCTTGTTAAAGTGAGCTTGTCTGTCATCATTAGCAACTTTTCTCTGAGCGTCGAGCTGTTAGTGTGCTCAGCCAGCAGATCCTGTATTAGTTCATCCTCCAGCGCCCCGAATTTACAGAGGCTGGCTAGTCCCCTCAGATCAGCCATGTAATGGTGGACGGACTCACCCGCCTGTTGCCGAAAAACAATCCGCCGGAGCATAACATTTTGTGGAGCAGCAAAGTGTCCAGTGAGCAGTGTAACACAGTCCACATATTTCGGAGAGAGTCCGAAAAATCCACTGTCCCTCGCTGCCCAGTGAGTGTATCAGCAGGGCTTTCTTCCTGTCGTCGTTAGCTTCAGCTAGCCCCGCAGCTACTATGAACGTTTCGAAGGACTCAAGCCAGCGAACCCACGGAATCGGCGATTCGCCCGGCAGTGCGAGGAACGGGGTGAGAGTAGAGAATCCATAATCCTTGTCGCCAATGTTGTATATTGGACTATGGACTACGACATTTAGGTTGGCTGTTTATTGTACAGGTTATTGCCCATGCTGCCATGATAACACAACAACAAAAAGTATGTGAACCCTTTGGAAATACCTGGATTTCTGCATAAATTGGTCATAAAATGTGTTCTGATCTTCATCTAAGTCACAACAATAGACAAACACAGTCTGCTTAAACTAATACCACAAACAATTATATGTTTTCATGTTTGTATTGAATACACCATGTAAACATTCACAGTGCAGGGTGTGAACCCCTAGGTTAAAGACTTCTTCAAGAGCTAATTGGAGTCAGGAGTCAACCTGGAGTTCAATCAATGAGACGAGATTGGAGGTGTTGGTTAAAGCTGCCCTGCCCTATAAAAAATACACACCAGTTTTGAATTTGCTATTCTTAAGAAGCATTGCCAGATGTGAACCATGCCTCGCACAAAAGAGCTCTCAGAAGACCTACGGTTAAGAATTGTTGACTTGCATACAAATGGAAAGGGTTACAAAAGTATCTCTAAAAGCCTTGATGTTCATCAGTCCACGGTAAGACAAGTTGTCTATAAATGGAGAAAGTTCAGCACTGTTGCTACTCTCCCTAGGAGTGGCCGTCCTGCAAAGATGACTGCAAGAGCACAGCGCAGAATGCTCAATGAGGTGAAGAAGAATCCTAGAGTGTCAGCTAGAGACTTAAAGAAATCTCTGGCACATGTTAACATCTCTATTGACGAATCTACGATACGTAAAACACTGAACAAGAATGGAGTTCATGGGAGGACACCACGGAGGAAGCCACTGCTGTCCAGAAAAAACATTGCTGCACGTTTAAAGTTTGCAAAAGAGCACCTGGATGTTCCACAGCACTACTGGCAACATATTCTGTGGACAGATGAAACCAAAGTTGAGTTGTTTGGAAGGAACACACAACGCTATGTGTGGAGAATCCAAAGGGTTCACATACTTTTTCTTGCAACTGTAACTCTATCCGGTTCACACATCCCCAAACTCCCGGTGCCATCTTAAAGGCCCAGTCACACCTGATGTGACACATACATAACAGAGCCGATGCAGCTAGGCAGAGCCCGACGCACTCCCCAAGAACGTCCCCGGAGAAGAAGAGAAGGAGTGCTCACTCCGGTCAATTCGTGGACACATGCCCCCAGCGCACAAAAGAGGGTGCTCGCCAGTAAAGGTGGGGATACTGGTGAGCAAGACTGTTTCTTCCTCAACCCCCCAGACCAGCAAGCCACTTGGAGCCACACTGTTGTTAAACCAACAGTCTCTCTCTATGCCTGCCCTAGTGGACTCTGGGCAGAGCTCTCTCTTTGATATATATATATATAAATACTAGGGCCGGGACTTTAACGCGTTAATTCAGATTAATTAATTACACAAAAATTAACGCGTTAAAAAAATTAACGCATTTTAATCGCACTTTAATCGCACTTATTTTTGCACAGCGGAACGTTTCTCACTGGATGAGTTTCAGGCGTACCGATTATACTGGAGCACCAACTAACGTTCATGACTTCAGCATGGGACTTCAAACAACAACAAACCACGGTGAACAATAGTCAAACATGAACGAACAAGCTGATGAGACCGCTTTGGTCAGCCCCGTGGATGGGACATTTTGTTTTAAAAAATGGACGGATGGAAGCGTCGATAAGAGCACGGTTGTGTGCAAATTATGCAAAAAAGAATGTGCATATCACCGCAGCACATCAAGCCTAAAGTATCACCTAAATGCAAAGCATGTAGCAGCTAGCGTGGACGTTAGCCCGACTCCGAGTGCAAGGAACCACACCCTGACCCAACGCACACTCAACCAGACGACTGGTTTCAGGGCCAGGATAAGTAAGTCCACGTCTGAGAGGATATCCAGCTCCCTGGCTCACTGCATTGTCACTGGGCTCGACATTAAAGGAATGGTCCACTCATTAGATAATTAATCAAAACTTCAGTATTTAGTGAAACGTTATGTTTAAACCATACCCTGAAGAAATCAGCGATATTCCCCGGTAAATAATGATTTTATAGCTCTTTTTTATCAAGACCTGTATATTCCGTCTGGCCGCCGCCATGTTTGCCATTTTCAGTAGTGACGTGATGGTCGTGACGTCATCCATGCGTTCACTTTGTCAACACACGGAAACATGGTGGAGTATTTGAGTTCGGACTCGTCAGCAGAGGAACAAGTTTTGATCAATGTGAAGAGATTGGATGGGGGAATTCAGCCATACATATCAGTATGACAATACGACACCCACTGTCCTTAGACCCTCACATCGTACAAGGAAAAACTTCCGAAGAAAACCCAGTTTAAAGGGAACATGGGAGAAACCTCAGGGAGAGCAACAGAGGAGGGATCCCTCTCCCAGGACGGACATACGTGCAATAGATGCCGTGTGTAAATTGAAAAGATAATACATTTGCAACATAGGTAGTCCAAATGTTTGGAAATGCATGTGTGTATAATGGGAAGATGATATAAGATACTATATGTATGCATGTAGTACCACCCTTGCTAGCGATTCCCTCTCTAGTTTAGCATACTCAGCTTCGTTGTCCCTGGCCATAGAATCACGATTTTATGGGGCCGGAAAAACTGGGGGGAAATACACACTAGCCGGTACTACGCTATATGGAAAGGCCACCAAAAACTGTCCTGGCCTGGACGTTAAAACGGGGCTAGCCGCTGCAATGGAAATGCGCTATAACATACCTTATTCTTACTCCGAGCACTACTTCTGCTCCTCCGTCGCTTCACACTTGCAGAGGGCGATTTCTCTACTGGCCGAACTGGTGTCCTGGTCGGTGATGACACCAGAAAGACCGATGGTACTGCATCTCCATTGAGTAATGGTTGTTCCATAAATCCCATGTTATGTTTCATCATACTCTCAGAGTAGTCGTCCGGAAATGTTCGCTGCATACATGAGCCTGTAAATCTCTCGGTTCGGGCCGGCCACATTTCGCTAGCCACTGCCTCCGAATGTACTTCTTATGTTTACCTTTTGGCAACAGATGGAACCGAGCATTCCGTGGATTGTTCCTATCCGAATTATGGCAATATTTCGCGATACAGTGAGGCATATTTGAATAGAGAAACTACAGTAAATAACATGGAGATCAACGTGTCTTCGAAAACCAAACGCATGGATTACGTCACGTCCGGGAAATGGCGGCGCCCACAGTGTTGATGTTATTTCGGTATATAATCAGTTTAAAATCACTGATAATGTCATCGGATTAAAAAAAAAAAGAGAGAGACTGGCAGAGACTGGTCTGTTTTATCGGATGATAATTTTTAAAAAATGAGTGTCATGAGCATACCATTCCTTTAAGGACTGCCCGATGGCCCGGGGCCATCTAGTATTTAGCTCGGGCAATGAAGCCTCACCTGCTGGTTGCCCGATCGGGCAATCTATTATGCCAGTATCAGCTCGCGGATCCAGTAATGAGTGACCCGACAGTAAAACTAAACATATCTATAACTAGTTTAGGTAGTTTGAGAGGTAATTAAAATAGCTACGTGTGATATTCTAACCTGAAGTGTGTGTTTTGTCCGCTCACCGCGGCATGTGGTCATGCAGAGCTGCCTGTCGAGTCTCGACTCGTCAGCAGCAGCTGATCTCTCTCTCCCGTCAGATTAGACTTCACTCGCGTTTATGTCCATATCGATCAGATCCAGCTAGTTCTAGCTAATGATATGACTACCTGCTTATTAAAAGACAACTACACAATAAGTGTCGCTATGCAACTGGGTGAGGCCACAAAGTATAGCGGAGCATTATGCATTTGTTTACATGCCCACCGGAACCCCGAGGCATTACCAACAGATCAACGCACAATCAACCCATACAGGACATCTCTTTCTCCACATTAAGTGTTAGACATTAGAGTTGACTATTCTTGTCTGTCACATACTCTTCTTTTCTGTCACATAAGTGGCGCAACTGAAGCGGTATTGCTCTAAAGGGAAATTAATTTGACCGAAGATATTTAGATTTGCCGGCTAACGGGAACTCTGACGTGTGCTTCGCGGATGCGCTCGGCTCCTCTCGACTGCTGCTCGGGTCTGCTCGGTCAGCTTCCCGATGAGGAGGCATTCGTTCGACCAATGCATTCGTTCGACCAATTTACAGTAGTTAACATTACAAACATTTTTAACAGGGGCCATAATAGTGTAAATAATGTTTGTTTTGGCAGTTATAACTGAATGTAATGTTTTCTACTTTTTTTCATCTGGGAAGGCATTTGCCTTCATCAGATAGAAAGTGTTTTGACCAACAACTTAAGTATTTCTTATAGCTATGCAGGGCATGCAAGCGAGCAAACACAAACAAGAACAAACAAACAAGTGAAATGAAGAATACAATTGAAATTGTACAATATAATATTGTGGTGGTTCATCTAGTTCAGTCTAGAGAATGCACCAGACAGCATCTAAGACCTGCAAAAATTAAAAAATGTCTAGGGGGACGGAGGCCCCCCAAACCCTTCGTGCCATTTCGTCCGCATGCATTTTTCAGGGCAATCTCTATTGGGCTCAGGGCCATCTGTAAATTAGCTTAGATGGCCCTGTGCTTAAAAATGCGATTTTTAAAAATGCGATTAAAAATGCGATTAATTTCGATTAATTAATTACAAAGCCTAATTAATTAGATTAATTTTTTTAATCGAGTCCCGGCTCTAATAAATACATAAATAAATATGAGCACACATTGTCTCACAAGCAAAGAAAAACTCCTTAAAACAACAGTCAAATGTGCAGTCCACTGTCCATACAAAGACCCAGATGCCTGAACAGGCCATATCCAAATCTGTATTTCAAAGATTTCAAGCAAGGAATCAAATCAAATCAAATCACGTTTTATTTATATAGCACATTTATAAACGATTTTTGGTCGAGCCAAAGTGCTGTACATATAATACAAATAGCCTACAGTAGAGACACTTTACAGCAAATACAACAGCACAGATTGTTCAGAATATCAGTATGAGAAAAACGACACCCTCTATCCTTAGACCCTCACATAGTACAAGGAAACACTTCCAGAGAAAACCCACAGTTTAAGGGGAAAAAATGGGAGAAACCTCAGGGAGAGCAACAGAGGAGGGATCCCTCTCCCATGACGGACAGACGTGCAATAGATGCTGTGTGTAAACCGAAGAGATAATACATTTTACAGCATATAGACCGAATGTTAGGAAATGCATGTGTCTGTAATAAGAAGATGAATCCACGAGGATGTCAGCTACAATCCTGTGGAAGCCATCAGGGAAGCAGCATGACGAGACCCAAGGCAGGACCGCAGAGACAGTAATAAGACAAATAAATGTGATAAATAAAAATGTAATGAATAAGGTACATATAGTTGGTGTCAGTTAAATGTATAATCTACAATAAAATATTGATAACAATGTTTTTAAGATGTCTTTAGGAGCCATAATGCTTGTTTTGCCATTACTTATTACTTCTATTATTATCTTCATTTCTGTTTGCATCGCATTTGATTCTTATTGTTTATCACTTCCGGCAATGGTCACGTGGGTGTGGTTTATTGGTATTTAGTCACCTGTTGGATGCCGGTTTGGAGGATATGATGTAGGAAGAGGGTGAATGGCGCTCTGATACTTTCTGTTGACCGTCAGGTCTGGATTTGTATATTGTTTGTTTTCGTCTTTATTAAACAACATGGACTACCGACTCCTACATGGAACGCGTCACTGCAAAGAGCACATTTTACCCTATCAGCGGCTAACTCATAGGGAGTTATAGCCGCTTCAATGTCTAAAGTTACTGATAAGTCACGTGTTTCCTGCTTGGGAAACTAAATAATAAAAATAAACTGCCCAGTATGAACACCTTATAGCCCTTATTAGATTCATAAGGTCCTTAACCTTAAGCCCGATTGCCGGCGGGGGCAATCGGGCAGAACGACCGAACCAAATATGGACCCAGCTGTTTTCAACAAGCCATGGTTGAGGAGCTCGTTGCCTGAATGGCTAGGACTGTTTTTGGGCAGCCCCGAGTGCCAGCCTTCAGCCTCGGACCCTTTCTTGGAGTCCACATGGATGATGCTATGCGACTAGCCATGTTTAGGAAATCAAACACAGCTGTCCAATGAGGGCTACAGGATAATAATAATAATATATAATATTTTTATAGCGCCTTTCAGGAAACCCAAGCTCGCTTTACAAGTCGGGTAGGGGGGAGGGAGTAGGGGAAAAAAGGCAGACAGGTTAAGGGGGTGGGGGGGGGGGAAGTAGCGGAAAAATAAACCTATTAAACTAACTATACAGTGGGGAAAGCCTTGGTAAAAAGATGTGTTTTGAGGGCTTTTTTGAAAATGTCCATGGTTGGGGCGCTGCGGATTTCGGGGGGGGAGAGAGTTCCAGAGGGTGGATGCCACACTGAAGGCTCTGTCACCAAAAGTCCGCAACCTGGTGCGGGGGGTGGAGAGGAGATCATGTCCAGATGATCTTAGCTTCCGGGATGGAGTGTGGTAGCGGAGAAGGTCAGACAGGTATTGGGGGGCGAGGGCATGGAGGGATTTGTAAGTCAGAAGAAGGAGTTTATAGGTGATACGGTGCTTGACTGGGAGCCAGTGGAGGTGGATCAGGGTGGGGGTGATGTGCTGCCAGGGCTTGGTGTGAGTGAGCACCCTGGCAGCCGAGTTCTGCACATACTGGAGCCTGTCCAGGGCTTTACTGGGAACCCCGAACAGGACTCCGTTGCAGTAATCCAACCGGGAGGAGACAAATGCATGAATGAGGGTTTCATTATAATTAAATGTATTTATCAAGGGGGCGTTTCAAATCCTGCGGGGGGGTTTTCCTTTTCAGCAGGGGCCCACCCCGTGCCGATCACGGACCCGCCCGGGTAGGCGTCTGAAACGAAGCGCTACATCTGTACTGGAGCCTGTCCAGGGCTTTACTGGGAACCCCGAACAGGACTCCGTTGCAGTAATCCAACCGGGAGGAGACAAATGCATGAATGAGGGTCTCGACCACGGAATCAGAGAGTGATGGTCGTAGACGGGAGATGTTCCTGAGGTGATAGAAGGCAGACTTAGTGACGGATTTGATGTGTGACTGAAATGAGAGAGTGGAGTCAAGGATGACACCCAGCTTACGGACTTCGGGAGACGGGGAGATGGAACAGCCGTCAATGTGGAGGAGGAGATCCCCAACCTTCCGGAGCAGTGCTTTGGGGGCCACAACCATGAGCTCAGTCTTCTTACTGTTGAGTTTGAGTAGATTTGCTGTCATCCAGGTTTTTATGGCATGGAGACAGTTGACCAAAGACTGTGGAGGGAGCTGGGCGGATGGTGAGGTGCTGATATAGAGCTGAGTGTCGTAAGCCTAGCAGTGGAAATTGAGACCGAATTGACGTATGATCTGGCCAAGGGGGAGCATGTAAATGGTGAAAAGTAGGGGACCAAGCACGGAGCCTTGGGGGACACCATGGTTGACTGGGGCCGAGGGGGAGGATGAGCCGCTGATTCTAACAAACTGAGACCTGGTTGATAGATAGGACTGAAACTATGACAGAGCTGTGCCAGTGATGCCAAGGTTGTCAGAGAGGCATTTCAGGAGGACTGTATGAGAAACTGTTACGATTATTGTGTTATGTCACGTTTTCTATGTCTTGGTTTGGGTGTTTTGCTGTTCTCCCCGTCATGTTTTCCTCTTGGTATATTGTCTGGTCCTTTTCCCTGTGTTTTTCCTCCTGTCGTTAGTTTCCCTGGTGTGTCTAATTTCCTGATTGTTTTCACCTGTCACTCCTTGTGTGTCTCCTGTGCTCATCAGTGTCAGCCCCACCCCTGATTGTTCCCACCTGTGTCTAGTTACCCTGTGTTTAAATTCCCCTGTCTCCCAGTGTTCAGTGTCGGTTCGTCTTGTGTATTGGCTTGTCCTCGGTGAGTGTTCTGTCCTGTCTTTGTCAGTATAGCCTTGGAATAAAGGAATTATTTTCACGTTAATCTGCATTTGGGTCCTACCTGCTTCACACATCGTAACATTAGGAACCGACCAAAGATGGACCCAGCGGATTCAGCTTTTTTGATGCCACAGGCGGCTGCTAAGAGAAGGAGGCGCAAAGCCGAGCTAGCAGCCATGCCTCCATGCTCCAGTACCGGCCCACGCAGCTTTGCGTCCATACTGGATTACCTGGCTTACACAGCCAGGGTCCAGGCTTCTGCTCCGGACCTTACAGCCAGGTTTCTGGCTTCAATTCCGGCCCCCGCAGCCATGTTTCCAGTCCCCTCTGGAGTCCCCTCTGGAGTCCCCTCTCCAGTCCCCTCTCGAGTTCCCTCTCCAGTCCCCTCTCGAGTCCCTTCTCGAGTCCCCCTTGGTTCCCCTCTCGAGTCTCCTCTCGAGTCTCCTCTCGAGTCCCCTCTCGAGTTCCCCCTTGGTTCCCCTCTCGAGTCTCCTCTCGAGTCTCCTCTCGGGTCCCTACTCCGGGTCCTGTCCCGTTGGAGGCCCCGCCGACTACTCTCCTGCCGGGGGTCCTGCCAACCCTTTGTCCTGTCCCGTTGGAGGTCCCGCCGTCTACTCTCCTGCCGGGGGTCCTGCCAGCTCCATGTCCTGTGCCGTTGGAGGTCCCGCAGACTACTCTTCTGCCGGGGGTCCTGCCAACCCTAGGTCCGGTCTCGTTGGAGGTCCCGCCGTCTGCTCCCCTGCCGGGGGTCCTGCCAACCATATATCCCGTGCCGTTGGAGGTTCTACCGGGGGCCCTGCCAGCCCCATGTCCATCACCTGTCTCGCCGGGGTTCCTGCCAACTCCTGGTCCACTTCCGTGGGGGATCCTGCCGAAGCCTGTCCGACCGGCTCCGGTTTCTGTCCGGCCGACACCGGGTCCTGCCCGGTCTCCGGAGCTGTCCCATCAGCGCTTTCCTGCCCGGCCTCCGGATCCGGTCCGGTCGACACCGGTTCCTGCCCGGCCTCCGGAGCTGTCCGGTCTTCGCCCTCGAGCCCGGCCCTCTGAGAGCCGGAGTCTTCACCCTCAATCCCGGCCCCCTGAGAGCCACGTCGTTCACCCTCGAACCCGGGCCCCTGAGAGTCACGTCCTTCGCTCTCGAGCCCGGCCCCCTGACTTTCCCGGCCGCGGTGGCCTTCGCCCCTCCATAACCTCCACCTTGGACTCTGTCTTGCCCCCGGGCCGTCCGCCCGAGTCCCCCTTCTCGGCTTCTACCTTGCCCCCGGGCCGTCTGCCCGAGATCCCTTCCGGGTCCTCCGCGGTGCTCCTGGGTTGTCAGCCCAAACCCGTCCTCCTGACCCCCTCCACCCACCCTGGTGGCCCTAGTTTTATGGGGGCCAGTGCAGAGAGGGGGGAGGGGGCGGGCACCAGGAGTTGTTGATGAATGGAGATCACCTTAGCCTGAAAAAAGTTGAGGAATTTGGAGCAGAGGTCAGGAGCTTCAGCAGTGTGCGTGGCAGGGAGGGGGCGGAGCTTACTGGTCCCATCCGGCAGATGGGAGCCAATAATTGATTGCGCACCTTGGAGGTGAAGTGCAGGCATATTGTCATTCAAGAGAGAATACGATTCGTAGTTCTTTTGGAAAACATGTTTTTATTTTAGCCTATTTACCTCGTTAACGTAAATAATACTCGTTAGATTGACACATGCATTATTTGTGATTAAAAATAATGGTTGTTGGTAATGTATTAACGACCCCCACAGATGCATGATTTCACTGCGTTCATGGGAGCTCAGACCCTCCTTATGGGAGCTCAGCTCCCATTGGCTCCCACATAACTTGAACCCTGGCCTGCCCTTCATGACAAAGGCCTTGGGGAAGTTGAAAAATATGTGGCTTCAGCTGAATACTTTGCCAATAATCTAATTTATTTGTATTTATTATGTTCAGTAGGTTGCTGTTAACAGCGTTCCAACTATCTGTTCTTCTACGCACAACATTCTTTATTCTTATTATTCCACCAGTTATTTTGCTGGTCTTCTTCTCCCACATTACACATCGCAGAAACTCAGTTCAAACATCAAAACGTTCAGCTCGGTCGGGAATCGATTGCTATTACTTTTCTCATTCATAACTTTCATAATTCCCAAGATATATCCCATAATTCATCACATTTTTAACCAACAAATCTAACTGTTCATTCATACTTTCACTCAGAAACCTCATTCCAACTTTAAAATGTTACACATCTTTCTGACATTATTCGTGCAACACAACTTTTAAATCTGATTCTTACTTTTAGAGATATTAAACATTGTTCAGACCTTGGTACAGAGGCCTTCTTCAGATTTGAACATGAACTAGAGTCCATGATGTCACAGCTAGAGTGTAGGAAATCTTGAAATTTGCCTTCATATTTTTTTTTAAAACTGCCATAATTCCCAAACCTTACATTCCTGAGACATAATTGTTCATGACAAACGTAGGAAAACATCTCGTAGCTTGAAAAATGACGAATAATTAAGCAGAAATAATTAAACAAAATGCCTCTGTCTTGAGGGCATGAAGTGACAAAAACGTTCAACATGTCTCCATTAAAGCCCATTGTAATTTCAGGCTGATATTTCCTCATAGCAGCAGCTGCACACCTTTAGTTAATCTGACAAAAAGGTCACATTATTGACCCGAAAGTACACAAAAAGCACACTAAAGGTCCTTGAGATGCTTCACGCTTTGAAATTTCACCGATATCTGTTACGGTTCTTCAACAAAACGTTCACATGTAAGAAGTGTATCTCTCATTCAGAACAATGGAAATCTCTGATTTCCGGACACCTTGTTAGCTCAAATATATACACCTGTGTCATGGAACATGATGATGTCATTGCTCCAACTGACATGCTCAGAGAAGCAGACTTCAGATAAAGGTTAATGGTCCTGCCCTCAACAGCTCTACGTCAATTATGGGGTGTCATCATATGACGTTTCCATGGAAACGCATCCCTCGACATAAAGGACGATGTCGCTATACTGTACATTAACTCCTATGCAAATGTTCAAAAAGTGCTCAAACTTCACATGTGTGCTAATAGTCCAGCCGTGAAGACATCTACGGGACAGTTTTGAGATTTCTTCAAATGCCGTTGCCATGGGAACACAATGCTCGCCATGAAACGCGGTTTTCTCATAACTTCAGTGAAAATGCTCCAAACGGCCCAAAACTTCACAGGTTTGGTAACGATGTAGCCATCAACGCATCTAAGCGTATTATGGGGTGTCATCAAATGCTGTTGCCATGGCGACAGACCACTCACCATGAAACACGATGTCGCTGTAAGTCCAATGGACACCTTCCAATAGTCCCCCAATCTTCACTTGTATATCACCGGTCCATGCCTCAACAGCTCTACACCAAATCTGAGATCTCACCATATGCCGTTTCCATGGAAACGCATCCCTCTCCATAAAACACGATGTCGCTATAACTAGGGTTGGCTACCGAGAACCGTGAATCATGTTCCAACATTTCGATTCCAACGGCATCATTTAGGAATGTGAATTTCGGTTCCGCTTTTCGATGCCTGAGGAAATGTTTCTCGCCGCTCTCTGTAGCCTACCCTACTGTATGACTGCGGCGGGGAGGGAAATGTAGCGTTGTACCTACACTTCCGACCTACAGTGTAACCTGAGACCAGGGCCGGCCTGTTGCACTGGCATTATAGATGTTCGCCTAGGGCGCCAGATCTGTGGAAGCGCTGCGCTGACAGCTCTGGGAGGGAAACAAAAGGTTTTGACCGTTGGGGCTCATCCTAATTTTCGGCCTTGATGTTACAACATTCATAATTAAGTAAATGTAACACCCTTTTCATCCCGGTTACACTTTTCATTTGCCCTGTACGATGGGCTCTGTAAGTGATGAAAATGGGGGATGTTGGCTTATCTGGCACCCGCAGCTCACAGCCAACGTGTGAGTGAGTCGGAGCGTGCGAGGGAGAAAGGGAGGGTGCACCGGTACGCGCTGTTGTTATTAGCATCTGGTGCTAGCGGCTCTAACGGATAGAAGAAGAAGATGTTTCTACAATGATGTGGAGGGAGAGTCCTCTCCAGTCAGACTGAGGTTGATAACTACACCTCAGTGAGGTAAAGAACTCCGAGTGTTTAGATAGTTCACTTTATTCTAAGTTATCTCAGTGGGTCTCAAACGTTTTGATCACAATTTATGTAAACACATATTTCCAAGGCAGATCCTTTATAATTATTGGGATAAAACAGGTTTGAAATCATTCCAATGTATACTATAGGACAGTAAACCAGACATATCGTTTTAAACTGGAGAGATAAAAACATATGCATAAATAAAATAGTAAAATAAGATATGAATGAACAACAAAAATATAATACGTTACATGTATTTGTTATTGGCTATGGTAGGTTATTGGTTATGTTCACATACTTATTTAATTATTAAAATGTAAACCGATCTTTTTCATATGGGTGTTTAGAGTTGTACCCCATAGATCTAGTCTCTAGTAATTCTGCTTAAAGTGAACCAGATTGAAGCATTTTACTTTAAAATGTTCAAACATTTCTTCCCGGTATGCCTGAGAAGGCAGATATGCTTGTTTTTCTCAACAAGAACTATTCTTTAAAAGTTGGACTGTTGCACTGTTGTAGCTTCAGTGGTTCTCAGGTTACAGTTACATAGCAGTGAATATAAACAGACTGATTAATGTGAATATTACTGTAAACTAACCTGTGTAAAAGTTTCTCGAATAAATGTAATTTTTTTGGTGGAAGAAGCATGTATCATTTTTTTACCCTGCCCCTCAAAGAATCGGAATTGAGAACCGTTAAGGCCCTGTCACACTGTCCCGAAATTGACACCCGATGGACACACGAATATGGAATTGTGAATTTCGCACGAAGATGGCCCCGAACCACACACGAAGGCAACATTTACATTACATTTAAGACATACAACTGCAATGAAAGTACCAAAAACAATTATGTTACAGTACTATGATACTGTACTGATATCTTCAGACTTTGTTCTTTACTTTATCCGTCTTTATATGTAGAAAATATTACGTTTTCTCCGTAATGTTGTTTCCATAACAACAACAATTTCCTGTCAACTGTCTATTTACATAATATATTTACATGATTTTGTTGTGCAATAAAACAACCAGATGGACACACGATAAAGGAAATGTTCAAATTCGGCTGTGATCGTAGCAACATCGGGCCATTCGTGAGGGCATCTTAAGCCTTCGTATGACCGCCGGCGGAGTTTCTCAGGCTCCGGCAGCAACTTCGTGAGCGGAGGCAAAATCTTTGGCATGCCAAAAAATTGCCGAAGGACCTTGCGAAGGTTCATTTTCGTGTTGAATTCGTGTGTCAATTTTGCCCTTCGTAAGGCCATCGTGAGGGCATCTTGTTATCCTCGGTGCCATCGGGCATTCGCCCCGATCAGAGTGAATTTGAATGCACCGATGATAACACGAAGATGACACGATTTGACAAGATGCCCTCACGAGTGCCTTACGAAGTTGCCGCTCACGAAGTTGCTGCCGGAGCCTGAGAAACTCCACCGGCGGTCATACGATGGCTTAGATGCCCTCACAAATGGCCCGATGTTGCTACGATCACAGCCGAATTTGAACATTTCCTTTATCGAGATTTATTTTTGTTCTTGTTATATTGTATCGTCAGTGTGTTGGAGAACCAAATCTGTTATGTGTCAGTAAAACCTTCTCTCCTTTGTCTCTCTCTCACACACACACACACACACACACACACACACACACACACACACACACACACACACACACACACACACACACACACACACACACACACACACACACACACACACACACACACACACACACAGGCACACGCGTCATTACAGTATTTTAGAATCACACGAGTAAGACTGAAGTATCTTAAGGGTAACAATGAGCTTGATAGATTTTCTAAACCATGGGTATAACGAGGCATAAATCAATGGGTTCAGACAGGAGTTAAAATACAGCAACCATATTACAATGAGTGAGGTTGAACTACTATTTTCAATATCTTCACCGATAAGGGATGGAGTGTAATATGGAAAAAAACATATTAGAAACACAAGGACAACAACACCAAGAGTCCTGGCTGCTTTCATCTCAGATTTCTTAGCAGTTGCACCAACTGAACGTTGCATAGTGACAGCGATAACATGAGATCGCATGGCTCGAGCCTGAGACACAGCCACCACAAACACTCTGATATACAGAACTATGATAACAGTAATGGGGGCAATAAACGTAACAACTAAGTCAACAGCTCCTGTGATATTGTCAATGACAATTACACACTCTCCATGGCAAGAATTATGTGAATCAGGTTGTCTTAGAAAGTACTTTAAAATTAGACAATTATAGATAACAGAGCAAATCCAACAAAGACAGATGCAGATTTTTGTTCTGTTGAGAGTTACTCTGGTGGTGTAATGTAGAGGGTCACAAATAGCAAAATAACGATCAATGGATATGAGCACCATGTTTCCAACCGTAGAAGAGGTAATGATAAAATTAACAATATTATACAGAGCACACGTCAGGTCACCCAAGTACCAGCAAGCCTCTGTTAAAAGGATTGTAACAGGCATCAAAATTAGGCCCACAAGGAAGTCTGAGACAGCCAGGGAGAGGATGAGGAGGTTAGTGGGGGTGTGGAGCTGCCTGGAAAGGAAGAATATCATCATAAATACAATTATCAACAATAGCTTGTAACAACAAACAGCAGTAAAACACAAAAAAAGGCATTTGAATGGATATGCATTTGTTGTTGAGTGTCTGCTTTAACTATTTTGTCACACAACGTCAGGTTTGAATATGTGATCATTTAAAACAGCACAACTATTATCTGAAACATTCATTAAAAGGAATATATGCGTTGCTAAATCATGTTAATTTGCAATCATGAACATATACAAGCTTAAGCTGAAAGTTTGTCTGTGCCTGAAGTGGGAGATAGAGATGATGACCAGCAGGTTGAGAGCTGCAGTGATCAGAGCGATGAAGGACTGCAGGATGTAAGCGAGCAGGACATCTGCCTGAGCTGGCGTAGGCTTCCTGCAGGAGTTGTTGAAGAGTTTTGGAAAGCAGAGTTCATCCATTTGGGAAGTCTCCATCTTTAGAGAGACGTGTTGAGAAGCTGCTGTGTTCTGGCAAAGCTCAACGTTGATATATCTCTTCTCATCCGTCCTGCCCCTACTGTTACTTTCTCTGTAGCTAAGACTGAAATCCCTAAGCTCTACTTTGTTTCCTGCAGTCATCTTCATCTCAGTCTTCATCACTTCCATACAACTTATTTTTTTCGTAATTCCCGGCATTGAGATCATCTTATTTTATTATGGTGCCCACTTTTTCCAAGTCATCAAGAGTGGTTTTACAGTGTAAAGAATCTTAAAAGATTATCATTTTTCGTGAAGTATTGAAACCAAGTGGGCCATGCTGATAAGTTACATTGTGGGAGTGGCTCCTCAGAGTTATGGTCAAAGGATCAATGAAGCCAACTTGCTTCTCGACAATGGATTAGGTCATTTAGCCTTTTGGGCCTGGTTGTTCCAGGGTTATTTTGAAACAAAAACGACATAAAGGCAAGAGATTGGGAAGGCCAATGAGAGTGACTGTTGGTTCGTCTCAAGAAAGGTCTGGCAGCCCCCAGATGACTCAGGAAAGGGACACATGGTTTCAGAGTGTTCAGCTCAGGAGGAGAGCTGCTGATATCCTGATACTGTCAGGCACTTTGAAGGGCTCCCAAACACATCCAAAATGTTGTCGATGGATAATGAAAAGTTGGAAGATTATAGGGAAGCTTTACCCATATCCCAATATCACAGCGCCAGGTATGGATGAGATTTGCCCAGCAATATTAAAGGCTCTAGACATTGTTCAGGTTTCTGGCAGACATGTCTCTTCAATCTTGAGTGATGGTCAAGGGCTAACTCCTCTTTTATATCAAGGTATCATGTTGCTCAACCACCCAGGAAAAGCTTATGCCAAGGTACTCAAAGGAAGATCTGACCAATTGTGTTGAACATCTTGCTATCGTGCTTAGCTGTCCCCCTTTGTTAGAAGCATCATTATACTTCCTGTACATAGTAAAACCATTTAATTCTGAAAGGAAGAATGAATTCCTGACTTTTCACATGGAATTCACAAATTATGGTAAACATTTGCATCTTACAATATGTGTTTTCTCCATTCCTTTAGCTTTTACATTAACAAACACAGAAACACACCAGAGATGGGGACTCGAGTCGCACTTAAGTCGCACACACAGAGACTTCAGACTTGACTTGGACTCGTGACCAAAAGACTTCAGACTCGACTTGGACTCGTGTGTTGGGACTCGTGATCAATCATTGTGTTTTCTATTTTTGGCGTATTAAAGGTGGGGTAGGTACATTTGAGAGAAACCGGCTCGAGATCGCTAGAATTTGAAAATACACAACCGGAGATAATCTGCTAGAGGCTGCTAATTCCTTATAGAGCCCGCCTCCTCCAACACACACGAACGCGCACATGACCAATGAGGGCACGAGATAAGTTTGTGCCCAGATGGAAGGCTGACAGGCAGGTAGGCCATCCAGTTACTTTAGCCGGGCTCATTACGCAGACGTGCGCGCCTCTGTTACTACCTCGTAGTAACACAATGGCAACCGGCGGCACACCTGCGGCTGTACCGCTTGTAATTAGGTTGAACTACAAAAACTTCGAACAAAACGCCGGCGGCACCAACAAAAGGAGCGCACACTGCAAAGTCTGCAATATAAAAATCAAGGATGCTGGCGCAACAACGTCAAATTTCATCAGGCACTTGAAAAGTCACCCGGAGAGGTCAGTCACATTAACGCATATGGACGGTTAGCAAACATGTTTAGCTCAGCATCAGCTATGTAATGTTAACTTAGCTTGCTACTAGCTTTGTAACTGAATATTTGAAAAGATTAGTGAATTGCTTGTCACACTTGTTTGAGTTGAGTGGCGTTGACATCCAACTCTTGACATGACATAAAAAAGGTCGGTAACGTTAATCATTACCCGCTTTTAAGTACTTTTAACAGTTTCCCTGCGGGGAATTAATAAAGTATTTGTGATACTGATTTCTGATTCTTAAGTGTTTTGCTTATAAGTTGTTTGCATTTAGCTAAAGTGTGATGTTTTTCCTCATATTGCATTGCAATAGCATGTTTAAAGTGATCATATAACAAACAACTAATCAGTACTGATACTGTATGCTAATAGATATAGGAGTGATAATAACACAGTAAATGTTTTGAATTTCTTAGATAGAGCTGTGCAGTATTCTTAACAGACTGGATAGCAGCAGACAATAGAAGGCTTATTACAACCAGAAGAGACATGAGACTTTTATTTTTTTAGAGACTTGAGACTTGACTTGGACTCGTGACCAAAGACTTGAGACTTGATCAAGTCTCACCCCACAAAGACTTGAGACTTGACTTGGACTCGTGACCAAAGACTTGAGACTTGACTTGGACTTGCAAAAAAAGACTTGTGAACATCTCTGACACACACACACACACACACACACACACACACACACACACACACACACACACACACACACACACACACACACACACACACACACACACACACACACACACACACACACACACACAGCGAGCAGCATAGGACAGACAGGGCCCCGAGTAGAGGGCTCCACCTATGCTTATATGACTAGGGTTACAATACGTAATCCACTTTATATCCCACACAGGCTCCGGCCTCTACTGGACTCTATGGGTACAGTGGGTGGAGCCCTGATGCCTAAACGCCCTGTCGTCCAACAACATCGAGTCACCACACTGCCCCTGACCGGCTTTTGGTTAACAGCCACTGCACCGCAACCTCCTCTCCTCCGGTTGTGACCGGGGAGAAGTGGGGGCCGTAGTTTACCTGGCTGGTAGGGCACACCTCGTGAATAGTGTGCCTGGAAAACAGTGAAGAAGGCTCTCCCTGTCCCCTAGCCCAGTATGGGGCTCACTGTGCACCATATTTCCCTGGTCCCTAAGGAGCATGGGAACACATAAGTGCACTATGTCCAGGGGGGGTACACAGTTCCTACAGCCCCTCAACAGTCCTGTGTTGCCTCAGCAAGCACAGATGATGAGAAGGAGCCAGACATGTCCAAGAGATAAAAATGATAAAGCCGATAATAACCTTATGAAGGGACCAAGACGCCACCGTACATATGTCCTCCACACTCACTGTGTTAAATAAGGCTGTTGACACAGCCATACCCCGTGTAGAGTGTGCACGGACAGAGCCATCCTGCCAGGCGTTCCTTGGACAGAGCTTTACCGGCCACGTCGCCCCCAAAAGCACACAAACAGTTGTTCAGTGCGCCTAGTGGCAGCCGTGCCACTAGGTGTTCATCTGCCTCCTGAGACATCGCCCCCCAGAACTGAGGAATCGGCCAGGGCTGGCCCACCATCATCTGTGTCACCTCTGCGAACCACGACGCCAAGCGGCGGTCTGGGGCCACTAGGATGACTGACAGACGCTCTTGTCTCACCCTCTCCAGGAGGAGACATGACATGAGGTCGGCCCCCCTGTTCTCCAGTCCCGGGATGTGGAGGGCCCTCAGAGATAACACAATCTCTGAAGCCCACTGTGGTCAACAAGGCGGCGGAGCGGACCCCGCCTGCCTGTTGATGTACGCCACTGTGGGGCTGTTGTCACTCCTCACCAGCACATGTTTGCCCTGTATTAAGGGTTTGAAATGCTGGAGGACTAACACCACTACCCGCAGCTCCAGAAGGTTGCTGTGCCATGTCTCCGTTAGAGACCAGCGACCCCCTATAGCTCTCCCTAGGCAGTTCCCCCCCAACCTGTCATGGATGCGTCTGTGAACACCGTGACATAGGAGGTTAACCGCCCCAGGGGAATTCCCTCTGGTTAAGTTACTGATAAGTCACGTGTTTCCTGCTTGGGAAACTAAATAATAAAAATAAACTGCCCAGTATGAACACCTTATAGCCCTTATTAGATTCATAAGGTCCTTAACCTTAAGCCCGATTGCCGGCGGGGGCAATCGGGCAGAACGACCGAACCAAATATGGACCCAGCTGTTTTCAACAAGCCATGGTTGAGGAGCTCGTTGCCTGAATGGCTAGGACTGTTTTCGGGCAGCCCCGAGTGCCAGCCTTCAGCCTCGGACCCTTTCTTGGAGTCCACATGGATGATGCTATGCGACTAGCCATGTTTAGGAAATCAAACACAGCTGTCCAATGAGGGCTACAGGATAATAATAATAATAATATATAATATTTTTATAGCGCCTTTCAGGAAACCCAAGCTCGCTTTACAAGTCGGGTAGGGGGGAGGGAGTAGGGGAAAAAAGGCAGACAGGTTAAGGGGGTGGGGGGGGGGAAGTAGCGGAAAAATAAACCTATTAAACTAACTATACAGTGGGGAAAGCCTTGGTAAAAAGGTGTGTTTTGAGGGCTTTTTTGAAAATGTCCATGGTTGGGGCGCTGCGGATTTCGGGGGGGAGAGAGTTCCAGAGGGTGGATGCCACACTGAAGGCTCTGTCACCAAAAGTCCGCAACCTGGTGCGGGGGGTGGAGAGGAGATCCTGTCCAGATGATCTTAGCTTCCGGGATGGAGTGTGGTAGCGGAGAAGGTCAGACAGGTATTGGGGGGCGAGGGCATGGAGGGATTTGTAAGTCAGAAGAAGGAGTTTATAGGTGATACGGTGCTTGACTGGGAGCCAGTGGAGGTGGATCAGGGTGGGGGTGATGTGCTGCCAGGGCTTGGTGTGAGTGAGCACCCTGGCAGCCGAGTTCTGCACATACAGATGTAGCACTCCAGATCAGACTCAAAAGGGTGTGTCCCAGTCAAAAGCCCAGCGGATGCCAGTGGCTGGGGGTGTTGCCAAATTGCTAGAGGGCGTTGCCCAATTTCCCCATTTGTTCAATTACAGGATTTAACCATGAGATGGCGCTTCATTCACAAAATACACAATGGGTGTTGTAGAAACATCAATATTTTAGATCAAATAAAGTATATAGTTTGCTTTATGCAGTATATTTCCTGTAATATTGTACAGTAGATTGAAGTAAATCAACTTATACATTAAGATAAGATAAGATGGACCTTTATTAATCCCGTGGGGAAATTCAGTAGTTCAAACAGCAACAGGGTGAGAGTGAAAAACAGGACAGCACAGATTCACACAGATTAATAAAATCAAAAATAAGATGAGCGATAAAAAATAATAATAATAATGAGAAACTATGAAATAAGAAATGAATAAAACTAAAATGTAATTATCATATCATATATTATAATGTATTGTATTATTAAGTAATATCATACATTAACCCCATTATAGCAGATGCCACATTAAATGGATGAACACATGTATGCATCAATAATTACAACAGAGTATTTCTAAATACAAGTTGTAAAAATACTTATATGTATTTAATATTAACCCTTTGGAGTCGACCGTCACGCCGGCGTGATCAGATCACATGACCTGTTCAAGCCGGTGCCGCATAAAAACAACAGTCCGGACAACATTGCCGTGTGTTTCTGTCGAAAGTGCTGGCTTGAAACTACTGTATATCCCAGTCTTTGATTCATGCAAAAAGACCCAGTAAACACGGAGATACGGTGATATAAAGTTAATACATTTCAAAAGTATGAAATATGGAAGCACATATTTGAATATCTTCGCCATATTTGATCATTTTACGAAACGGAAAATACTGGAAACTGTAGATCCTGCTCAACAGGATGTATATGTGTATTTCTGTCGAAAGTACTGGCTCGAAACTATATGCCAGTCTTTGTTTCATGCAAAAATACCCAATAAACACGGACATACGATGATATAAAGTTAATACAGATATATTTCAGAAGTATGAATAATGGAAGCACATATTTTAATATTTTCGCCGTATTTTATCATTTTACGAAACGGAAAATACTGGAAACTGTAGATTCTGCTCAACAGGATGTATTTACCAGGAAGGGGTGAGGGAATCAGGTAAACGGAGTGATACGAAACGAGACGAAAAGAGACGAAGAGGGACGGCGGGAACCGAAGAGAGACGGCGGGAAATGGAGAGAGACGAAGATATACGAAGACAGGCTGCGGGAGACGAAGAGAGGCTGCGGGAGACTGCGATTGAAGTAAAGTGACAAACAAACATTGAAAATGTAGATATAGTTAGATATATTTAGAGTTTTGAAGACTCAACTATGATGAAGAGAACTCTGAACGTGAGTCAAGCTTTAAGCTTGTTTTTTGACATGGAGGAGGAGGAATCTGTGATGTTGCCCTCTGTGTCGTAGTTGACAGAAACCGCTTTGAAGCGTGGCACAGATAAAGACAGAAAAAACAGATTTGTGTACATAATGTGTATATATATATATATTTGTATTATATTTATAATAACACTTTTGCCTTATCAGAATGAAATCCCATGCTACCTCAATCAAACTTTCACATTATCATAGTCACATCCCATGTATATATTTCCAGCTTTTAAATGGTTTCGTTGTGTATGTTTGTGTTGTGAAAAATCAAATCATTTTCAAAATCTGTTTTTACATATATGTTGTGATTTTGGGTCCAAAATGTTCATATAGTAGAAGATCACCTACATCCAAACGAAATAAATATAATTAATTATGATGAATACGTTAAGTCTTGTTCATTGTTTTTCACTTTTATTAAATGTTTGATATTTCTCTCTCTGTGTGCGGGGGATCACAGGAGGGGGGAGAGCTGTGGAATGTGACTCCACACATTCCGATGGCCAATTAGTTTTAAACAAAGGGTCCCCAACATACATATGAAACATGGGGGGGTTGGGGCTGGAGAACGGTATGGTCCTACCGTTTTCATACTTTATATATCTTAGCATATTCATACACACTGTTCATACTGCTCACAGGCTGATATCTAGTGTATTCATACCCCTCACTGTTTATTCATCATTCAATTAATTATATATTTTATTCTGTAGATTGTGAACATTACTTTTCACTTTACTGCTTGTTGCTCCTGGTTAGAAGCTAAACTGCATTTCGTTGTCTCAGTATCGGCGGTCACTCCTGATGAACCCACCAGGGCTGTTTCCTCAGAACGAGAGGAACGTTTTTACCAGGACAGCTTTTTTAAGGGACAGCATCGCCCTGAGATCTATGCTGCTAATATGTTCATGGCCATAACGCCATTTGTAACATATGGGAGAATGGTGAAAATAACCAACTGGACTGGGACCAATGGAAAAATGCCTCTTCCCCTCAATGTGAAGCAACAGATTGAGTCTTATGTTTCCAATCGGTTCCCAAATCTGAACATTGACCAGTGGCATAAGATCAGGAGCCGGGTAAACGAGAGACTGAGGAGCCCCAGAAAAACAGATCCCGAAATCGCTCGTCCTGGTTTCCGCAGCAGATAGGCCTACAGCATGTGTCTGTTACTGTATGTCAGTTATTTTTAAATAAAATGGTGAAAACTGAACTTGAAAATTGTTTCCTCTTTTTATTTTCGGGATGGGGAGACGTGTGTGATTACAAATTCATTCGCAGAAATGTAAAGTGATCTAACTAAGTTCTATTCATATTCTTGACGGGAAGAGCCGTGTAAATGGGTGGCCATATGCATTTGAAAAGCAATATAAAGCACACAGTTATTATGCAATAGGCTATAAAAGCACCACCGATTACCTTTCTCCAATTCAAACTCTTGACGGGAAAAAAGGAAGGTGTAAATGGTTGGGCTATACTGTACTGTATACATACAAAGGCCATTCAATAGACGTGCAATATATAGTATTCGTTTATTAGAGTCGGCTTGACTCGGTTTGCATTCATAAAGAATGCACAAATGTGTCGTTTATTAGTCCCCGAGGGGAAATGGGTAGCAGCACATCACAGAGGCATTTAAAAAGTGAAGAACATTCAAGTTAAACAATACTAAGTAAACAATTAACACAGTACATTATGTGGATTAAATCACATTTATTTCGTTAAAAATAAACGAAATGACTTGGTTTGCATTCATAAAGAATGCACAAACGTGTTTAATCGTTCATGTCAGATATGTAGGCCTACTAAGTAAATAGCCTTCATTAGTTCCTGCTCAAGATTAGATTCAACTTTATTGTTATTGCACAGATTACAGGTACTGAGACAACGAAATGCAGTTTAGCTTCTAACCAGGTGCAACAAGCAGTAAAGTGAAAAGTAATGTTCACAATCTACAGAATAAAATATATAATGAATTGAATGATGAATAAACAGTGAGGGGTATGAATACACTAGATATCAGCCTGTGAGCAGTATGCACAGTGTGTGTTAATCGTTAATGTCAGATATGTACTAAGTAAATAGCCTACATTAATTTCATGATGGATTAAACCACATTTATTTCGTTAAAAATAAACAAAATGATTAAATGCAGGGTGAATTGCCCTAATGTGGAACATTTTTGCATTTCAGACTTCGGGAATATATTGCGACATGAAGCCGATACAATAAATCAAAATCCAGTAACATTCTGAAATCCCCAGGATGTGTCCTAATCAAACCAAAAGAGAACATGCAGATATTAAACTCATACAATAAATGGTAGACATATTAGTACTCTTAGTGCCAAGTTGTCTCAGACAATCTGTTTTCCTAATGTGGGACAGTTCTGTGCAAAATGTGGGACACTGAAAAGTCTATATTAAAAAGCCTCAGTCACCTTCATTCATGTAATAAAAAAATCTCAGGCCAGTAACACTCAAAGCTACAGTAAATGTGCAATACCATGCTATGTTACTATTTATAATGTTATTGTTGTTACAACAGAAGATGTTTTTATTTAAATTGAAGTTAAATGCATCAATCTGGTGCACTGAGGGCAACATTAGTAGATTTGTGGATACGGCTCTCAACACTCATATGAAACAGAACTGTTCTTACAATGTGTGTTGGAAGGTATTAAATTACTATGCATATGTTATTGTGTAAACACACAGCTGATCACCTGAGAGCTGCCGTTTCATTCAGAGCGTTTAAAAAAAACGACGGTCTGATTTCAACAACTCAATGTGTGATTATTATAGCAGTAATATTAGACACTAATAATACAGTAAACTATGAACACTGTACATATTATTGTTTGCCCGTGGGATTAGGATGATCGGTAGAGAGCCGCTGCGTCGGATGTGATATAAAAACAAAGCGATTATTGTCGTTGTTGTAAACTCACGTGGATTAAATGTAGTGCATTCATTTCAACTCGCGAACATATGATACATTAAATGATCGCGAGGATCACGATCGAACATCGTTTGTTTGACCCTGGATGCATTTCCTGATCTAAAAACATAGCGATGGTTTTGTACTTACGCCAACGTGAATTAAACATTATTTTGTTAAATAAAAACATGGTGATGTTTAGTAAATGATTACATGTCTCTTACTTAAGCACAGAATGTGATCCTATCCGTGACATATATGGATCTTAACAAATATCCGCTATATCAGATCCCTGTAGATCAGCTGTTTATTTCACATGAGTTCCAGTGTGGCAGTTTTTCACGGCTCCCCCTGGTGGATCCATGATCCATTGCTGCTGGTTTCATTATAATTAAATGTATTTATCAAGGGGGCGTTTCAAATCCTGCGGGGGGGGGGTTTTCCTTTTCAGCAGGGGCCCACCCCGTGCCGATCACGGACCCGCCCGGGTAGGCGTCTGAAACGAAGCGCTACATCTGTACTGGAGCCTGTCCAGGGCTTTACTGGGAACCCCGAACAGGACTCCGTTGCAGTAATCCAACCGGGAGGAGACAAATGCATGAATGAGGGTCTCGACCACGGAATCAGAGAGTGATGGTCGTAGACGGGAGATGTTCCTGAGGTGATAGAAGGCAGACTTAGTGACGGATTTGATGTGTGACTGAAATGAGAGAGTGGAGTCAAGGATGACACCCAGCTTACGGACTTCGGGAGACGGGGAGATGGAACAGCCGTCAATGTGGAGGAGGAGATCCCCAACCTTCCGGAGCAGTGCTTTGGGGGCCACAACCATGAGCTCAGTCTTCTTACTGTTGAGTTTGAGTAGATTTGCTGTCATCCAGGTTTTTATGGCATGGAGACAGTTGACCAAAGACTGTGGAGGGAGCTGGGCGGATGGTGAGGTGCTGATATAGAGCTGAGTGTCGTCAGCGTAGCAGTGGAAATTGAGACCGAATTGACGTATGATCTGGCCAAGGGGGAGCATGTAAATGGTGAAAAGTAGGGGACCAAGCACGGAGCCTTGGGGGACACCATGGTTGACTGGGGCCGAGGGGGAGGATGAGCCGCTGATTCTAACAAACTGAGACCTGGTTGATAGATAGGACTGAAACTATGACAGAGCTGTGCCAGTGATGCCAAGGTTGTCAGAGAGGCATTTCAGGAGGACTGTATGAGAAACTGTTACGATTATTGTGTTATGTCACGTTTTCTATGTCTTGGTTTGGGTGTTTTGCTGTTATCCCCGTCATGTTTTCCTCTTGGTATATTGTCTGGTCCTTTTCCCTGTGTTTTTCCTCCTGTCGTTAGTTTCCCTGGTGTGTCTAATTTCCTGATTGTTTTCACCTGTCACTCCTTGTGTGTCTCCTGTGCTCATCAGTGTCAGCCCCACCCCTGATTGTTCCCACCTGTGTCTAGTTACCCTGTGTTTAAATTCCCCTGTCTCCCAGTGTTCAGTGTCGGTTCGTCTTGTGTATTGGCTTGTCCTCGGTGAGTGTTCTGTCCTCTCTTTGTCAGTATAGCCTTGGAATAAAGGAATTATTTTCACGTTAATCTGCATTTGGGTCCTACCTGCTTCACACATCGTAACATTACGAACCGACCAAAGATGGACCCAGCGGATTCAGCTTTTTTGATGCCACAGGCGGCTGCTAAGAGAAGGAGGCGCAAAGCCGAGCTAGCAGCCATGCCTCCATGCTCCAGTACCGGCCCACGCAGCTTTGCGTCCATACTGGATTACCTGGCTTACACAGCCAGGGTCCAGGCTTCTGCTCCGGACCTTACAGCCAGGTTTCTGGCTTCAATTCCGGCCCCCGCAGCCATGTTTCCAGTCCCCTCTGGAGTCCCCTCTGGAGTCCCCTCTCCAGTCCCCTCTCGAGTTCCCTCTCCAGTCCCCTCTCGAGTCCCTTCTCGAGTCCCCCTTGGTTCCCCTCTCGAGTCTCCTCTCGAGTCTCCTCTCGAGTCCCCTCTCGAGTTCCCCCTTGGTTCCCCTCTCGAGTCTCCTCTCGAGTCTCCTCTCGGGTCCCTACTCCGGGTCCTGTCCCGTTGGAGGTCCCGCCGACTACTCTCCTGCCGGGGGTCCTGCCAACCCTTTGTCCTGTCCCGTTGGAGGTCCCGCCGTCTACTCTCCTGCCGGGGGTCCTGCCAGCTCCATGTCCTGTGCCGTTGGAGGTCCCGCAGACTACTCTTCTGCCGGGGGTCCTGCCAACCCTATGTCCGGTCTCGTTGGAGGTCCCGCCGTCTGCTCCCCTGCCGGGGGTCCTGCCAACCATATATCCCGTGCCGTTGGAGGTTCTACCGGGGGCCCTGCCAGCCCCATGTCCATCACCTGTCTCGCCGGGGTTCCTGCCAACTCATGGTCCACTTCCGTGGGGGATCCTGCCGAAGCCTGTCCGACCGGCTCCGGTTTCTGTCCGGCCGACACCGGGTCCTGCCCGGTCTCCGGAGCTGTCCCATCAGCGCTTTCCTGCCCGGCCTCCGGATCCAGTCCGGTCGACACCGGTTCCTGCCCGGCCTCCGGAGCTGTCCGGTCTTCGCCCTCGAGCCCGGCCCTCTGAGAGCCGGAGTCTTCACCCTCAATCCCGGCCCCCTGAGAGCCACGTCGTTCACCCTCGAACCCGGGCCCCTGAGAGTCACGTCCTTCGCTCTCGAGCCCGGCCCCCTGACTTTCCCGGCCGCGGTGGCCTTCGCCCCTCCATAACCTCCACCTTGGACTCTGTCTTGCCCCCGGGCCGTCCGCCCGAGTCCCCCTTCTCGGCTTCTACCTTGCCCCCGGGCCGTCCGCCCGAGATCCCTTCCGGGTCCTCCGCGGTGCTCCTGGGTTGTCAGCCCAAACCCGTCCTCCTGACCCCCTCCACCCACCCTGGTGGCCCTAGTTTTATGGGGGCCAGTGCAGAGAGGGGGGAGGGGGCGGGCACCAGGAGTTGTTGATGAATGGAGATCACCTTAGCCTGAAAAAAGTTGAGGAATTTGGAGCAGAGGTCAGGAGCTTCAGCAGTGTGCGTGGCAGGGAGGGGGCGGAGCTTACTGGTCCCATCCGGCAGATGGGAGCCAATAATTGATTGCGCACCTTGGAGGTGAAGTGCAGGCATATTGTCATTCAAGAGAGAATACGATTCGTAGTTCTTTTGGAAAACATGTTTTTATTTTAGCCTATTTACCTCGTTAACGTAAATAATACTCGTTAGATTGACACATGCATTATTTGTGATTAAAAATAATGGTTGTTGGTAATGTATTAACGACCCCCACAGATGCATGATTTCACTGCGTTCATGGGAGCTCAGACCCTCCTTATGGGAGCTCAGCTCCCATTGGCTCCCACATAACTTGAACCCTGGCCTGCCCTTCATGACAAAGGCCTTGGGGAAGTTGAAAAATATGTGGCTTCAGCTGAATACTTTGCCAATAATCTAACTTATTTGTATTTATTATATGTATTATGTTCAGTAGGTTGCTGTTAACAGCGTTCCAACTATCTGTTCTTCTACGCACAACATTCTTTATTCTTATTATTCCACCAGTTATTTTGCTGGTCTTCTTCTCCCACATTACACATCGCAGAAACTCAGTTCAAACATCAAAACGTTCAGCTCGGTCGGGAATCGATTGCTATTACTTTTCTCATTCATAACTTTCATAATTCCCAAGATATATCCCATAATTCATCACATTTTTAACCAACAAATCTAACTGTTCATTCATACTTTCACTCAGAAACCTCATTCCAACTTTAAAATGTTACACATCTTTCTGACATTATTCGTGCAACACAACTTTTAAATCTGATTCTTACTTTTAGAGATATTAAACATTGTTCAGACCTTGGTACAGAGGCCTTCTTCAGATTTGAACATGAACTAGAGTCCATGATGTCACAGCTAGAGTGTAGGAAATCTTGAAATTTGCCTTCATATTTTTTTTTAAAACTGCCATAATTCCCAAACCTTACATTCCTGAGACATAATTGTTCATGACAAACGTAGGAAAACATCTCGTAGCTTGAAAAATGACGAATAATTAAGCAGAAATAATTAAACAAAATGCCTCTGTCTTGAGGGCATGAAGTGACAAAAACGTGTCTCCATTAAAGCCCATTGTAATTTCAGGCTGATATTTCCTCATAGCAGCAGCTGCACACCTTTAGTTAATCTGACAAAAAGGCCACATTATTGACCCGAAAGTATACAAAAAGCACACTAAAAGTCCTTGAGATGCTTCACGCTTTGAAATGTCACCGATATCTGTTACGGTTCTTCAACAAAACGTTCACATATAAGAAGTTTATCTCTCATTCAGAACAATGGAAATCTCTGATTTCCGGACACCTCGTTAGCTCAAATATATACACCTGTGTCATGGAACATGATGATGTCATTGCTCCAACTGACATGCTCAGAGAAGCAGACTTCAGATAAAGGTTAATGGTCCTGCCCTCAACAGCTCTACGTCAATTATGGGGTGTCATCATATGACGTTTCCATGGAAACGCATCCCTCGACATAAAGGACGATGTCGCTATACTGTACATTAACTCCTATGCAAATGTTCAAAAAGTGCTCAAACTTCACATGTGTGCTAATAGTCCAGCCGTGAAGACATCTACGGGACAGTTTTGAGATTTCTTCAAATGCCGTTGCCATGGGAACACAATGCTCGCCATGAAACGCGGTTTTCTCATAACTTCAGTGAAAATGCTCCAAACGGCCCAAAACTTCACAGGTTTGGTAACGATGTAGCCATCAACGCATCTAAGCGTATTATGGGGTGTCATCAAATGCTGTTGCCATGGCGACAGACCACTCACCATGAAACACGATGTCGCTGTAAGTCCAATGGACACCGTCCAATAGTCCCCCAATCTTCACTTGTATATCACCGGTCCATGCCTCAACAGCTCTACACCAAATCTGAGATCTCACCATATGCCGTTTCCATGGAAACGCATCCCTCGCCATAAAACACGATGTCGCTATAACTAGGGTTGGCTACCGAGAACCGTGAATCATGTTCCAACATTTCGATTCCAACGGCATCATTTAGGAATGTGAATTTCGGTTCCGCTTTTCGATGCCTGAGGAAATGTTTCTCGCCGCTCTCTGTAGCCTACCCTACTGTATGACTGCGGCGGGGAGGGAAATGTAGCGTTGTACCTACACTTCCGACCTACAGTGTAACCTGAGACCAGGGCCGGCCTGTTGCACTGGCGTTATAGATGTTCGCCTAGGGCGCCAGATCTGTGGAAGCGCTGCGCTGACAGCTCTGGGAGGGAAACAAAAAGTTTTGACCGTTGGGACTCATCCTAATTTTCGGCCTTGATGTTACAACATTCATAATTAAGTAAATGTAACACCCTTTTCATCCCGGTTACACTTTTCATTTGCCCTGTACGATGGGCTCTGTAAGTGATGAAAATGGGGGATGTTGGCTTATCTGGCACCCGCAGCTCACAGCCAACGTGCGAGTGAGTCGGAGCGTGCGAGGGAGAAAGGGAGGGTGCACCGGTACGCGCTGTTGTTATTAGCATCTGGTGCTAGCGGCTCTAACGGATAGAAGAAGAAGATGTTTCTACAATGATGTGGAGGGAGAGTCCTCTCCAGTCAGACTGAGGTTGATAACTACACCTCAGTGAGGTAAAGAACTCCGAGTGTTTAGATAGTTCACTTTATTCTAAGTTATCTCAGTGGGTCTCAAACGTTTTGATCACAATTTATGTAAACACATATTTCCAAGGCAGATCCTTTATAATTATTGGGATAAAACAGGTTTGAAATCATTCCAATGTATACTATAGGACAGTAAACCAGACATATCGTTTTAAACTGGAGAGATAAAAACATATGCATAAATAAAATAGTAAAATAAGATATGAATGAACAACAAAAATATAATACGTTACATGTATTTGTTATTGGCTATGGTAGGTTATTGGTTATGTTCACATACTTATTTAATTATTAAAATGTAAACCGATCTTTTTCATATGGGTGTTTAGAGTTGTACCCCATAGATCTAGTCTCTAGTAATTCTGCTTAAAGTGAACCAGATTGAAGCATTTTACTTTAAAATGTTCAAACATTTCTTCCCGGTATGCCTGAGAAGGCAGATATGCTTGTTTTTCTCAACAAGAACTATTCTTTAAAAGTTGGACTGTTGCACTGTTGTAGCTTCAGTGGTTCTCAGGTTACAGTTACATAGCAGTGAATATAAACAGACTGATTAATGTGAATATTACTGTAAACTAACCTGTGTAAAAGTTTCTCGAATAAATGTAATTTTTTTGGTGGAAGAAGCATGTATCATTTTTTTACCCTGCCCCTCAAAGAATCGGAATTGAGAACCGTTAAGGCCCTGTCACACTGTCCCGAAATTGACACCCGATGGACACACGAATATGGAATTGTGAATTTCGCACGAAGATGGCCCCGAACCACACACGAAGGCAACATTTACATTACATTTAAGACATACAACTGCAATGAAAGTACCAAAAACAATTATGTTACAGTACTATGATACTGTACTGATATCTTCAGACTTTGTTCTTTACTTTATCCGTCTTTATATGTAGAAAATATTACGTTTTCTCCGTAATGTTGTTTCCATAACAACAACAATTTCCTGTCAACTGTCTATTTACATAATATATTTACATGATTTTGTTGTGCAATAAAACAACCAGATGGACACACGATAAAGGAAATGTTCAAATTCGGCTGTGATCGTAGCAACATCGGGCCATTCGTGAGGGCATCTTAAGCCTTCGTATGACCGCCGGCGGAGTTTCTCAGGCTCCGGCAGCAACTTCGTGAGCGGAGGCAAAATCTTTGGCATGCCAAAAAATTGCCGAAGGACCTTGCGAAGGTTCATTTTCGTGTTGAATTCGTGTGTCAATTTTGCCCTTCGTAAGGCCATCGTGAGGGCATCTTGTTATCCTCGGTGCCATCGGGCATTCGCCCCGATCAGAGTGAATTTGAATGCACCGATGATAACACGAAGATGACACGATTTGACAAGATGCCCTCACGAGTGCCTTACGAAGTTGCCGCTCACGAAGTTGCTGCCGGAGCCTGAGAAACTCCACCGGCGGTCATACGATGGCTTAGATGCCCTCACAAATGGCCCGATGTTGCTACGATCACAGCCGAATTTGAACATTTCCTTTATCGAGATTTATTTTTGTTCTTGTTATATTGTATCGTCAGTGTGTTGGAGAACCAAATCTGTTATGTGTCAGTAAAACCTTCTCTCCTTTGTCTCTCTCTCACACACACACACACACACACACACACACACACACACACACACACACACACACACACACACACACACACACACACACACACACACACACACACACACACACACACACACACACACACACACAGGCACACGCGTCATTACAGTATTTTAGAATCACACGAGTAAGACTGAAGTATCTTAAGGGTAACAATGAGCTTGATAGATTTTCTAAACCATGGGTATAACGAGGCATAAATCAATGGGTTCAGACAGGAGTTAAAATACAGCAACCATATTACAATGAGTGAGGTTGAACTACTATTTTCAATATCTTCACCGATAAGGGATGGAGTGTAATATGGAAAAAAACATATTAGAAACACAAGGACAACAACACCAAGAGTCCTGGCTGCTTTCATCTCAGATTTCTTAGCAGTTGCACCAACTGAACGTTGCATAGTGACAGCGATAACATGAGATCGCATGGCTCGAGCCTGAGACACAGCCACCACAAACACTCTGATATACAGAACTATGATAACAGTAATGGGGGCAATAAACGTAACAACTAAGTCAACAGCTCCTGTGATATTGTCAATGACAATTACACACTCTCCATGGCAAGAATTATGTGAATCAGGTTGTCTTAGAAAGTACTTTAAAATTAGACAATTATAGATAACAGAGCAAATCCAACAAAGACAGATGCAGATTTTTGTTCTGTTGAGAGTTACTCTGGTGGTGTAATGTAGAGGGTCACAAATAGCAAAATAACGATCAATGGATATGAGCACCATGTTTCCAACCGTAGAAGAGGTAATGATAAAATTAACAATATTATACAGAGCACACGTCAGGTCACCCAAGTACCAGCAAGCCTCTGTTAAAAGGATTGTAACAGGCATCAAAATTAGGCCCACAAGGAAGTCTGAGACAGCCAGGGAGAGGATGAGGAGGTTAGTGGGGGTGTGGAGCTGCCTGGAAAGGAAGAATATCATCATAAATACAATTATCAACAATAGCTTGTAACAACAAACAGCAGTAAAACACAAAAAAAGGCATTTGAATGGATATGCATTTGTTGTTGAGTGTCTGCTTTAACTATTTTGTCACACAACGTCAGGTTTGAATATGTGATCATTTAAAACAGCACAACTATTATCTGAAACATTCATTAAAAGGAATATATGCGTTGCTAAATCATGTTAATTTGCAATCATGAACATATACAAGCTTAAGCTGAAAGTTTGTCTGTGCCTGAAGTGGGAGATAGAGATGATGACCAGCAGGTTGAGAGCTGCAGTGATCAGAGCGATGAAGGACTGCAGGATGTAAGCGAGCAGGACATCTGCCTGAGCTGGCGTAGGCTTCCTGCAGGAGTTGTTGAAGAGTTTTGGAAAGCAGAGTTCATCCATTTGGGAAGTCTCCATCTTTAGAGAGACGTGTTGAGAAGCTGCTGTGTTCTGGCAAAGCTCAACGTTGATATATCTCTTCTCATCCGTCCTGCCCCTACTGTTACTTTCTCTGTAGCTAAGACTGAAATCCCTAAGCTCTACTTTGTTTCCTGCAGTCATCTTCATCTCAGTCTTCATCACTTCCATACAACTTATTTTTTTCGTAATTCCCGGCATTGAGATCATCTTATTTTATTATGGTGCCCACTTTTTCCAAGTCATCAAGAGTGGTTTTACAGTGTAAAGAATCTTAAAAGATTATCATTTTTCGTGAAGTATTGAAACCAAGTGGGCCATGCTGATAAGTTACATTGTGGGAGTGGCTCCTCAGAGTTATGGTCAAAGGATCAATGAAGCCAACTTGCTTCTCGACAATGGATTAGGTCATTTAGCCTTTTGGGCCTGGTTGTTCCAGGGTTATTTTGAAACAAAAACGACATAAAGGCAAGAGATTGGGAAGGCCAATGAGATTGACTGTTGGTTCGTCTCAAGAAAGGTCTGGCAGCCCCCAGATGACTCAGGAAAGGGACACATGGTTTCAGAGTGTTCAGCTCAGGAGGAGAGCTGCTGATATCCTGATACTGTCAGGCACTTTGAAGGGCTCCCAAACACATCCAAAATGTTGTCGATGGATAATGAAAAGTTGGAAGATTATAGGGAAGCTTTACCCATATCCCAATATCACAGCGCCAGGTATGGATGAGATTTGCCCAGCAATATTAAAGGCTCTAGACATTGTTCAGGTTTCTGGCAGACATGTCTCTTCAATCTTGAGTGATGGTCAAGGGCTAACTCCTCTTTTATATCAAGGTATCATGTTGCTCAACCACCCAGGAAAAGCTTATGCCAAGGTACGCAAAGGAAGATCTGACCAATTGTGTTGAACATCTTGCTGTCATGCTTAGCTGTCCCCCTTTGTTAGAAGCATCATTATACTTCCTGTACATAGTAAAACCATTTAATTCTGAAAGGAAGAATGAATTCCTGACTTTTCACATGGAATTCACAAATTATGGTAAACATTTGCATCTTACAATATGTGTTTTCTCCATTCCTTTAGCTTTTACATTAACAAACACAGAAACACACCAGAGATGGGGACTCGAGTCGCACTTAAGTCGCACACACAGAGACTTCAGACTTGACTTGGACTCGTGACCAAAAGACTTCAGACTCGACTTGGACTCGTGTGTTGGGACTCGTGATCAATCATTGTGTTTTCTATTTTTGGCGTATTAAAGGTGGGGTAGGTACATTTGAGAGAAACCGGCTCGAGATCGCTAGAATTTGAAAATACACAACCGGAGATAATCTGCTAGAGGCTGCTAATTCCTTATAGAGCCCGCCTCCTCCAACACACACGAACGCGCACATGACCAATGAGGGCACGAGATAAGTTTGTGCCCAGATGGAAGGCTGACAGGCAGGTAGGCCATCCAGTTACTTTAGCCGGGCTCATTACGCAGACGTGCGCGCCTCTGTTACTACCTCGTAGTAACACAATGGCAACCGGCGGCACACCTGCGGCTGTACCGCTTGTAATTAGGTTGAACTACAAAAACTTCGAACAAAACGCCGGCGGCACCAACAAAAGGAGCGCACACTGCAAAGTCTGCAATATAAAAATCAAGGATGCTGGCGCAACAACGTCAAATTTCATCAGGCACTTGAAAAGTCACCCGGAGAGGTCAGTCACATTAACGCATATGGACGGTTAGCAAACATGTTTAGCTCAGCATCAGCTATGTAATGTTAACTTAGCTTGCTACTAGCTTTGTAACTGAATATTTGAAAAGATTAGTGAATTGCTTGTCACACTTGTTTGAGTTGAGTGGCGTTGACATCCAACTCTTGACATGACATAAAAAAGGTCGGTAACGTTAATCATTACCCGCTTTTAAGTACTTTTAACAGTTTCCCTGCGGGGAATTAATAAAGTATTTGTGATACTGATTTCTGATTCTTAAGTGTTTTGCTTATAAGTTGTTTGCATTTAGCTAAAGTGTGATGTTTTTCCTCATATTGCATTGCAATAGCATGTTTAAAGTGATCATATAACAAACAACTAATCAGTACTGATACTGTATGCTAATAGATATAGGAGTGATAATAACACAGTAAATGTTTTGAATTTCTTAGATAGAGCTGTGCAGTATTCTTAACAGACTGGATAGCAGCAGACAATAGAAGGCTTATTACAACCAGAAGAGACATGAGACTTTTATTTTTTTAGAGACTTGAGACTTGACTTGGACTCGTGACCAAAGACTTGAGACTTGATCAAGTCTCACCCCACAAAGACTTGAGACTTGACTTGGACTCGTGACCAAAGACTTGAGACTTGACTTGGACTTGCAAAAAAAGACTTGTGAACATCTCTGACACACACACACACACACACACACACACACACACACACACACACACACACACACACACACACACACACACACACACACACACACACACACACACACACACACACACACACACACACACACACACACACAGCGAGCAGCATAGGACAGACAGGGCCCCGAGTAGAGGGCTCCACCTATGCTTATATGACTAGGGTTACAATACGTAATCCACTTTATATCCCACACAGGCTCCGGCCTCTACTGGACTCTATGGGTACAGTGGGTGGAGCCCTGATGCCTAAACGCCCTGTCGTCCAACAACATCGAGTCACCACACTGCCCCTGACCGGCTTTTGGTTAACAGCCACTGCACCGCAACCTCCTCTCCTCCGGTTGTGACCGGGGAGAAGTGGGGGCCGTAGTTTACCTGGCTGGTAGGGCACACCTCGTGAATATTGTGCCTGGAAAACAGTGAAGAAGGCTCTCCCTGTCCCCTAGCCCAGTATGGGGCTCACTGTGCACCATATTTCCCTGGTCCCTAAGGAGCATGGGAACACATAAGTGCACTATGTCCAGGGGGGGTACACAGTTCCTACAGCCCCTCAACAGTCCTGTGTTGCCTCAGCAAGCACAGATGATGAGAAGGAGCCAGACATGTCCAAGAGATAAAAATGATAAAGCCGATAATAACCTTATGAAGGGACCAAGACGCCACCGTACATATGTCCTCCACACTCACTGTGTTAAATAAGGCTGTTGACACAGCCATACCCCGTGTAGAGTGTGCACGGACAGAGCCATCCTGCCAGGCGTTCCTTGGACAGAGCTTTACCGGCCACGTCGCCCCCAAAAGCACACAAACAGTTGTTCAGTGCGCCTAGTGGCAGCCGTGCCACTAGGTGTTCATCTGCCTCCTGAGACATCGCCCCCCAGAACTGAGGAATCGGCCAGGGCTGGCCCACCATCATCTGTGTCACCTCTGCGAACCACGACGCCAAGCGGCGGTCTGGGGCCACTAGGATGACTGACAGACGCTCTCGTCTCACCCTCTCCAGGAGGAGACATGACATGAGGTCGGCCCCCCTGTTCTCCAGTCCCGGGATGTGGAGGGCCCTCAGAGATAACACAATCTCTGAAGCCCACTGTGGTCAACAAGGCGGCGGAGCGGACCCCGCCTGCCTGTTGATGTACGCCACTGTGGGGCTGTTGTCACTCCTCACCAGCACATGTTTGCCCTGTATTAAGGGTTTGAAATGCTGGAGGACTAACACCACTACCCGCAGCTCCAGAAGGTTGCTGTGCCATGTCTCCGTTAGAGACCAGCGACCCCCTATAGCTCTCCCTAGGCAGTTCCCCCCCAACCTGTCATGGATGCGTCTGTGAACACCGTGACATAGGAGGTTAACCGCCCCAGGGGAATTCCCTCTGGGGACCCCCAGTAACTGAGGTTGCCCAACACTAAGTGCCCAACACTAAGGGAGGGATGGTCGATGTTTGAAACATTGCCCATTCCCTGGACCTGGCCATGACTATGAGGTCGTCTAGATAAAAGAACACCCTCATGCCACGGTCGCGCATCGGCTGAAGCGCTGTGGTCACACATTTGCTGAACGTGCGTGGGGATAGGGAGTAGCCAAACGGTAGTCTGTTGTACTCGTAGGCTACACCCTGGAAGGCAAAACACAAATACTTTCTGTGCTTTGGAGAAATGCTGACATGAAAGTAAGCGTCCTTCAGGTCGATGGTTGTGAACCAATCGTCTGGCTGCACCAGTCCCATCAACTGTTTTCAGTTAACATATGGAATTTTCTGCGTGCAATGTGGAGATTCAGGCTTCGAATATCCAGAATGGGCCTGAATTCTCCTGTCTTCTTGGGAACCAGGAAGTGCAGGGAATAGTGCCCTTCCTCTCTGTCTTGAGAGCGCACAACAGACACTGCCTGTTTTTACAACAGGGCCCGAATCTCTGCTGAGAGGGAACGATAGATTTGCCTCTTTTATGCCTGTGAACGGAGGAGGGATGCTGCCAAACTGTAGTGAATAACTAAGTCTCAGCGTCCTGTCCATCCACTCCCTTAATACACAGCTGTGCTTCCATTCCCCATAACATTGCGTTAGGGGATGTGCAATCAGCTGCGGGGCCCAGCTAAAAAGCTGTGTTACTCTCAGGTGACCCGTTCGGCCACAAAACTCCCCGTGAAGGGAAGTTCTGCCCATGGAGGGTCGACACAGAAAGGGCCGATTCTCTACTGAGGTCTTTGAAGCGCGTGCTCCGCCATGATGCATTCACCCAAACGGTGAAATGCATCAAGCAGAGTTTTTACACTCGGCGTTGTGTGTCTCCTAACCCTGCTACGCCGGCCATAATGTCCTTGTACCCACACAGCGCGGTTTATCACTCTCACATGCGCATGCCCACTAGCTGCTTCCTTTACTGGAGTTACAACTGGGGCAGCGAGTGGGGAATCTGTACGGTTAACATCATGTGGAAGTGTGGATTTGTGGAGAGAAATTACACTTAGACTGGGATACATGCAATCATTTTTATTTTAAAAAGATGATCGTGTCACAACAGTAGCATCATACAGGGAGGAGGTGGGAGTCGCCCTTGCGTCCTGGGTGGAGAAAGTGACTCTCTCCGCCGGGACGCTTCCTCCCACCGCCAGTCAGCTTCTGGAGGACGGTACACCCCACCCTGAAGCCCTTTGCCGAGGCGGAGCCGGAGCCTGTCGGGGTCGGTCAGCACGTCCCCACGAGTGCCGGTATTGAGCCGGTTCTCCGGGACGAACCGCGGAGGCAGAGGGAGCAACGGGAGCCACGGGGGCTCTATACCGGCGCCTCTCTCTCCGTCTTACCACCGCCGAGCACTCTCCTCCCCGAGGAAGAGCCTGAGGACGAGCCAGCGGCAGCATGCGGCTGAGCTGCGCCCTCTCTTCCTCCAAGCGACTGAAGCGCTGGGTGACCAAGGTGATCGACCAGAACCAACAGATCCAAGGTTCCGGCCCTGGTTCCGGCCCCAGCAGCCATGGTCCCTCCTCTAGTCCCAACTCAAGTCCCTTCTCTACTCCCTTCTCTAGTCTCTACTCAATTCCCTTCTCAAGTCCCTTCTCTAGTCACTTCCCTAGTCCCTTCTCTAGTCCCTTCTCAAGTCCCCTCTCTAGTCCCTCCTCTAGTCCCTCCCCTAGTCCCTACTCTCTTCCCTAGTCCCATTTCTAGTTCCTTCTCAAGTCCCTCCTCTAGTCACTTCCCTAGTCCCTCCTCTAGTCACTTAGCTAGTCCCTTCCCTAGTCCCTTCTCTAGTTCCCTCTCCAGTCCCTCCTCTATAGTCCTTTCTTTAGTCCCTTCTGTAGTCCCTTCTCTAGTCCCATCTCTAGTCCATTCTCCAGTTTCCTCTCGAGTCCCTACTCAAGTTCCCTCTCGATTTCCCTCTCGAGTCCCCTCTCCAGTTTCTTTTCAAGTCACCTCTCAAGTCCCCTTTCAAGTCACCTCTCGAGTCCCCTCTCAAGTCCCTACTCCATGTCCTGTGCCGTTGGAGGCCCCGCCGACTACTCTTCTGCCGGGGGTCCTGCCAACCCTATGCCCTGTGCCGTTGGAGGCCCCGCCGACTACTCTCCTGCCGGGGGTCCTGCCAATCCTATGTTCTGTGCCCTTGGAGATCCCGACGACTACTCTTCTGCCGAGGGTCCTGCCAACCCTATGTCCCATGCCGTTGTAGGCCCCGCCGACGATTCTTCTGCCGGGGGTCCTGCCAACCCTATGTCGTGTGCCGTTGGAGATTCCGCTGGGGGTCCTGCCAGCTCCATGTCCTGTCCCGTTGGGGGTCCCGCTGACCGCTCTCCTGCCAGGGGTCCTGCCAACCCTATGTCCTGTGCCATTGGGGGTCCCGCCGACTACTCTTCTACCGGGGGTCCTGCCAACCCTGTGTCCTGTCCCGTTGGGGGTCACGCCGACTGCTCTTCGGCCGGGGGTCCTGCCAACCCTGTGTCCTGTGCCGTTGGAGGTCCCGCCGACTACTCTTCTGACGGGGTCCTGCCAACCCTGTGTCCTGTCCCGTTGGGGGTCCCGCCGACTGCTCTTCTGCCGGGGGTCCTGCCAACCCTGTGTCCTATGCCGTTGGAGGCCCTGCCGACTACTCTTCTGCCGGGGGTGCTGCCAACCCTATGTCCTGTCCCGTTGGTGGTCCCGCCGACTACTCTTCTGCCGGGGTCCTGCCAACCCTATGTCCTGTGCCGTTGGAGGTTCCGCCGACAACTCTTCTGCCGGGGGTCCTGCCAACTCCATGTCTTGTTCCGTTGGAGGTCCCGCCGTCACCTGTCTCGCCGAGGGTCCTGCCAACTCCTAGTCCTCTTCCGTGGGGGATCCTGACGAACCCTGTCCCACTGGCTCTGGTTCCTGTGCGGCCGACACCGGGTCCTGCCCGTCCTCTGGAGTTGTTCCGTTGCTGCCTGCTTCGCCCTCGAACCCGGCCCCCTGAGTGCCGCGGTCTTCGCCCTCGAGCCCGGCCCCCTGACTTTCTCGGCCGCGGTCCTCGCCCTCGGGTCCGGCTCCCTGACTCTTCCAGCTGCTGCCTTCGCCCTCATGCTCGGCCCCCTGAGTTCGCCCGCTGTGGCCTTTGCCCCTCCATGGTCTCTGCCTTGCCCCCGGGCCATCTGCCCGAGATCCCTTCCGGGTCCTCCGCTGTGCTCCTGGGTTGTCAGCCCAAACCCGTCCTCCTGACCCCCTCCACCCACCTGGTACCCCTGTGTTTTCTCCTCCCTCCTCACCTGTCTCTTGTTTCCTTGATTAGTCCTGTGTGTATTTAAGTTCTGTTTTTTCTGTCTGTCATTGTTGGTTTGTCTGTGATTGTGTTCACCGGGGAGTGTTCAGTTTGTCCATGTATCCTTGAAATAAAGATATTTTCAGTGTTATCTGCATTTGGGTCCTGCTTGCTTCGCTCACCCGTAACAAGCCATACCGTCTGGCCGATTTACCGTCTGGCCCACACATCAGCCAAATAATCGCTCCCGTCCGGAGGCGGGGAGGCGGGGATGTCCTGCTGAGGGGTGATCAGTGAGACACCCAACACGCCAAGATTATTGGGCTATAGAGGCATCCTCCCCTCTGCCCACCCGGCTGCCTTTGGAAGCAGATCATCATCAAGGGGGGGCACACCGGGATACTCCGTGTCCGAGCGGCCTTGCACCCTTAGAATTCCCGCCCATGTTGCCACTGGAGCCTTCGTTCTCAGTGGCTGTCGCCACGTCACCACCACGCACTGCCATATATCTGGCAAGGGGGGCGAAACGAAGGCCGGCTGCGCCGGACGAGACGGGCCGTAGAAGCCCTGACGGAGGCGGCTCACCGGTGGCAGTGGTGGGGGGAGTGGCAAGCCTGCACACTCCACTGCCATAGTCATAACCGCCGGGAAGTCCTGCCGCTGTGGACCCTCCTGGAGTCCGGCCCGCTGGTATGGTGAACACGAAGGGCACACCGACATCCTGCTCCTCCATCTCCACCACCTTGAGGTCCCAGTCCTCCGCCTCTTCCGGCGAGACATACTGCGCCTGGAAGTGCTCCAGACGCCGGTGGCGGCTGAGTCGCGGGATCAGGTGGCAGGCGTTGCAGGCCACTTCAAGACACTGGTACTTGCGTATCATGCTGTGAATGGATCTGGCCCTTCCTACATCCAGGACATGGTTAAACCGTACACCCCATCACGTGCACTCTGCTCTGCATCAGCTAAACGGCTTGCTGCACCCGCACTGCGAGGAGGACCCAAATACCCATCAGCAAAAACACGTGGGTTTGCTATCTTGGCTTCAAAATGGTGGAATGAGCTCACCATTGACATCAGGACAGCAGAAAGCTTACACATCTTCCGGCGCAGACTGAAAACTCATCTCTTTCGACTCCACTTCAAGAAATACAATTACTAACAAAGCACTTGCTTATCTAAAGCCAGTTGAGTAGCACTTGAAATGTTTTGGCTCTATGAAACATGATGTACTTTATGATTCTGTTTTCTTCAAGTTTGTATCTTCTTGGTCGAATGCACTTATTCTAAGTCGCTTTGGATAAAAGCGTCAGCTAAATGCAATGTAATGATTAATGAAAGGGTGTCAGAGGCCTCGGTGTGGTGAGACAAGGAATTCCTAACTTTTCACATGGAATTCACAAATTATGGTAAATATGTGCATCTTACAATATGTTTTTTCTCCATTCCTTTAGCTTTTACATTAACACACACACACACACACACACACACACACACGCGAACACACACACACGAACACACGAACACACACACACACACACACACCTTTGTACCTGACTAATGAAGCCCATTAGACTGGATGTGTGTCAGGAACTTTACACAACAAACATCAGCGCATAGTTATTGCTCTCATTAAGGATTCACACCTTCTTGTGTTCATGTCAGATGATCTCAAACTCTCATCTCAGAGGGATCCTCCCAATCAGAGGTGTAAAGGACATCATCCATGCTGCAAAGCAAACATATGATGTAAGATCCAAACATCAACACATGATGAAAACTCTGTGAGGAGATGAAAATAGTTATCATCCCATGATGGAAGTTGCATCTTCCACTGAAAGGACAAACTTATGAATTATACTTTGTATGCAGTTGCAATTCATTTAAAAAGTTTAAAGTGATGTGGGTGATTTGATGTATATGAATGCACCTGACAATTGCCTGGTCAAGTTAGATGCTGCGTATCACAGCGCACTGAGATTTGTGACAAACTGTAAAGCATTAACCCATCACTGTACCCTGTATGCAAGGGCTGGTTTGCCTTCGCTAACTGTACGGAGGCTCAGTCACTGGTACATTTGTATATACAAAGCCATGTTAGGGAAACTTCCATCTTACATCTGCTCCCTGATCTCACGACGAATTGTAAGTGGCTACTGCCTGAGATCGAATGCTGTGGTTTTATTAATTGTGCCAACTGCTAGGACTGTCTTAGGGAAGACAGCTTTTAGATGTGCAGCTCCTCTGTCTTGGAATAGTCTGCAATTGAAATGGAAACTGAGCAATCTGGTGCCACTAAATGTTTGTAAAGCTCGGTTGGATGCTACTCAATCGGAAGCTGTCGGTACCTGCTCATGTGGATAGTTATGTAAATTGTAAATCCCTGTAATGATGCTGTATGATGTCCTTTTTGTTGTTCTGTTTATGTTTTTATGTTTCATGTGGAACCTACTTGAGCGGAGGCCTGTACTACGAAGCTGGTTCAACCTAACCTGGATATGTTTGAGTTAGCCGGTTGGCCTAATCCAAAACATACGCGCTCTCGCTAAACTGTACTACGACGCGGGTTATCAAGTGGATCGCTCAAGCCAGCCGTGTCCTATCTAGTTAGGTGCACGTTCAGATGAAAGGGGTGGCATTTGGAGCATTCGACCAATCACAAACATGGAGAAGCGTACTGACAGTGCAGCGCGTCATACTTCCTGAATGAAAAGTCAACTATAATTAGACAAATATGAAGACGTTAAACTTTAAACATCCATGACTTAAACACTTTATCCAGGATAAAAGCCACATAGCGGCACCTACAAGGTGAATACAGCTGGCCAGATACGGCTCAGGTGACTCAGATAAGGAAATATATGATACATTATGATGTGATATGCCGTGGACTGTACTGTTACTTTGATTCGGTTACTTATGTTGTGGCAGATATTTAAGTAAGCTTTATTAACGCTAATGTTATAATAGTCGGATTGCTCTGAAGATGGGAGGTGGTATTCTATTAATGTTCACGTTCACACAGTCAGTGATTTTTGCCGCCCGTCTTTCCTGCAATGGCAGCTTAAACTGTATTTCCTTTCTCCTGTAATATGACTTGATAGCTTTAAACTCCGCACACTGAGCTCTGATTGGTCAGCAGGCAGTGCTTTCACTGAGTTGAGCTCTTAGCCTGCAACCTAACCTGCTCCGGGGCAGGTTAGCCGCTCAGCATAAGTTACCATGGAGATCTAGCCTGCTAAAAAGAGAACCAGCGACCGGAAACCCTGAGTTTTCTCTGAAGTTAGAAAAGCGAAAATCTTGCTTCGTAGTACAGGCCTCTGGTCTCCCTTGAAAAAGAGAACAATGATCTCAATGGGATACACCTGGATAAATAAAGGTTTGAAATGAAATGAAAAAGTGCATTAGCCCGCAGCAAATATTTAGATAACACCCCCTCTTGTGTTTGTTCAAATCTGAGCTTCTTTGTGATTTGTTTTGCACCTGCGCCGGCCACTCATGCATGTTGGTGCGAGTCCCTTGCTGTGTCTCAATTGAAATACTTCCCTTTGAACGCTGCCTTGTTGAATAATGTAAACACTTGCACATTGCGTGAATTTCAACCAGGTAGCGTTGTCTCAAATCGCACATGGATACTGTGCCCTACACAGGATTGATGCTAGATAGCTGCTAGGGAGCAACAGTTGCTGTACCAAGTCATTACATTACATTACAGTGACTGCTCAATAAACCCAATACAATGAACAGTAGCTTCCTTTTAACAACAATTTGAAGGTACTGCTTTTTATTGGTGAAAAAAACAACTTTATAACTTGTATGCGTCCATGTAAACAAGCATTCATCACAACTTCTGTGATTAATGCTCCAAAATCAAGTTTGGAGTCACGAGTCACTCTAGCATCACAGATAGCATACATGTAAAAAAATGTCATTAGAGATGCAAATGATAATCAAGATGTATGTTCTGGATGTAGGTATGACCTTGAGTTGTTATTGTCAAAATGCTTCAGATGATAGAGTACATAAGAAAAGACGGAGAAAAGCTGAGCACAAGTAGAATAAGGAACAGTGGCTATGCTCGTGAACCTGCTATATTTACATCAGTATATTTAAAGGGGACCTATCATGCAAAATGCACCTTTGTACGTCTTTTATACATGAATATGTGTCCCCGGTGTTCCAGGGAACTCACCAAGTGTCAGAAAACACAACCCTCTCTATTTTCCTCCTTCGTCAAATCTCTAAAAAAGGGGCTGCAACGGATCTGAAAAAAACGGATCCAGATTTCAACACTTTTCTACGTCACAGAGAAGTTCTCGGCTTATTGGTCAACTCTCCACCTATCAGGGGAATGAGCCACGGCCACGTGCATTGCCAAACCTCTCATTCGCATATAGGCTATCGGCAGGCTAAATCAACCCCCATCTGTGTTTTTGCCTGCTCTTGCCAGGATGTCTAAGATAGTTAAACGTTGTGCTGTTGTTGGCTGCAAGACTCGGGACAGGGGACTGCATGCAATGCCATCAGTGGGAAAATAAATGAATCTGTGGCTAGACTTCATTTACAAGGGACATGTGCCAGAAGACCACGGCAGATTTCTGTTTGTGTGTTCCAAACATTTTACGACGGACATGTTTATGAACTTCTCTCAAGTCCAACACGGATATGCCTCCAAAGTAATGCTAAACCCGGGATCAATACCAACCATCCGGGACCAGGCCAGTGAGGACACATCCAATTTTGAAGCTGTAAGTTTTTATTTAGCGGTGTTTTTCCTGATAAAGCTATCTCTAGCTTGTAGCATGTAGCATGTAGCTTCGCCGTATCAATGTCGCCTCAAACCCAAATAGTAATCGGTTAGGTGTTTATATATTTTTGTAGCATTTTATTTTGTACGCTCCGCAGTCTTTGCTTTGTCTTTTATTTGAATTATCAGGCATTTGCTAACATGTTCAGACATACTGCCGTAATGGCGATCTGTGTGAAGGCTGTAAAGCCACGCCCTAGGCGATAACACAAGTATTTATTCTCCTATTTATTAGTATTTTGTATCCTCTAAAATCATATTGAGTAAGTTATAATAACAAACGTAATCTTCTGTAGGCAAGTGCCGTTTTTTCCAGCGTTATATGTAAAAGCTTTTGTGATTGTAGTCTGTAAGAACGATCAGATATCATCGATCTGTAAGCTAAGCTACGCTAATGAGACATGCCGTTTTTTCCAGCGTTATATGTAAAAGCTTTTGTGATTGTAGTCTGTAAGAACGAGCAGATATCATCGATCTGTAAGCTAAGCTACGCTACGCTAATGAGACATGCCGTTTTTCCCAGCGTTATATGTAAAAGCTTTTGTGATTGTAGTCTGTAAGAACGATCAGATATCATCGATCTGTAAGCTAAGCTACGCTACGCTACGCTAATGAGACATGCCGTTTTTTGCAGCGTTATATGTAAAAGCTTTTGTGTTTACTTGTTTGCGCACATGAATATAAATGGGGGTGTGTTAGGATACAACACTGTGTATGTATGCGAGGGGACACACACACCACGAGTAAAACTGAGCTAAAGCCCCGTTGGTCTGTTGACAAGGCCTTACCTCTAGCAACAGGCTAATTAGTGGCTAGCACTCATTACAGTCAGTCTACTGAGCTCAGCCCCTCTCCAACATATCATCTGTATTGAGTCAGAAACACAACATGCACGTTACGGTTCAAAACTAACTCAGATTGTAAAAGGCTAAGCAAAGAGCTTTGCTAAATAGAGAGTTTTGCTAAATAGAGAGTTTTAGCCCCATCTTTTGGGATTTCAGACTATATTTATCCAAATAGTATTTTCTCATCCTGAATACTAAGTTGAGATGATTTTGTTCTAACTATGTGTTCTTCTTTACAGGCCAGCACCTCACATACTTACTAATTAGTGACAATTTGTACATCCTTTGCTATTATTTACATTTGTTTTATCATGGCGGAAATGAAAGACTGTACCTGGCAGCCCTGCACTACAATGAAAACGCTGAGCTTGCACAAGCCACTACATCCACTGGAAACCCTCTGTATAAACTGCAGTTCCCAAAGGCCAGGAAGGGAGAATGCAGAGAAAAACCAGTAAAGACTGACCCCACATTCCGTAAGTGTTTAAAATATTTATTATACAACTATTTACAAATATAAAATTAGAAAGAAGTTTCAGTTTTTTACATGCATATACTAATCTAAACCACATTTTTTGTTGTGCTTTTTTTTACCATTGCACAGCCCTACGTGGCCAACTTGATGGACCTCATCTTCAACCAAGTCTTTGTGGACCCTGCACCATTATGAGCGACCTGACAGGGAGGAGTTCATCGCCGGGTATGCTACAAAAAAAATAATATTTAGTGTCATTTATACAAAATACAAGTAGGCTACATTTAGTTTTTTTTTATGGGTTTTTTTAACCGTTGATTTTGACAATAAAGTTCCGAGTTGATATCAAAATGTGTCGTGATTATTCATGTTTGGATGGGTAAAGAATATTCTGATTTCAAAAGCATAAGGTTGTGTGTGTGGACCTTTTTGTCGTACACATGGGTGTGTTATGCCATTGCTGTGTAGTATATAATATAATAGTACATGTACAATGACAGAATGAAAGATTGCATAAAGCCATATACACCAGTATTTATGTCCATGAACAATATTAGCATTCGTTTTACAATTTCAGTCAAAACAAACAAACCACTCACTGCTCTATTTGCCTCAACTGTAGTCCACCATGTTCAGCTCTGTAAATATTCAACTCATTCTGCAGGGAGAACATATTTAGGCACACAGGCTCCAATCCAGGATGGTCCACCATACAGGTTACAGAGTCCTCAAGTTACTGCATCCGTCTTGACACCTAGTGTGATAAACATATATTGAATGACATGTGAAAAATGTATTCTCTAAACAGACAACTTAGTAAAGCTATCAAAAATGTTACCTGTGGTATCTCCATGCAGCACACATTCTCCGGTTCAGAAGGCATCGTGGCACAATTTGCACAAAGAAGTCAATAACTGAGCTTTTAAAAACACATGAAACTACACACATTGCTGACTACTGAGGTGTTGTTGGAGTTATACTTTTTATCACCCTAAGTTATTCAACTTTCCAACGGTTGTTGCACGATGCTGGAAGAAAAGGACTGTAAACTATTAATAAACGCAATGAGGCCATTGTATATATGCTGAAAATATGAATGTCTCCCTTTATAAATATATATATATATATATATATCGCTGTTTTTGCGTTACAAACTGTACACATTGCATTCTTGCTAATTAGCCAAAATATGAACGGAATAAGGAGCAAGCATCGTAACAGAGTAAAATAAATAGGGACAACAGCTTGTCAGCTAACCATTCAGAAACGTCCTGCTGCAACCGAGATGTTTGCACCTCCACCAAAACCTCCGCTGCTTCAGGGTCAGTTTCTGGATCAAATTGATAATATGCTTGAACACATGCATTGCTCTGAGATGACATGTTTATTCCACACTCGTAATCACAGCAAGCAAGCATGGTAACGTGACTCTCGCCGGCTCATGCCTGCTCTTCTGCAGGGGGGCGTGGTCAGCTGCTGCTCAGAATTTTCAAAGACGGGCTTGGAATAGAGCGAAAATGAGCGAAACGAGGCATGTCTAAAAAATAATCTGTTTGGTATTTTGAAAAATAAAATGTATAAATATACCTTATATAGGTATGGTCATACACTATATCATTTAAATATAGCATGATAGGTCTCCTTTAAGTTTGACAGCTGGAACGTCCAAACAAATAACTTGAGATGCTTTTGTTTCTTTTCAGGCATTCCCACACCCTCACTGACATGTTTGCAATGCCTGCAGTTCACAGACCGTCAGACACCGGCTGCTTTGTTTTTTTTGTCAGCCTACTTGTCTCTCATATTCACTGTGAGCGTGACAAGAGTGATCTGTGTTTCTGTTCAATGGGACTCATTCCTGCTGCAGACAGTGAGGGGAAAACTCATGACCAGATTTCTATAAGAATAATTGTGCGTGAGGATTTGCAGTGGGCCCATTATATCTTTATTTTTCTTAAAAGTTATTTTTGCCAATATTATTATCCTGCTCTTACATGTGATTTATTTTAGAAAAACATAGCCTGACCTCTATAAACCTTAATTTTAGATGTTATTGTTCCAAATCATACCCATATCAGAACTAGAAATATACTGTACATGCATGCATTTTCTGTACAGCATAGTTCTGTATCAATACACTTACGTTTATATCAAGTGTAAATATAAGACATGTTTGACTTTTAGTGTGTGAGAAAATGTTGCATTGATAGAAAAAAAGTTTAAAATTCATAATAAATTACAATATATATATATATATATATATATTAGGGCTGTCAAGTTAACGCGTTAATAACGCGTTAACGCAAAAAATTATAAACGCCACTAATTATTTTAACGCCATTATCGCATGTGTATTTTTTTTCCTCGGCCGCCCCGTAGTTTCAGAGCGCATCGAGTTTAAAATACCGTCTACAAGCTGATGCTGACAGCCCCGCTGATGCTGACAGCCCCGCTCCTGCCGCCCGCTTGTGGCAGACCACACTTCCACGCTCACCGGCAGGCACCGACTGGCCATCGGGAGGACCGGGAGGGTGTGTGTGTGTGTGGCCCGAGCGAGCGAGAGAGAGACCTTACGTGCATTGTTGTTGTTAGCATCTGGTGCTAGCTAGCTGTGCTAACGGATATAAGGAGCTGTTTAAATGAAAACAGAGGAGCGACATTTCGCCACAACTGCGCCGAGCACTTGACTTTATGCAGGAAGCCAGACACTGGGACATTGTACAAAAAGTCAGCATGGATAGTGCGCAACTTGATGGCAGCGTCCAGGCAGCTCCCGTTCGAGCATATGCCTTGAGTTGCACACAGCACCAACGATCCATCACACACACACACACACACACACACACACACACACACACACACACACACACACACACACACACACACACACACACACACACACACACACACACACACACACACACACACACACACACACACACACACACACACACACAAGGCAAGGCAAGGCAAGTTTATTTATATAGCAGTTTTCAACGCAAGGCAATTCAAAGTGCTTTACAAAAAATGAAAGACATTAAGCATTAAAAAAGAAAAGCTAATAAAATAAACATTAAAAGGAAAAATACATGGATAAAAGTTACAGTGCAGTTTAAGATATGAATAGTTCAATTAATAGCAGCGACAAAAAGAAAAGTCTTCAGCCTGGATTTAAAAGTAGTAAGAGTTGCAGCGAATTAAAATGATCTACTAGCTCATTTACTGAGATGTTAGCAGGGGCAAGTGTGGAAGAAGAATTCTGAGTAAACATTTCCCTAGTATTTTCAGTTAAATATCGCTTTGTGGTTATCTCTTTTTGAACATTTTTGTGAACAGAAATAGAGCTCTCAAAGAAAACACAGGAATGGTCAGAGAGCGCAACATCAGTCACCACAACCTTAGAGATATTCAGACCCTTTGAGATAATTAAGTCCAGAGTGTGCCCCTTATTGTGCGTGGGCTCCGTCACATGCTGAGTCAGTCCATAGCTATCAAGAACACAAAACAGTTCTTTAGCCCCTCTGTCCTCGGGGTTGTCAACATGGATGTTAAAATCACCAACAATGACTAGACGGTCAAAGTCAATACACACTATAGACAGCAGTTCAGTAAAGTCATCAAAAAAGCTTGCACAGTATTTGGGTGGTCTATAGATATTTAGGAACAGAGCTCGAGAGGAGCATTTCAGCTGAATGGCCACATATTCAAAAGAAGCAAAGTTCCCATAAGATGTCTTCCTGCATTGAATGGAATCATTGAACAGAATAGCAACTCCACCCCCTTTCTTATGCATTCTTTCCTGACTCATAAAACTAAAGTTGGGAGGGGTTGATTTGATAAGAACAGCTATTTAATAAAGCTAGTTTAAGTTCGTTAAACACACTATCAGTAATGTTTTTTGTAACAAGCTGTGGCTGACATGGAATCACTGCTAAATTAGATAAACTCACACAAACGTTTGGGCGCTTCCTGTTTCTAAGATGATTCACCGCTCTTAATCTATTACCTATCAACACAGATATCGGCAAAGCTACTGGCAGGCAGGGCCCCGGCATGTCCTGGAAAGAGTTGAGAGTGCCATACGCCCTTGAGCCTGGACCCCACACATATCAGTGAGAGTTTGTTGTGTTTTGTACACACACATCCTTATCAGGCTTCGGAGACTGCCGTTGCTTTCTTGAAGGGAGGGGAGGTGGTTGACGTAGGCACGGTGATGGAGACGGGGGAGATGGTGCGGGGGTAGAGGACATGCTGCCAGGGTGGGGAGGTAGTTGACGTAGGCGCGGTGATGAAGATGGAGGAGATGGTGTGCGTCTCTGCGGTGATTTTGGTGGGCGTCGTTGAGGAGCGGGGGTAAAGGACATGGTGCCAGCCCTGCATATCGCCTTAGTTTGGTCTTTGAAAGGAGTATCCTCAAAGGCGTTGACAGGGGGGGGGGGGGGGGGTGACGGGCGGCGGAGACTCCTCCGTGTGTCTCATATGTCTCCCATAATCAGAACATTCCTCAGGCGGGTGCAGTGATAATTCTTCAGGGTTTTCTGAGCGATGTGTTGTCTTTTTCCTGTTTTGATTCCTCTTGCCGCTTGTCCTTGGCAGAGGGAACAGATTGATGACGCAGGCAGTTGAATATGTTAGAGATAAACAATTTCACTCCTGACTTGTTCAGGCAAACTCCATTTGCCTTGAAAAGATGTCTGCGGTCCCAGAAAAAGTTAAAATTGTCAATAAAATGAACAGAATGGTCAGTACAGGCAGTTGAAAGCCAGGTGTTCAGTGCAAACAATCTGCTGAATCTCTCCACTCCTCTTCTGACTGGCGGTAGAGGGCCACTGATGAACACATCTGCATTTAGAGAACTGGCAGTTTCCAACAAACATTTAAAGTCTTCTTTCAGCAGTTCTGACTCTTGTTTCACAACATCATTTGTTCCAATGTGTAGTACCACATTCTTCACAGTCAGATGTTCAGCCCCAATATGCAGGATCTTCTCAGCCAAGTCAGAGACCGTATCCTTGGGAAAACAGAGTAATTTGGTGTTGTTCTTATTACACAGACCTTTTACATCTCTTACAGCAGAGTCACCCACAATCAGAGTTTCAGGCCCAGTCGTTAGCTTTCCCTCTAGCCTTTTACTTTTGGAGTAGCTATTGGTCCTTACCCTGCTATGTGAAGAGGACGGGTTATCCAGGTCATCAGAAAGAGATCTCCGGCTCTCGGTCAGCGGAGCGTATCTGTGCTGGATTGGCACACTTGGTGGTTTAGGAGGATTTGTTGTAGTTCTCCCTTTAGCAGCTGTCCATGCTGTTTCCTAGTATGAATAGGGGTTGAAGAGGCACTCTTCCTGGGTGATAATAATGCAGGCCAGCCGGTCGCATCACAGATTTCTGAGCACTGGGCTCTGCCTGTTATCCGTCCTCCCAAATCCCATGAAAATGATTTACTCTTAGGCTTTGCACCCAGAGAGTTCCAGGGAGGACTATCACTTGTAGATTGATTACCCGGTATACAGCCCTCCTGTTCCTTGGAATCCTTGTAGCTGCTAACTAGCTGTGAGTTAGCATACCCTTTTTCATTATTTTGCAACACTGGTAAAGTGGTGTCATTCCCACGACATAGTCCATTCACTTCCACGTTAACTTCCAACAGTTGCATTTTCATTTCCAACACATCCATCTTCTGTAAACGTTTGTGGAAGTCATCTGTGGAGAACGGAGGCATTTTGCTATCAACTAGCTTAAGCTAAATAGCATGCAGTAGCCTACCAGGCTTTAGCTGTTGCTAGGCCACGCTACTGTAAGACTGAGGTCGTCGTAAAAATGTTGAAATATGGCTGAGATGCTCCGTCTATTTACGAAGATGAACTGTCCCAGTGATAAGTTAATGTCCAGGAGCCGCTGCTTGACGTTTTCAGAGAATAAGAATAGGAAAATCAGCATACAAAGTAAGCAGAGGCAAGAGCAAGCAGAAAAGCGTCTGCACTGTAAGAAAGAAAGATAAAAAGATCACACACACCATATATACATCACTTCAGGGGACATTACATTGACTTACATGCATTTCCTGGAGGCTTATCCTAACCTTAACCATAACCAACACATGCCTAACCCTAACCCTAACCCTTAACCTTAACCTTACCCTAACCCTAATCCTAAACCTAACCAAGTCTTCACCCTAAAATGAATGATTCCCCTCATGGGGACCTCCAATTTGTCCCCATAAGGCAGTGGTTCTCAAACTTTTTCTGTCAGGCACTGCACTGAAACACAGTGTCATGAATGACATGATTTCCCATTAATAATAGTATGTGTATGTATATTATTGTAATAAGAACAGTATTGTCCTTCATTTCGTAAGCTCTTTAAAGTCCTTGTTAAAGGAGAGAGTAATTATCACATGCTCGGGCACCCAAGGTTCCACACACTGTTAAAGGGGTTAGCATAGTTATTTAAGTAGACCAGAATTGAAAATAAATTAGTGTAATGCGTTAGTGATATTCCACCGGTTTTCACACCATTTCAGGGACTTTATCACTGCATTAAAACAGACCACTCAAAGCCACCAAGTAGGAACTTTTAAGTGATGAAATTCTACAACTGTTGTAACTGACCAAAATCTTCTCCCAGAAATGACAGTCTTGAATGCCGAATCCCAGAGTAGATGTTTGTGTTGTGTCTCGTCAGATCTGTTAGTATTATTTCTCTGTGAGTCTATATTGTCAAGTCCGTGTCTGCCATTTCCTGTTTTACTTTGTCATTTCCCTTCTCATTTCAGGTAGTTCGATTCCTACCTTGCCTGTTTGTCCACGGACCTGATTACCTGCCCCGCCCTTATTGTTTGCACCTGTGGAGTCCCTTGCTTTTGTATATATTCTGTGTGTTCCCTGTGCCAAGTGCCAGATCGTTTTGAACCTTGTGAAAGGATTACCTTGTTTCGTCATCACAGTAAAACCTTTTTTTTAATCATCTTTTGTCTAGAGTCGTGCATTTGGGTCCTATCAGTTTTTGTGTGCTCCAGTCGTAACATTACGATCTGGCCAACAAATGGACTCAGCCGACTCTCAAACCCTGAGGGCAGCGCTCTGCTCTCAGGCTCAACGTCTTCGGCAGCAGGAGGAAGAAATTAAGGACATAAACCAGGGAGTAATGACCCTGACTAGCAGCCAGAGTGAGTTTCGTGGCGTAGTTACAACACAAATTAATCACCTGGCTGAACAGCTCCATAATGTACTCACACGGTTGGATAGTGTGCCTGCCGCTCCTTCCAACGTGGCCGCCCCAGCCCCAGAGCCTACAGCTGTTTTTTCCATGCCAGCTTCCATGATTCGTCTTGCTCCTCCAGCGAAGTTCTCGGGCGAGTCCGGTAACTGCAGTCCATTCCTAACGCAGTGTGACCTACATTTTACCTGCCAGCCTGCTGCTTTCCCCAGTGATCTAGCCAAGGTGGCATTTGTTGTGTCCCACCTCACGGGAAGAGCGGAAGCCTGGGCTATGGCGGAGTGGGCACGGGAGTCTCCGGTGTGTAAATCTCTCCAACTATTCACTGAGACTATAAAAAAAATCTTTGACCGAACCACACCGGGGAGAGAAGCTGCCAGAGCCCTGACACAGATCTCCCAGCAGAATCAGAGTGTGTCTGACTACGCCATTGATTTTCGTACGTTAGCCACGGACAGTGGTTGGAATGAAGACGCACTATACGATATGTTTTTGAGTGGACTCAGTGACTCTGTGCGGGATCTTCTTGTTCCTCTTGATCTTCCGCCGGATTTGGACAGTATGATCGCCTTGGCTATACGCACAGACACTCGGCTGCAAGAGCGACGGAGGGAGAAAGCCAGGAAAGCGCCACCTCCTGCACGATCTCCACTACGACCCGGATTTCGGACCCACAATTCCTCTACTACCGTGAAACCTGCTTCGGGGAACACAGAAGAGGAACCCATGCAGATCGGAAGGGCCAGGCTGTCTCCAGAGGAAAAGCAGCGGCGTCTCCGGGAGCGTTTATGTTTCTACTGTGGGAAGCAGGGACATTTCCTGGGAGCCTGCCCGTTAAAAGACGGGGCTTACCAGTAAGACGGAGGGTGCTGGTGAGCCGACTGACAACCGCAGATTTCCCTTCACGATCCATGACCCAGGTTGAGGTTAGTAATAATGAGCACAGCATAGCTTTGAAAGTACTTGTAGATTCAGGGGCTGGCGCTAATCTTATGGACTGGGGGTTAGCTAATCGTTTGAAAATTGCCTCCGTGCCATTGACTCAGACACTTGAAGCTAGCGCTCTGGACGGTACTCTCATGTGCAAAGTGACTCATAGAACCATGCCTCTTAAAATAACCATCGATCATGAACACTCAGAGTATATGACTTTTCATCTGTTTAATTCTGCACAGCATGCAGTAATTCTGGGCTATCCCTGGTTGTGCAAACATAAACCTCACATTGATTGGCGGACTGGTAAGGTTTTGGGGTGGGGAAGCGAATGCTCTCATTCGTGTTTCAGGGACAAGACTGCTGAAATTGTCAGAGAGCCCATTGTAGACAATGATAGGGAACATGAAGATAATCAAGACTCAGACTTCCCTGACCTTTCGAACGTACCCAGCTGCTACCGAGATCTCAAGGAGGTGTTCAATAAAACTAAAGCGATATCCCTTCCTCCTCATCGCACCTATGACTGCGCCATCGATCTCCTGCCTGGGTCCCCCTTGCCCAAGGGAAGACTGTACTCTCTCTCAGCTCCAGAGAGAGAGTCTATGAGAGAGTACATAGACGGCTCTCTCAAAACGGGTCTTATCCGTCCCTCGTCATCTCCCGCCGGAGCTGGTTTTTTCTTCGTTGAGAAGAAAGATGGATCCCTAAGACCTTCCATCGACTACAGCCCCCTAAACGACATAACCATCAAGAACAGGTACCCCCTCCCGCTTATGACCTCAGCGTTTGAACTGTTGAAAGGAGCTAGAGTTTTTTCAAAACTTGACCTGCGTAACGCTTACCACTTGGTGAGGATACGGGAGGGGGACGAGTGGAAGACTGGTTTCAACACTCCAAGCGGACGTTATGAGTATCTGGTAATGCCTTTTGGTCTAACAAATGCACCTGCCGTTTTTCAGGCTCTCATAAATGATGTGTTGAGGGAAATTTTGAATCATTTTGTTTTTGTCTATCTTGATGATATCCTGATTTTTTTCCCGTGATGAAGGTTCACACGTTTCGCATGTTCGTCAGGTATTAAGAAAGTTGTTGGACAATCAACTTTATGTTAAGGCTGAAAAATGTGAGTTCCACGTCAGTTCCACTTCATTTCTGGGTTTCATCCTGGGTCCTGACCAGATAATGATGGATCCTGCTAAAGTGAGCGCTGTGGCTGAATGGCCCACACCCTCTTCCAGGAAAAAAGTCCAACAATTCCTTGGATTTGCTAACTTCTACAGGAAGTTTGTTAGGAATTTTAGTTCTATTGCCGCTCCTATGCATGTACTCACCTCTCCTTCTGTTCAGTTTGTGTGGACCCCACAGGCAGACCAGGCCTTCCAGAAGTTAAAAAAAGTTTTCACTACAGCTCCAATACTTACCATCCCGGATTCCCAACGGCAGTTCACGGTGGAGGTGGATGCCTCTAACGAGGGCATCGGGGCGGTCCTCTCACAGAGGGCAGAGAAAGACAGTAAGCTCCATCCATGTGCCTACCTTTCCCGTAAGTTGACTGCGGCTGAACGGAACTATGATGTAGGCAATAGAGAGTTATTAGCCGTGAAGGTAGCACTGGATGAGTGGAGGCACTGGCTAGAAGGGGCAAAACAGCCATTTATTGTGTGGACAGACCACAAAAATGTGGAGTACATACGCAAGGCTAAGAGGTTAAACTCCAGACAGGCACGATGGACCTTGTTTTTCAATAGGTTTAACTTCACTCTCTCCTACCGTCCTGGCTCACAGAACGCCAAACCAGAAGGAGGTTACTGAGTATGTGGCAGCCTGCACTACCTGTGCTCGGAATAAGACCTCTACCCAGTCTCCTATGGGTCTACTGCAACCTTTGTCCATTCCAAGCCGCCCATGGTCTGACATCTTGCTGGATTTTGTCACTGGACTGCCGCCCTCTGCAGGTAACACCACCATTTGCACTGTTGTTGACAGATTCACCAAAATGACTCACTTTATCCCCATGCCCAAATCTCCCTCTGCTAAAGAGACAGCAGAAGCGCTCTTATCTCATGTTTTCAGGCTGCATGGATTTCCTCGAGATGTGGTGTCAGACCGTGGGCCGCAGTTCGTTTCCCAGTTTTGGAAGGAATTCTGCAGCCTGATAGGAGCCACTCCCAGCCTCACATCTGGTTACCACCCACAGGCTAATGGTCAATCAGAGAGGATCAACCAGGAACTGGAGACGTGTTTACGGTGTCTGGTGTCCCAGAATCCCACAACTTGGAGCAAGCAGCTGATATGGGTGGAGTATGCCCACAACACCCAACCTACATCTGCCACGGGTTTCTCCCCTTTTCACTGCGCCTATGGTTACCAACCTCCTCTGTTTCCAGAAGTAGAGAAGGAAGTGACTGTACCGTCAGCACATGCCCTGGTGAGGCGGTGTCACAGAGTCTGGCCAGGTTCTCCTGAAGAGTGCTGCTCGCATGAAAAAGACAGCAGATCGACATCGTCGTCCGGCACCTGCCTACAAACCCGGGCAGAAGGTTTGGCTATCTACAAGAGATCTGCCCCTGTGTGTGGCCTCCGGGAAGCTGGCTCCGAGGTTTGTGGGTCCGTTTCCCATAACGAAAGTTGTTAACCCGGTGGCTGTTTGCCTGCGCCTGCCCAGGTCCTTGAGAGTCCATCCGACCTTTCATGTTGCCAAAGTCAAACCGGTTCGGGAGAGTCGTTTGGTTCCTCCATCCAAGCCTCCTCCTCCCCCCCGGATGTTAGACGGCGGTCTGATATATGACGTCAAGAAACTGCTAGCAGTCAGGAAGAGAGGACGCGGCTGACAGTTCCTTGTAGACTGGAAAGGATACGGTCCAGAACATCGGTCGTGGGTACCAGCAAGTTTTGTTGTGGATCAGAAACTGATAAAGGACTTAATCCACAGGACTCTGGGCCGTCCGGAGTCGGCCGTAGAGGAGGGGGTACTGTTGTGTCTCGTCAGATCTGTTAGTATTATTTCTCTGTGAGTCTATATTGTCAAGTCCGTGTCTGCCATTTCCTGTTTTACTTTGTCATTTCCCTTCTCATTTCAGGTAGTTCGATTCCTACCTTGCCTGTTTGTCCACGGACCTGATTACCTGCCCCGCCCTTATTGTTTGCACCTGTGGAGTCCCTTGCTTTTGTATATATTCTGTGTGTTCCCTGTGCCAAGTGCCAGATCGTTTTGAACCTTGTGAAAGGATTACCTTGTTTCGTCATCACAGTAAAACCTTTTTTTGAATCATCTTTTGTCTAGAGTCGTGCATTTGGGTCCTATCAGTTTTTGTGTGCTCCAGTCGTAACAGTTTGGTGGTATTGTGGAACTAAAACCTTGTACTCAGTCTTGCCACAGGATTGGGCTGGGACCTAGCACAGCCAGTGATGTTTTTTATGTAGTTAATCAAATGGCGAAACACCCCAAAGCCAGTAGGGCTAAGAGACCAGTCCCAGGGGGAGTTTAGGCTCCACAGTGTACAAGGATAACATAGGGGGGCCCAGGAGAGGCCTAAATGTTGCATTTCCATGTCCTAACGTACCGATTGATCACGACGGCCTCTTCTAGAGAACATATTACTTTCATACCTTAAATGGTATGAAAGGAGGGAGGGTACATTTCTCATGAGGAGACAGTTACAAATGCTAGCAGAACAAGACGACCCACCCCCATATACAGATGTTGATGAAAATGATGACATTGTTCAATGAATGTCCAGCTGATGTGATACTTTAAATTATGAAATCATGTGAAGAAGTGAGCAAACTAAAATGCTAAATGGAGTGAATTCAATTTACTTTATACTATTCCAAGATAGTTTATTTTTATTTTTCAATTTACTTTACACTATTCCAAGATAGTTTATTTTATTCTTTATTATTTTATACTATTCTAATATGGTAGATCTCATGTTTTATAAATCATTGCTGTTCTAAAATGGTTTGTTTCTTTTCACTTTGTAAAAACAAGTGCCTTAACACTGAGCGTGGTATGAGAAAGGTTTCTGTGAAAGGAGGGAGAAAGAAATGTTCTGATACCAAGCCATTGCTGCTATTTTGAAGAATTATATTGAATGTTAACACTAGAAGTTATGCACAAGGGAACACTTTTATGTTTGAACACAGTCAAAGTATTTTTTGTATTTTTGAAAAGTTGAGGCTATTGAACCATTCCATTTTGATTGTATGTTTTTGATATGAGTTATGTACTATGCAAAGTTCAGATGAAGATCTCATTGATTTCAGTATTATACACACCTTTTAGGTGTGTAAGGAGGGACTGCTAGAAATTAAAATCAATGTTTAATAGCATAATGTAGCTTAAACATACCGTCAGTTTAAATGCTATTTTATTCTGGAAAAAAGTTCTCAATACCAAGCTTTTATTCTGAAAATCCTTCATGACGACATCCGGGACTACCGGCTATTAGTATCATTAAAGTGGCTATTGACACCGTTAACATGTATTACATATAAAGTCATGAAAGAGATAAGGAGGAGAAAAGGCATGTGGAAGTAAGCAATGAATGTAAAATGTCGAAATCCTCTGTTTAACGCGATATCGGACACAGAAGACCGAGGGGGAAGTCTCCTACAGTCCTACCATTCCTGTGTTTTCTTTGAGAGCTCTATTTCTGTTCACACAAATGTTCAAAAAGAGGTAACCACAAAGCGATATTTAACTGAAAATACTAGGGAAATGTTTACTCAGAATTGTTCTACCACACTTGCCCCTACTAACACCTCAGTAAATGAGCTAGTAGATCATTTTAATTCAAAAATTTAAAATGTTATAGATGCCATTGCTCCAATTAAGGTAAAGGAAGTGACTGGGAAGAAAATATCTCCATGGAGAAAGGCCATGACCGTGAAAACAGAAAAAAGAGAATGTCGAAAAGCTGAACGCAGGTGGCGAAAAACAAATCTCCAGGTTCACTTTTTTATTTTATTTATTTATCCTTTATTTATCCAGGAATGTCCCATTGAGATACAAGATCTCTTCTTCCAGGGAGTCCTGACCAACACGGCACACAACAAGTTTCAACATAAAACAAAGGCATTAAACAAAAAAAACATACAATTCAAATATAAATCCAGAAGGCCATTTGTGCAGTGGCAAGAAGCATAATCACATCAGCAATACATTTATAAAGAGAGACTTGGCCTTTATAATTTGGAATTGAAAAACGCACGACAATCGTTCTTCTCTGACATCATTACCAAAAACAAAAACAACGCACGTGCCTTGTTTGCTACCATCGACAGACTAACTAACCCCCCAGTGTCAGTAGCCTCTGAATTTCTATCCACCAGGGCGTGCAATGATTTTGCCTCCTTTTTCACTGACAAAATTCAGAAAATCAGACAAGCAGTCAGTGCCTCTGCATCAGGAACAGCAAATGTGTTGTCTCTGTGTCCACTTAACATCAAGTCAAACACCATGACACAATTCCATCAGATTAATGATAAAAACATAGAGGACATTATACAACTTCTGAAGTCCTCCTCCTGCTGCCTTGATATTATTCCAACAGGATTTTTCAAAGATGTTTTGCCTTGCATGGCCTCAGAACTACTTCATATAGTAAACACATCTCTTCACTCAGGTATTTTTCCACAGGCCCTGAAAACTGCAGTCATTAAACCGCTCTTAAAAAAGAATAATCTAGATGCTTCAGTAATGAACAATTACAGGCCCATATCAAACCTCCCATTTATAGGTAAAATCATTGAAAAAGTTGTTTTTCAACAGTTGAGTAATTTCTTGCTTTTAAATAACTGTTTCGATGTGTTCCAGTCAGGCTTTCGTCCAAACCACAGCACTGAGACTGCTCTTGTAAACGTCTTTAATGACATCCACTTAAACACAGACAATGGCAGAACTTCAGTGTTAGTATTATTAGATCTCAGTACTGCGTTTGACACTGTTGACCACAGCATATTACTAGACCGACTGGAAAACTGGGTGGGACTTTCGGAAACAGTTCTAAATTGGTTTGAATCGTACTTAAAGGATAGAAACAACTTTGTTTCTATAGGTAAATACACATCTGAGGTGACAAATATGACATGTGGGGTTCCTCAAGGCTCCATCTTGGGGCCTCTTCTCTTTAACATCTACATGCTACCACTGGCTCAGATAATGAAGAACAACAAAATAAGTTACCATAGCTATGCAGATGACACACAAATGTACGTAACAATTTCACCAGGAGACTATGCTCCAATTCAAACACTGAGTAAGTGCATTGAACAAATCAATGACTGGATGTGTCAGAACTTTCTCCAATTAAACAAAGATAAAACTGAGGTAATGGTTTTTGGAGCCAAGGCAGAACGTTTAAAAGTTAGCGCTGAGCTTCAGTCTGCAATGTTCAAAACAACAGATAAAGCCAGAAATCTAGGTGTAGTCATGGACTCTGACCTGAGTTTCAACAGTCACATTAAAACAGTTACTAAATCAGCCTACTATCACCTAAAGAATATATCTAGGATTAAAAGACTAATGTTATAGCAGGATTTGGAAAAACTTGTCCATGCCTTTATCTTCAGTAGACTCGACTACTGCAATGGTGTCTTCACAGGTCTCACTAAAAAATCTATTAGGAAGCTGCAGCTGATTCAGAACGCCGCTGCTCGAGTCCTCACTAACACTAAGAAAGTGGATCACATCACTCCAGTTCTGAAGTCTTTACACTGGCTTCCTGTGTGTCAAAGAATAGATTTAAAAATACTGCTGCTGGTTTATAAAGCACTGAATGGTTTAGGCCCAAAATACATTTCTGACCTCCTGCTAAATTATGAACCATCCAGATCTCTCAGGTCTTCAGGGACTGGTCAGCTTTCTGTCCCCAGAGTCAGAACTAAACATGGTAAAGCAGCGTTCAGTTATTATGCTCCAAATATCTGGAACAAACTCCCAGAAACCTGCAGGTCCGCTGCAACTCTTACTACTTTTAAATCCAGGCTGAAGACTTTTCTTTTTGTCGCTGCTTTTAATTGAACTATTCATATCTTAAACTTCACTGTAACTTTTATCCATGTACTTTTTCCTTTTAATGTTTATTTTACTAGCTTTTCTTTTTTAATGCTTAATGTCTTTCATTTTTTGTAAAGCACTTTGAATTGCCTTGTGTTGAAAAGTGCTATATAAATAAACTTGCCTTGCCTTGTCTTACCTTGCCTTGATATTGAGTAAGAAAAAGGTTGATAAACGCTGTGAGAATGGATCTACGGAGAGCATTTCGCCGCGATCCCAACTTGTCTATTACCAACGTTCAGGGAGCTCTATGCAAGTCAATGGGATTCCCTGATAGTTAAAACTTGACGCTAAAGGGCCCCCCCTTGCGTTGGAAAGTGTCGACAGGGACCCTGACATAACGTCAACATAGGCCAAGTTGGGAGTGAGAATGTGTTGGCTGAGCGGTCTAGTGAAGCATCTTTTACTAGATTAAAATAAGTATGTGCATATGTGTACGTGTATTGTGAACGTGTGTGTGTGTTTGTGTGTGCGTGTGTGTGTGTGTCTGTGTCTGTGTTTGTTAATGTCAAAGCTAAAGGAATGGAGAAAAAACATATTGTAAGATGCAAATATTTACCATAAGTTGTGAATTCCATGTGAAAAGTTAAGAATTCCTTGTCTCACCACACCGAGGCCTCTGACACCCTTTCATCAATCCTTTCAGCAGTAAATGGTTTTACTATGTACAGTAAGTATAAGGATGCTTCTAACAAAGGGGGACAGCTAAGCACGACAGCAAGATATTAAATACAATTGGTCAGATCTTCCTTTAAGTACCTTGGCATAAGCTTTTCCTGGGTGGTTGAGCAACATGATACCTTGATATAAAAGAGGAGTTAGCCCTTGACCATCACTCAAGATTGAAGAGACATGTAGAGCCTTTAATATTCCTGGGCAAATCTCATCCATACCTGGCGCTGTGATATTGGGATATGGGCAAAGCTTCCCTATAATCTTCCAACTTTTCATTATCCATCAACAACATTTTGGATGTGTTTGGGAGCCCTTCAAAGTGCCTCACAGTATCAGGATATCAGAAGCTCTCCTCCTGAGCTGAACACTCTGAAACCCTATGTCCCTTTCCTGAGTCATCTGGGGGCTGCCAGAACTTTCTTGAGACGATCCAACAGTCAATCTCATTGGCCTTCCCAATCTCTTGCCTTTATGTCGTTTTTGTTTCAAAATAACCCTGGAACAACCAGGCCCAAAAGGCTAAATGACCTAATCCATTGTCTAGAAGCAAGTTGGCTTCATTGATCCTTTGACCATAACTCTGAGGAGCCACTCCCACAATGTAATTTATCAGCATGGCCCACTTGGTTTCAATACTTCACGAAAAAGGATAATCTTTTAAGATTATTTACACTGTAAAATCACTCTTGATGACTAGGAAAAAGTGGGCATCATAATCAAATAAGATGATGTCAATGCCGGGAAATACGAAAACAACAAGTTGTATGGAAGTGATGAAGACTGAGATGAAGATGACTGCAGAAAACAAAGTAGAGCTTCGGGATTTCAGTCTTAGCATGAGAGAAAGTAATAGTAGGGGCAGGACGGATGAGAAGAGATATATCAGCTGTAGAACAGAGAGCTTTGCCAGAACACAGCAGCTTCTCAAGACGTCTCTCTGAAGATGGAGACTTCCCAAATGGATGAACTCTGCTTTCCACAACTCTTCAACAACTCCTGCAGGAAGCCTACGCCAGCTCAGTCAGATGTCCTGCTCGCTTACATCCTGCTGTCCTTCATCACTCTGATCACTGCAGCTCTCAACCTGCTGGTCATCATCTCTATCTCCCACTTCAGGCACAGACAAACGTTCAGCTTAAGCTTGTATACTGTATGTTCATGATTGAAAAGTAACATGATTTAGCAACGCATATATTCCTTTTAATGAATGTCTCAAATAATAGTTGTGCTGTTTTAAATGATAACATATTCAAACCTGAGGCACTCCACAACAAATGCATATCCATTCAAATGCCTTTTTTTGTGTTTTACTGCTGTTTGTTGTTACAAGCTATTGTTGATAATCTTATTTATGATGATATTCTTCTTTTCCAGGCAGCTCCACACCCCCACTAACCTCCTCATCCTCTCCCTGGCAGTCTCAGACTTCCTTGTGGGCCTATTTTTGATGCCTGTTACAATCCTTCTAACAGAGGCTTGCTGGTACTTGGGTGACCTGACGTGTGCTCTGTATAATATTGTTGGTTTTATCATTACCTCTTCTACTGTTGGAAACATGGTGCTCATATCCATTGATCGTTATTTTGCTATTTGTGACCCTCTACATTACACCACCAGAGTAACTCTCAACAGAACAAAAATCTGCATCTGTCTTTGTTGGATTGGCTCTGTTATCTATAATTGTCTAATTTTAAAGGACTTTCTGAGACAACCTGATTCACATAATTCTTGCCATGGAGAGTGTGTAGCTGTCATTGACAATATCACAGGAGCTGTTGACTTAGTTGTTAACTTTATTGCCCCCATTACTGTTATCATAGTTCTGTATATCAGAGTGTTTGTGGTGGCTGTGTCTCAGGCTCGAGCCATGCGATCCCATGTTAGAGCTGTCACTATGCAACGTTCAGTTGGTGCAACTGCTAAGAAATCTGAGATGAAAGCAGCCAGGACTCTTGGTGTTGTTGTCCTTGTGTTTCTAATATGTTTTTTTCCATATTACACTGCATCCCTTATAGGTGAGGATATTGAAAATAGTAGTTCAACCTCACCCATTGTAGTCTGGTTGCTGTATTTTAACTCCTGTCTGAACCCAGTGATTTATGCCTCGTTATACCCATGGTTTAGAAAATCTATCAAGCTCATTGTTACCCTTAAGATACTTCAGTCTTACTCGTGTGATTCTAAAATACTGTAATGACGGACTGGGACAGAATGCAATACAGACTGGTTGATTATGTCGTTGTCAGTGTGAAACTTCAAACAAAGAGACAAAGCTGTCGTGTGTGTTTGTGTGTGTGTTTATGTGTAAGAGAGAGCCAGAGAGAGAAAAAGGAGAGAAAGTTTACTAACACATAACAGGTTTGGTTCTCCAAAACACTGAAGATACAATATAACAATAACCAAAATAAATCTTGAGTGCTAACACATGTTTATTTTACCATTGCCCTTGATCATATACATGTATTGTCTTTTGCAATAATGGGGAGTTAAAATGTAGATAAACAATCATATTGAGGCTGACAATACAAATTAGTTAAAGTTCAAGATAATTAGTTAAAGCCTTTTATTGTCATTGTACTAAAAATATAACGAGAATCAGAGTGCAACCCTGTCCCAGTGTGCAATAACTAGACATACATAACATTAAAAACACGGCAGTAGGACAGACAACATAAAAAATCACACAGGGGGAATAAATGGTAAAAAATATTGGTATAAAAATAGTTTTGAAGTCCATTAAAAATATGTATAAGGCGTATACATGTGTGAGGATGGTTACGGTCATTACATTACGTTTGGTGGTTAAGCTGCCTGACGGCCCAGGGGTAGAACCTGTTTTTAAGTCTGTTTGTCCGTGATTTGAAGCTCCTGTATCTCCTCCCACAAGGCAGGAGAGAGAACAGTCTGTGACCTGGGTGAAAGCTGTTTTATGTGTTTGCTCTGCTGAGGCGGCGGGAGGTGGAGATGTGTTCCAGAGAGGACAGGGGGCAGCCGACGGTTTTCTCTGCCATCCTAATCACTCTCTGCAGGACTTTCTTGTCTGCAGCTGAGCAGCCAGCTTACCACACAGAGATGGAGTATGACAGCACGATCTCGATGGTTGCCCCGTAGAAGGACACCAGTAGTTTCTTGTTCAGTCAGTGCCGAAGCACCCTCAGGAAGTGTAGTCGCTGCTGGGCCTTCTTCATTAATTTTTTTTTTTTTAAGTGGGTAAGACATTACAAAAGAAACAACAAATAACAAGAAGAAGAAGAAGAAGAAGAAGAAGAAGAAGAAGAAGAAGAAGAAGAAGAAGAAGAAGAAGAAGAAGAAGAAGAAGAAGAAGAAGAAGAAGAAGAAGAAGAAGAAGAAGAAGAAGAAGAAGAAGAAGAAGAATACATTCGATCAATAAAGTGCTTCATTGTGCAATAAAATGAACGAATCACTTAAAATAATACATTAAAAACCTATGTCTTAAAAACTTGTGCAAAGTGCAAATCCTCATCCACCACAGAACACACAATATCCTCATAACACCAACGTTGTTTAAAAGCATCCAAGTCTCCAATATGTTTATAAAAACGATGCTCCAGCCAGAGTCTGGCTCTGATGTTGCACAGCCAGATCGCTTTTGCCTCTTCCCCTTTCTTATTTTCAACCCTGTTTTTCCTACTTAAATAAATGGCCATTTTTGTTTCGCCAGAGAAGTAATTCAGGAGCTGCCACTTTTCCTTGTTCGTCTTTTTATATGGAGCCCCCATGATAAAAACACTCTCGGTAAAAGCTATACTAAAAAGACTAAAAACCAATGTTAAAAGAGAGAAGAAACCCGTGAGTCTCTTGCACTCTGTAAAAACATGGAAAACAGTCTCTCTAAAACCACAAAATGGACACTTATTAAAAACAGCAGGATTAATAATGGAGATAAAAGAATTACAGGCGATGGCACCGTGTAAAATTCTCCACTGGAGGTCGGCAGTACGTTTTTTTATGGGAGGTTTGTATAAAACCCTCCACTGTGGGCCTGGTCCGCCTCCTGCACCCAGTCTGGTGCTCCACACAGTGGAGGCCCTGTCCTTCAGCACATTTCTGTTAGTCGTCTTTACAATGTTCATGTAAATTGTTTTTTTGTCAGCTTTGTGGATGGTCATTTGTCCTTGGTTTGCGACCTTGAGCAGGGGGCCGGTCAGTTCTCCGAGCCCTGGGCTCAGGTAGATCTCCGGGAAAGGGTCTGCTGGGTCCGGCTTGGCTCTTCCCTGTCCATAGCTCCTTAAAAGTCTTTTGTCATCAGGGCAGAGGATCTGGCTCCAGAGTTGCAGGATCCTCTCGGCCACCCGGACAGAGTGCAGACCCAGCAGAGAGCCCAAGGCCCGGGCATCGCTCAGCTCCGGCCCCACTGCATCCACTAGCTGCTGAAGGCACAGGGTCTTGGATCGGCACAGCGCCACCGTCAGGCCGGGTGTTTCGCTGCTGCTGACGTCCAACCTGGCTCTGTGAATGAGAGGCTCCCTCAACAACCAGTACAGAGAGTGAGCCTTGGACACCTTTTATGGTTAAAAAGGGCCCAAGATTTAAAAACACCCTGATAAAAAGGAGGTAGCCCACTTAACTTTAAAATGTTTAAATCAGTTAAAAACAGAGCAGCATCCAGCCCCAGGTTACTCACGCGTCGGAGAATGCAGCTGCTCACATCTCTCCACACCAAATCAGCCGGGCCAGTCAGATACCTCTGTAAAAACTGTATCCTAAAAGTGGCTGTTCGGCTGGCCAGGTGGATAAGGCCCTGTCCCCCCTCCTCTCTAGATAAAAACAGCACCCCCTGTGGCACCCAGTGTAGACCCTCCCAAAAGAAATCCACCAACTTCTTTTGTATTTGGGCTAGTAAGCCCGAGGGAGGGTCCACACAGGTGAGACGGTGCCACAGTTGGGATGCCACAAGGTTGTTTAAAACCAACACTCTACCTTTAAAAGACATCTGAGGGAGCAGCCACCTCCACTTGGACAGCTTTCCCTCTATCTTTGCTATGACGTCCTCCCAGTTCCTCAGGACTATGCTTGTATTACCCAGGAACACACCCAGGTACTTTAGCCCATCTTTCTTCCATAGCATGTTCTGGGGAAGAACTGGGAGACCGCCACTCCACTCACCGACAGCGAGGGCCTCACTTTTCTTCCAGTTCACCCTCGCTGCCGATGCTGAACTAAAATCCCTCACGATGTTAACTAAAATGTCTGTCTCTTTTTGGTCTCTAATAAAAACAATGATATCATCCGCATATGCTGATAAAACCATGCCTCCACTAAAACCAGGTAAAAACAGCCCTTGCAGTTTGGAGCGTATTTTGTTGAGGAGGGGTTCTAGGGAGAGTGCATAGAGCATGCCAGACAGAGCACAGCCCTGTCGGACCCCTCTACACACTCTAAACGGAGCACACAGCCCACCGTTGAACTTCAGCACACTCTCAATCTTATTGTACAACACCTTGATCTTGGCTATGAAACCAGCGCTGAACCCAAACTTCTCCATTACTTTCCAGAGGAAGCTGTGCTCAACGCGGTCGAAAGCCTTTTCCTGATCTAGAGAAATCAGACCAGTATCAATGCCCAATGAGCTGGAGACCTCCAAAACATCTCGAATTAGGTGGACATTGTCCACCATGGACCTGCCGGGCACACAGTAGGTCTGGTCCCGGTGGATGACCTGCTCCACAGCCCTCCCCAGCCTGGTGGCCAAAGCCTTGGACAGAAGTTTGTAATCCACACACAGCAGAGACACAGGGCGCCAGTTTTTGATGTCCTGCAGGTTTCCTTTTTTTGGTAGCAGCGTGATCACCGCTCTCCTGCAGGACATCGGCATCGAGCCAGAGGCCAGACTTTCATTAAAAACGTCTAAAATGTCATGTGACAAGACGTCCCAGTAGGCTTTATAAAACTCTACGGAGAGGCCATCGATACCAGGAGCCCGCCGTCCCTGCATGCCTTGCAGGGCGGTCTGCAGCTCCTGGATCTTTAACGGCCCTTCGAGCTGTGAGTTGGTCTCCTCGGAGACCTGAGGTAGTTCTTTGCAGAACCCCTCGGACAGAGTTTCCCCCTCCTCATACTCGCTTGTGTATAGGGTGGAATAAAAGCTCACAGCTCGCCTCCTGATCTGGCTTGGCTCTGTTATTTCCTGCCCTGTGTCTGACAGCAGTGAGTGGATCACTCGCCTCTGCCCATTCTTTTTCTCCAGGCCGAAGAAGAAGCTAGTGGGAGCATCCATCTCGTTGGTGTTGAGGAACCGGGACCTGACTAGTGCACCCTGAACTTTAACGTCCAGCAGGTTGGCTAAAGCCATTTTTTTCTCTTTGAGGATTTAAATATATCCTCGATCTCCTGTGGTTTCACTTATTGTTTCTAGTTCCACGATATCACTCTCCAGGTCTTTCATAGATCTAATGATGTCTTTTGTGACATTGAGGGTGTGCTGTTGGCAGAGCAATCTTATCTCAGTCTTACCATGGTCCCACCACTGCCTAAGACTGCTAAAATCTCCCTTTCTCTGCCTAAAAACACTCCAGAAATAAATAAGGGCCTCTTTAAAATGTTTATCAAATGTTAAAACCGAGTTAAAATGCCAATATGCACTTCTGGGTAAAACATTTCTAATAAAAACATTACATAAAAGCAAAGAGTGATCCGTAAAACCAGCAGGTGATATGCTGCACATTTTAAAAATATTAAAATGATGCTTAAAACAATAAAAACGATCTAGTCTAGCTGATGAGATTCTATTCTCTCTGATGTGGGACCAGGTGTACTGCCTGGTGTCTGCGTGCATCCTTCTCCATACATCCACCAGGCCGTGGGAGTGGACCAGCTGCCTCAGAGCATGCTGGGAAGCTGGATGCGGCTCTGTATGGTTGCGATCCAAAGATGCATTTTCTGTACAATTAAAATCCCCACCCAAGAATAAAAAATCCTCCGTGGCACAACCGTTTAAAACATCGTTAACTTTGAGTAAAAACAGCTTCCTCTCTGCACCGTTTGTTGGAGCATACACATTCACAAAAACAGCTGTAAAAAGGTCAAACCGTGCTTTTATTAAAAGCAACCTCCCATTGATAAAATGCTCGACCTCCAGAGAGACAGGACTAAAAGACTTGGAGAGGAGGAAGCCCACCCCCCCACTAAGAGAGGTGTTGTGGCTTAAAATGACTTCCCCCTCCCACTCCTTTCTCCAGTCCGTCTCATTAAAAACGTCGCTGTGCGTCTCTTGTAAAAAGAGGACATCGATATGTTTTATTTTTGCAGTCTGAAATATTAAAGCCCTCTTTCTTTCCTCTCTGGCTCCATTTACATTTAAACTTCCCACACTAAAAGTGTCCATTTCAAGTGAGATGTTAAAAGCAAAAATAAAAACAAATAAATTAAACACAGACATCGAGGTTTTTAAAATCAACGCTGCCCATTTGCTTCCTCACTTTTGTAACAATTCTTTTTAGTCTGTATATTTCCAGCTCATCCAGGACAGACTGCTCTTTCCGGCTCATGTGGAGTCTTGCTGAGGCACAAAAAACTGACAAATCTGGGAAATATTCTTCTATGATCACATTGTGTTGGTTTTTTGTCTGCACCAGGTAATTTTTTATCATTTCGGCCGAGTACATTTTTTTTTGTTGGCTACTGCTCATAAAACCTGGCACATCACTGCTGTCAGACACACAATCATCCCAACTCTCATCCGCCTGTTCTTGCTCTCTTTCTTCCTTTCCCTCACTCACTACTTTAATGCTTTTTGCAACGGTTGGTACATCCTTTTTACTTCTCCTGCGTTTAGTAGCAGTCTTTTTCTTATTTATCATTTCTGTTGCAACCTCCTCTTCCTCCATTTCAGCAACCTCCACCTGCTCACCCCATGTTTTCTTCTCCTCTCTTGTTTTGTCCAAATGTGTTTCCCTATCTTCCTCCTGTGTTTTACTGACTTCACCTGTGCCTATATTTTCTTTTGTCAAATCACCTTGTGGTTCATTGATTATTCCAGGTTTTTTTTCACCAGTTGTATTTGTTTTTTTATCTTTTTTTCTCCCATCGCCCTTTTCTTCTGCATCACACAAAACCACCACCTCATTTTCCTGGACATAATCACCCACCCCCACACTCTGTGCAACACCACCGCACCGCAAGCCAGGCACAGCAGCAGAACCGCGCTGTACAGCGCGCCCCCGCCCGCCCCGCGTCCGAGACGGCACATCGCACGCCACCGCCGACTGCTCAGGAGCAGCGTTGCTGTCAGCAGCAGCGGCCGCCTCCGGAGGGGGGCCCTCTACCACCGTAGCGGCCGCCACCGTGGGTGACATCCCTCCCTCAGCAGCAGCCACCTGCTGCTCCATTACAACCGGCGCACCGGCCGCCGGCGCGGCAGTCCGCCTCGGCGCAGCCACCGGCGGCCTCGGCGCAACGGACAGCCCCGGCACAGCCGGGGGTCTCGGCGCGGCCGGCCCCGGCGCAGCGGTGGACGACCCCGCCGCTGGCACGTTGGACGGCCCAGCCTGCGGGTCATCCGGACCAGGCGGAGCCGGATCCCCGCGCCTCGGACAGGCATTCATGGTGTGCCCCTCCTCCCCGCAACCAAAACACTTCATAACTGATGATGTTGCAAAAATCACATAGTCATAATCATCTACTTTAACGTAAAAACGGAGGTTAAGCTCCGCATTCCGATTGTTCAGTATCATATACACTTGTCTGCGGTGAGACACTACAGAGGCTTCTCAATACTCAAATTTCCCCTCCTCGACTCCTCGACTCCTCGGTCCTCCGGTAGTGACCCGGAAATGAATTTCAGCGCGCCATTTTGAAGGACGTCTCATTTCTCTAAATGCACACCGAGGACCGAGGATCGAGCATCGAGGAGGCTCTCTGGAGGAGCTATAACCGAGGATACACTGATGGTTCCTCCACGGCTCCTCCGCGGATGCATTTCCGGGAACGGTGGAGGCGTGACGCACGGCCGGACTTATCTCAGCCAATGACAGCTCTGCATGCATCCCCTGGATATTATTTGAGAACCTGCTCTCATCGCAACGCGATGTTTACAGTGAGAACAGCTGTGAGGTCCTGCAGAAAGCAGAGCAGTGTGTAAAATATATATCACTCAGTATAACAGGCCTACTCTCTTTATTTGCTTTAGTTTAGTAGATATCTACAAAGAGTCCATATTTTTCTAAAACCATTTAGTGCTTCACATAATAAAATACACAACGGCTGTAGCCTGATTATGCTTTAGCAGCTGTAGGTGTGTGTGGTACAGTATGTAGGTGTGTGTTGTACAGTGTGTAGGTGCGTGTGTTGTACAGTGTGTAGGTGCGTGTGTTGTACAGTGTGTAGGTGCGTGTGTTGTACAGTGTGTAGGTGTGTGTGTTGTACAGTGTGTAGGTGTGTGTTGTACAGTGTGTAGGTGCGTGTGTTGTACAGTGTGTAGGTGCGTGTGTTGTACAGTGTGTAGGTGTGTGTGTTGTACAGTGTGTAGGTGTGTGTTGTACAGTGTGTAGGTGTGTGTTGTACAGTGTGTAGGTGCGTGTGTTGTACAGTGTGTTGTACAGTGTGTAGGTGCGTGTGTTGTACAGTGTGTAGGTGCGTGTGTTGTACAGTGTGTAGGTGCGTGTGTTGTACAGTGTGTAGGTGTGTGTGTTGTACAGTGTGTAGGTGTGTGTTGTACAGTGCGCAGATGCCGCGGACAGACGGGTCTCAGTTGGTTTGATGTCCTTACTTTTAATACTTGCAAATACAACTTTTGGCCCGTAATTTCAATTCCCCATTTCAGCGACCAGAGAGAGAGGGGGGGGGGGGGCGTATATCCAGTCTCTGACTGTGTTACGTTATTATGAGAGTGCTCTCATACTTTAAATTGTATATATTTATATAAATATATTTGTGTGTGTGTGTCCGCATCTGTAGCCTGTTATTGTCTCATTATACCGCACTCTCAATGAATTCAAATAAAATATGTGGGGGAACAATGTTCAGCTGATCTAACAGAGATTATAAAATATGACAAAACACTCGACAGCTGATGCAGCTGTTGCCACGTCATAATGAACGGACGTCGCTTTAATATGACCGCTCAGAGGAGAGGAGTTCTCATTTCTTTAAACGTCTGCTGCTTCCCCTCCTCTCTCCTCGGTTCCCCTCCTCGGTCCTCCGCTCGCATCTCCTGTGGGCGGGTCTAAGTCTCGAGGAGGGGAGTCGAGGAGGGGAGTCGAGGAGGGGAAATTTGAGTATTGAGAAGCCTCTTACGTGTTTCAGTAACTGAGACTTACATCCAGACAGCATCTTTTTTACGGGAGAAACAAGTTTCCCGTGTCTGGACAGTTCTCTACTGAGGAACTCATCAGTTATGAAGGGAGGGATATTAGACAGTACAACTTTGGTTGCGGGAAGCATCAGCGGCTGTACTTGGACAAACATTTCTCTCACCACGATGCCCGTCTCGATGACGCGGTTCGCCTTCTCCACCTGATCCAGAAAGATCACCACCGCGCTGTTCATCCGCGCCAGGGACTTAATGCTGCTGTGCCCGACCTTCTCTCCCACAGCCAGCCCGATCTCCTCCACAGTGCATGGGAAGCCGGCTGCGATTTTAATGCCGTGCTTCCTCGTGAGTTTGGCAAACTCTCCATTTACCATGGCGTCAGACGCCGGCCGGCGAGACACCGGCAGGAGAAGCCCACAAAACACCCCAAAAACACCACCAAAAAGCACGAAAAGTACAGAAAATCAAAACCACCACCGATAAACTATATTAAATAAACACCCATTACACAAAAATAAACGGAAAATATAACGAAAAAAATCTCGCTCTTCTCTTTAGAGGCTTCTCAATACTCAAATTTCCCCTCCTCGACTCCTCGACTCCTCGGTCCTCCGGTAGTGACCCGGAAATGAATTTCAGGCGCCATTTTGAAGGACGTCTCATTTCTCTAAATGCACACCGAGGACCGAGGATCGAGCATCGAGGAGGCTCTCTGGAGGAGCTATAACCGAGGATACACTGATGGTTCCTCCACGGCTCCTCCGCGGATGCATTTCCGGGAACGGTGGAGGCGTGACGCACGGCCGGACTTATCTCAGCCAATGACAGCTCTGCATGCATCCCCTGGATATTATTTGAGAACCTGCTCTCATCGCAACGCGATGTTTACAGTGAGAACAGCTGTGAGGTCCTGCAGAAAGCAGAGCAGTGTGTAAAATATATATCACTCAGTACAACAGGCCTACTCTCTTTATTTGCTTTAGTTTAGTAGATATCTACAAAGAGTCCATATTTTTCTAAAACCATTTAGTGCTTCACATAATAAAATACACAACGGCTGTAGCCTGATTATGCTTTAGCAGCTGTAGGTGTGTGTGGTACAGTATGTAGGTGTGTGTTGTACAGTGTGTAGGTGTGTGTTGTACAGTGTGTAGGTGTGTGTTGTACAGTGTGTAGGTGCGTGTGTTGTACAGCGTGTTGTACAGTGTGTAGGTGCGTGTGTTGTACAGTGTGTAGGTGCGTGTGTTGTACAGTGTGTAGGTGTGTGTGTTGTACAGTGTGTAGGTGTGTGTTGTACAGTGCGCAGATGCCGCGGACAGACGGGTCTCAGTTGGTTTGATGTCCTTACTTTTAATACTTGCAAATACAACTTTTGGCCCGTAATTTCAATTCCCCATTTCAGCGACCAGAGAGAGAGGGGGGGGGGGGGCGTATATCCAGTCTCTGACTGTGTTACGTTATTATGAGAGTGCTCTCATACTTTAAATTGTATATATTTATATAAATATATTTGTGTGTGTGTGTCCGCATCTGTAGCCTGTTATTGTCTCATTATCCCGCACTCTCAATGAATTCAAATAAAATATGTGGGGGAACAATGTTCAGCTGATCTAACAGAGATTATAAAATATGACAAAACACTCGACAGCTGATGCAGCTGTTGCCACGTCATAATGAACGGACGTCGCTTTAATATGACCGCTCAGAGGAGAGGAGTTCTCATTTCTTTAAACGTCTGCTGCTTCCCCTCCTCTCTCCTCGGTTCCCCTCCTCGGTCCTCCGCTCGCATCTCCTGTGGGCGGGTCTAAGTCTCGAGGAGGGGAGTCGAGGAGGGGAGTCGAGGAGGGGAAATTTGAGTATTGAGAAGCCTCTTTTCTGTCACACTCCAACAACTCCCAGCATGCACCAGAAGAAGAAGAAGAAGAAGAAGAAGAAGAAGAAGAAGAAGAAGAAGAAGAAGAAGAAGAAGAAGAAGAAGAAGAAGAAGAAGAAGAATTGGGAGGGATGAAACCGTCTTTAATGGTCACACATGCAAAGCACACACACAGTGACATGTGTCCTCTGCTTTTCACCCATCCTAGTAACAGGAGACTAGTGCTAGGAGCAGTGGGCAGCTATTGCACAGCGCCCGGGGAGCAATGGGAGTGGGGGGGAATGAGGATGTCCGGTGCCTTGCTCAAGGGCACCACGGCAGGGCAGGAGGTGAACTGGGACCTCTCCAAGTAGCAGTCCGCAGTCCACACTCCATATTTAGGTCTGGTCTGGGACTTGAACCGGCAACCCTACGGCTCACAGTCCAAGCCCCCCACTGCCGGACTGACTGAGCCACTGCCTGACTGACTGAGCCACTGCCGGACACATACAGGTCACTGGGGTAATACATCATCAATATGTTCTCAGCAATTATTCTTGTGATATGAGAAGATCTCCCTCACAACGTGTTCGCAACAAATCTGTGTGAAACATACAGTAAAGCAAAAATAAAATAATTATCTCAGGGTTATGTGACCCCCTTCTTCATGTGCAAACCCCATTTTGACCAGTAATTGTCACATTTTTCACGACAGAGTCTTAGAGAAAAAGTCAGCCTCTCCATACGAAACAAGTAATTTACAATGTTTATCCATTCTCCCTTTGTTGGCGGATCTTTCACAAGCCATTTTTTGGCAATTGCCTTTTTGCTGGCTGTCAGTAATATGTTAAGAAGATACTTGTCCCGAACACTAAATTCCACTGGTATATTAGCTAAATAAATCCCATCAAAACTGTTTGGAATCTCAAAGCCAAGAATTTAATTTATTTCCGTTATTATAGCCAATAGGGTTTGATCACTGGACAGTTCCAGAATATGTGGAAATGACCAGCCATAATATGACTACACTGCCTCCAGCAAGGTCCAGATTCTGGTCTGCCATTCTGATGGTATTGTATTATTGGAGTTAGAATAAAATCGAATAATATTCTTCCATGAGAATTCTCTCCAAAGGCCAGAACTGGAGGTGGTGGATTGTATAGACCATTCCTCTTCTGTAATAGTAATATTAGCTTCTACCTCCCATTTGGCTTTCACATATAGGGTTGAGTGGTTCTTGGCAGATTGTAGACAGGAGTATATTCTATAAACCAGTTTATTTTGGGTGTTGCCCTTGTATGCGCCCACAACAATGTCAATCAGGTTAAATTCGGTGTTTCCATTCATTTTAATATTCCTATCAAAGTGATGCCTGAGCTGTAAGTACATCCTGGGGAAATCCTGGGGCTCCAAAGTGCAGGTTTCTGTTAGCTGTTGGAAACAAGCCAGTACTGGTAGCTATTAGGGAATATGATGTAATGCCTTTATGAATCCATTGTTTAAATCTAAAATCCAGCTCTGCTGGTTTAAAATCTTTATCAAACGCCACCCATCTCAATAACATGGATTTTCTGTCTTAATTATTTGCACATTTTGAACCAAATATTGAGGGGAACCAATGTCCAGCGGCTTAATTTATCAAAGTGTGCAATCTTTGAGGATTTATCACCTAATATACATTAAAGGGGTATGTTTAGTTGGCTCAGTTCAAGGTCTTTCCATTTTGCATCATAGTCACAATTGCACCAGCAAACTAAATACCTTAATTGTGCTGCTTTATAGTCTTCAAAGCATGGAAGGGAAATTCCTCCCTTTTCTTTTGATAACTGCAGTGTTTTTAGTCGCACTCTGGGATTCTGACCATTCCATATATATCTGGATATCATTGGATTCCAATCATTGAACTGTTTTGTTGGTATCTCTATAGACATTGACTGAAAGAGGAAAAGCAGGCAAATTAAACATTTTTTTAAACACCTTGAATTTCAGGGGGCGCGCGGGGCTCCGTTGGCGGGGCGCAGCGCCCCTCCAAGACAATGGTAGGGGAAACACTGCATATTATAAATATTGACCAAATTCTTTGGTATAGTAATACCGAGGTATTTAATACTGGAGGTTTTCCACTTAAAATTGTACATTTCCCGTACGTTCCCCTGTGTTGAGTAGTGGTAATAAAGAGTTTGGGTCTTGTTTATGTTTAATTTATATCCTGAGTAAAACGGAATTGTACCAGGCATGACATAAGTTTAGGCAGGCTTGAATCTGGGTTGGAGAGGGTCAACAAAATGTCGTCCGCTTACAGACCTATTTTGTGCTCTATTTCTTATAAATTCCAGTTATTTCAACATGTTCTCTCATTGATTGAGTGGTTCTATAAATAATGCGAAGAGGGTGGGTCTTAAAGGACAACCTTGACGGCACCCCCTCTCCAACGCTACAGTCCTAATCCTGGCTGTTGGTAAATTGTATAGGGATTTAAGACATCCTATGACTTTTTCATTAAAACCGAAACGGCGCAACACCAAATACAGAAACTCCCATCGCACTGAGTCAAAGGCTAATTGCTAAAGACTCAGAATTGTTTTTACTCATTTTATCAATCACAAGCAATGCACGTCTCACATTATATTGTGTCTGCCTGTTTTTAAGAATCCTGTTTGATCAGTGTAAATTAAGTCAGGAACTATGTTTTCAAGTCTTTTTGAAATTATTGAGGAAAATAGTCGCTAATCTATATTTAAAACTGAAATAGGTCTGTAAGAACTGCATTCACTTCTGTCTTTTCCTATCTTCGGAATCACAGATATTATAGCCTGTTTCCAGGAAGCAGGGGTCTCTCCTCCATTAAGGACATCATTGAAACACTTTAATAGCGTGTGTGTGTGTGTGTGTGTGTGTGTGTGTGTGTGTGTGATTAATCTTTTGTGGTTTGCACTCATACAAAATGAACCGTTAGAGTGAGAATACACCAGGTCTCATTGTAGCTCATTGTGTGTGTGCGCATGCATGCGTGCGTGTGAGCGTGCGTGCACATGTGTGTGTGTATTCAAATATTACTAATATCTAGAGAGCCTTCATTCGCAGTTTCAACTATTAGACAGTCCCATCATTTTTAATTTACATTATTTAGCTTTAAAGATACAAAATCAAATACCTATGAGTTGTGCAAATGTACCGCCTACCCTTTTTACTTTTACACAATACGTATGAAACCTCATCACATATGACTTGGTAAAAAGAGAGACTTGGGTGAGAACATAAATGTCATCAATTATTGTTTTGCTGTCAAAGGGAACAAAGGGTCAGTCACTCCCTTTGACACATCACTAAGGCCTTGGACTTCTTAAGTTACACTCCTCCCTCCTGTGGTTAGTCAACCTGTTGCTCACAAGACACACACACACACACACACACACACACACACACACACACACACACACACACACACACACACACACACACACACACACACACACACACATACACTAACTTGCATGCTCTGTTGTGATTGGTCAACCACTAAGAGCTGTTCCTCCACTTAGCCTATCACGTACAATGTGTCGGAGTGCTAGCCAATAGGAGCATGAGTGTTACATAGTGATGTCATTATATTAAGGAAACAATTAGGTTTGTTTAGGTCCTCTTTAATGTATTGTTGATGTTACTCTTTACCTTGAAATATGAAAAGAATCAAACATTGATCCTTCTTGACACACATGTGAAGCTACATTTCAAAAGGAGAAGACGAGACATGCTAGCTCAGAGTAGCTACATGCCCCTGAGAATAGCGTGCTGTTATTTCATCTTACTGTATGTTAGAGTGCATGCGTGTGCTATAATGACATGATGTGGTATTTTTGTAAAGCGGTTAAACTATTGTTTGGTGCTCAGTCTGTGACTGGCTGTCCATATCTGGGCTTAAGATCTGTCTCCCCTGGATATAAAGTGCATCAGTGACAGCACTTATAATAGACCTGTCAAAGCTTGTCCTGTCCCGTTACATTCCTGCCCACATCTCTCTTGGCTAGAGCTGAACGGCTTTAGGATGCTTTTATTCTTTTGTCTTCCTCAATCTTCTGAAAAGAACACACGTCCAACCAGTTGAAGCTCACGCACACTGTCACATTTCTTTTGTATTTGCTAATAAAGCTTATTAAGGTCAGATTCCTTCTGTGTCTATAGTAGGGTTGTTTTTAAAATCTCCCCTGCACGACTTGATTCTTCCTTTGTTTAATTGTGCAAATGAACAAAATCACAAAGAAATTACAACATAGTTCACCTTAAACCCATAATGTCACCTTTCTACCTTACATAACATGTCTCTTGTCAGACGCTTTTATCCAAAGCGACTTACAATCAATACTTTAGGAAATCCCCACAGGATGAGGGGTGAAGGGTCTTGACCAGGGACAAATTGACCAGTGACAAATTGACATCAACGCGATATCCCACTGAGCCACAGCCTCCCTTTATTATATTATATTAAATCAAAACAATATTTTATTTCACTTATCTACCCTTTTTTATTTTGGGTTTTCATTAAATATTAGGCTTGTCGATCGTCAAATGTTCATGATAACTTACACAATGTTTTACTATAGTTGATAAACAGCTGATTCTTATCCATATATAAATTGTCATAAATAACATTCGTATGTCTTTCAAACTGAATCTTATTGTGACACTGATGCTGTGTTGTATATTTTACACTTCATCGTGCACGATGTTATCGCGATCCGCATCAGTATCTCGTCAGGTAACTATGCCTCATTTAAAAACTGGAATGTTTCCGAACGGGTTACAAGAATCTGTGAGAACTTTTTTTTTGTACTGTCCTGCAGAGTAAACAAGATTGTGTTTAATGCAACTGCAGTGACAGAGAGGTGAGGCCGAATCAGTCTGAAGCATCTCCTCAAACACAGAGCTGCCTGACTTATCTCCTCCAACTCCAGCAGAGGGTAAGAACACCTGCAAAATATTCTCTGCACATTATTTTATTAATTTTACTCTTTCATTAGCTTATAGGTAAGCTGAATATAGACAAGAACATCATTTTTGGGTACTTTTTGTTACCTTTGTGCCTCACTTTAAAGAGTTGCTCTGATGTCTTTCAGCAAAAAAATATCCACGTCAAGATATATCTTGAGAGAGGTCTTTGTTAACCAAACTAAGATTATTTAATTAATCAATGCAGAGGGGGTGGAAGTGTGAGGTGGAACTAACCTTTTTGGAATTGTATAAAAAAACTATCTTACTATACTCCTATATAAATATTATTTCCACTTTTAACCATTTTCAGTCATGAACTCAAAAATATTTAAACAGTATTTCAACCCATTACTTATCAGTTTACTCCGGTTTTTTATTAAAAGAAGAAACACAAATGTAATTGTTTTATTTACACTTATTGCTTTGGGCTATTGTTTTTCTTAAAGCCAGGGACATTTTTGATGCATTTAAAAAAAAGTGTGTGCAGCAAACAAAGAAATAGCATATATTTGTCTCAAGATGTGAGAATATGGTTACATTTGGTGGAAAATAGTTAATAACGCAACTTTGAGGACAGGGTTTTAGATGTGAAGCATTATATAATAAAAATGTCATTTTTGCCATAACATGAACAATGGTGGTTTTAATGGGTTTTTAATTGGGGTGATTCTTTCCTTTATGGATATTAATGTCTGTATATTTACTATTCAGTTTATTATAGACATATATAGTACCTACATGTAGGGTTCAAATTTGAAAAAAATAGAAAAAAAATATCTTCAAACTGTTGCAAAAATATATGCCATTTACATTAACACGTCCAAAATTATATTTAAAAAAATAGGCTCAAGGGTTAAAACAAAGATACATAATACATATTCAATACAAAATGTAATTGTGACGACCGTGACTGTGTGAAGTAGTGTGGTTTAACAATTGGAAGGTTGGGGTTTTTATTCTAGCTTCTGATTTTTACAAAAGGGAGAGTCATTTATTTATTAAAGTACATTTCTGATGCTTTATGTTTGGAACAGAACAGAAATCTTGCACATTTTCTTTTATCCTTTTTTGATAAAAAGGATTACATGTTCTTGGTGTGGCTCTTTGGTGACGGGGATGTAGGTGTGTCAGTTCAATAACCTTTTCTATTTTTGTCAGTATAGGTAAAAATAAAGTTAAAGCTGGAACATGGGTCTTTATTTACCATTTTTAAACATTGATAAGCAGCTTTATTTTGAATTGGTGAGAGACACACTTTTGCTAAAAGCTGCAATCAAGAGACATGATTTATTTTTGACATATGAGAGAAAACTCGATCGAGAAAAAACAGTGAAACCTTTTTTTAATGTATTTTTGAGGAGCTACGGTATATAAGAAGAAACATTTTGATTTCAATATTGCTTACATAATTTGTGTATGAATATTGAAAATATACGGAAATGTAGATTTCAATTATGTCTAATCTAACTGTGTTTCAGGTCAGCGGACAGCCAACATGATCTGCTTCTTACTTTACCTGGCTGCACTCGGTCTGCTGGGAGGTAACAAACACTCAACAAACACTGCAAACATTTTGTATTTATCACCAGCACAAACTCCAGGAAGTTTATTGTGGTCTGCCAAGAAATAGTCCGCCACCTAACCCCCTGTTAAACGACGATTCGTTTTGTTAGCTAGTTAGCTTATATGTGCTAGGCTGATTTTCTTTCCTTGGGACAGAGCAAGCTTACCGTTTCCCCCTTGTTTAGAGTATGCTAAGCTAAGCTAACTAGCTATTATCTCCAGATTTATATCTAGCGGACATGAGAGTAGTATCGATATTTCCGTGTAACTATCGGTAAGAATGTAAATATTTCTGAAAATGTCCTACCAATCTTCTAACCCCAAAATAATTAATCAACAGGGAGAACAGGCACAACTTGATCAGTCCTTTATAACCTTTAATAAAGACATATATTTTCCTTTTTTTTCATTTACCAATGACACTAATGCATAAAACTAAACAAAAGACCTACACAAAATGTCAACTTCTTTTTAATTTGTGGAATATTTAGGTACTGCAGCAACAAACCAGATATTTACCAGTTCTGGTGAGATGGACATCACCTCGTGCCCCATCACCTATTATGGACAGAAATACGACAAAGTCTACGTGAGTAATACATATGCCTTTTGTTTGGTCCTTTGCAGAAATAATTAAAACTGGTAATTTGGCACTGGCATAAACCAGAATATGGCACTGTTTACATTTCAAGAGCGTCATGAGTAGAAAGATGTAGTCATATATTACATCATAGCTGTTGGATCGAATGTCTCTTTCTGCCTGTTTACAATTTGCATAAGTAGGGTATGGAGTCGTTTCTAGGGTAGACGAAAACATAAGTTCAGGCAAAATATTCGCAGGCAATTTTTTTTATTTTTGTGTTGTTTATTTGTCAACCCCCCAAAGTGTAAAGGCCTTAAAGGGGATGTGCACATACTCAAACCACACTGTAGCCTACAAAAAAGTACAACAATCAGGCAGCTTCATTACAGTACAAAATATGGCATGTAACGTTTTGGAAAAGTAAGAACAGTTTTCAAACTTTTCACCCTCTGTCTGAAACCAGAGCCCAGTCTGCTCTGATTGGTCAGCCGCGAAGATATGTCCCGCCCCTTAGCCTATCACGTACAATGTGTTGGAGCGCTAGTCAATAGAAGCACAAGTGTTACGTAGAGATTTCATTGTGTTACAACATTTTTTTTAAATAGGCGTTTCAGGCAGAGAAGGGGGGCATTTATCATTTATCTAATCATATATGAAAACAAATATACTTCAAGCAACAATTTGTTACTGCATGAATAAAAAGCCTTCTCAAATCTAAACTGTTTTTATGAAGGTTATTGATTGGCTGTGTCTCCGCTGTGATTTTTCAACAGGTAGCCTTCGAATCTAACACATTTTCCCTCTGCTTCAATGGCTCATACCAAACTGGAATTAAAAATGACTGCATTTTCATGTCTGGAGGAACCGCTGACAGAGGAGGCTTGTCAGTCTTCACTAAAAAAATACCAGAAGGATCTGGAGTCCATCGACTTCTGCCCAACCTCAGTAATGCTGGGAAATGCATCAACATAATACCTTTAAAAGACAGTCAACAATCAGAAGTGGGTGTTCTTCAGTCTCAGTGTTACCAGTGTCACTATCAGTTATCAAACATGTAATAATAATACATGTAATGAGAAGGGATATTTCAGATCATGGCCATTTTCAACTTGACCTTTTCTGAGTTGTCTCTGTATCTGTTTCCTGTTGTCAGATCCAACAGGTTGAACTGGGTAACTTTGGGTCACAAGCAATCCTGGCAATCAGGACACACTCTGGATACACAAATCGGGACGTTGTAAGTATAATAACAGTATATATTTAGAGATTTGAGACATCCATGTATTGTAGAGAGTGTGATGTGAGCTTGGAGACCTACAAACTGCATCCCAATTTATGAGCCATATCTGTTGGTCCACTGGATTATTAGGCATTCAGGAAACATACAAGTAGACAAGGCTTTTGTCATGTACAAAAGCACCATTGTCAACACAACTTACGCCATGCTATCAGACAAACGACAATTACAAATCAGGTCCAGAGAGGCTTTTTCTCTGATGGTGTAATGTTTCCAATTTAAAATAAATGGATTATCTCTGCATCGTAAGAAACTCATTTTAAGAACCTATTAGTAATAACTTCATCTGTCAGTGCAGGGGTCGTTTCCTTCTAATTCGACTTCTTTGTGGTCACATGCAACTTAAAACCCCTGGATTTAAGAATTAAACTCTTTTACGACAGCATGTATTTGTTACTAAACTGTTTCCTGGCACTTTTCAGGTAGCAGATGCACAGGTGGATGGTGTTTCAGTTTTTAAACAGACGTATCAGGCAGCCGAGACGAATGTAGGTGTCATCACAGACGTGAGCGGATGCAGACTCGCAGGTTAGTAACACAATCATTCCTAAAGTGCAATTTTAGGCCTCAAAAAAGCTACATTTGAATGATTTATTTCCTGGGATATAATTGGTTAACACAATACACCTGTAAGTCTGGCACTTAAACCACCCACGTAATCTTTTCCTGACTCTTAGGTGTTGTTTATAAGACCAATACAACAGTCAGTGACCCAACAACCTGCACTTCTGTAATGTGTGACTTCAGTGGAGTCGCTACGGTCATTAATGACTGCGGTCCAATGGAGCAATGCCAGGGCGATGGGAGGTAAATATTTGAAGTAATTGTACAAAGCAAATCCCTCCAACACATGAGATAACAAATACGTCTCTAAGTCAATTAAACGATGGCACAAAAAACAAAATTACGGGGTTCTTTTGTATTAAACTGAGCTTGCAATCAGTCTAGTTTGCTCATGAGAAACTCTTAATCATTTTGAAAGCAAAGATTTATAGAAAAAACATTTAAAATAGGATTATCGTCTCATGGTTGTATGCCTCCGTCAACCAATCAAGATGTGGTTTCCTTTACTATGTAAAATGTCATCACTATATAATGTTGTCCTATTATACATTTGTGTGTACATTTCATAATTAGCATATGACTTATGTTATAGCCAAATAACCAAATAAAAACTGGGACAATTTGCCAAATTAATCAGTTCATCTGGTTGTCAAAGTCTTTGTTGGTTTAATTGCTTAAATTGCTGTTAATAATAAACCACTTTGTGTACATTTTCCATCATATAAGTATTATTTTTCCTTTATTTCATCCTTTTTGTTCAGTTTTTATACAAGTGCTTTCCGGTGTTTTTGTCTAAACCAGTTCCTGATGTTTTCTCTTTATATCCGTCTGCCTCCCTCAGTTGCGTGTTTAAAACCATGTGCACGGTGACCGGCTCGGCTGTCATCAACATTGTCGGCAGAGTTGAATCGGTGCCGGACCGTTGTGGGTACACTCTGGTGGGACCCTCAGTCATCCCTGGCTTCAAGGTGCTGGGGGTTTTCCAGGAAAGACGCCGGAAGGATGTTAGTTTCTTGGAGCGTGTGATCCTGCAGCTCGACAGTCCTAATGTTCAGATTTCTCTGGAACAAGGTGGCAGGGTTCAGGTAAGTTATCTACTGCAGCAATCACATGGGTAATAATGGGTGTAAGACCTCATAAAACTCTACTGTTCAGTGACAAACAAAAACACAGAGGATATTCAGACATGTTTGGAATTCTGGCCTTACTGAAAATTGTAAAAATCTCTCTGGAGACGTTAAAGACGTAAACACACAGGCAAAGACATTGCACATTAGTAAAAAAAACACTAGCCTATGATGGAGGCTGTTTACAATGCCTGACTTTCAGCAGGACTAAATAATACTGGCTCTTTGCACACAGTCCAAATTAAAAGAAAATATGGTGTGGTGCCAAAGGTAGAAGTAAGACAATATTATGTGAAAAAATATGTGTTTTTAAAATGTTCCCCCCTTTGTAAATACATGTATTGCTTTAGTGTCTCTTGGTACAATTGATAATTACACACACGTTCTAATTAGCACACAGAGTACCATTAAAAACAATATTCTCCAAACAGAAAAAGGTCTACGGTATTTAGTGCTCTCATAATAGATAATAGTTTTTAGGGAAATGTTTTGCCTTCATTTGACAGCTATCGTCTTATATATGATCACATTTTAGAAATAAAGGAAAGGGAGAATAAGAAGGCTAAATATAACTGTGTTCATGCCATGAGAAGAAAATGTGCTTTTGGAAATGCACAATGCAAGTGCTGTCATTCCAACAGCCAGTGGGTCTCTTATAAACACAAAGCAATGTATTTCCCTCATTCAGCCACTGAAATATGGTGACTTATTCATTGATATGCCATTGTTTGTGATGTTTGAGTAAATGTCTGCTCTGTGTTGATGAAGCTGGATGAAAAGGTGCTGAAGGTCAACGGCAGCGCTCAGGTGGTTCACGGTGTGGAGCTCTCCAGGGATCACAGAGGAGTGACTGCTCAGCTATCCAAGTCCCAATACACCGTTCATGTCCTCTTTGATGGCAACACCGCACTGATCCACATGACAGGTACACAACAACACACTTGAAATAGGATCTAAAGACATAATATTCACGTTTGGTAGAGTAATTCAAGTTAAAAGTGTTTTACTGGACAGAATCTGCTTTTCACAGCAAACATTTTGACTCGCCATATTAGGAAAAGCACTTTCGTATTTAATCATATTAATGTTGGTTAAATTCCACTTAGCAGAGGTCCTGGCATTGTGCATGCCCGCTAGCTAGAATATATGTACTTTTGTATATACATGTATCTGTTACTAACCTAATTCCGTGCATTTTAAAATACAAAGCTGTGTTTTAATGTAAAGGTTTGTGTCATCAAGCCATCATCTGTTATTATTATATTTTTGTGTTGGTGGTAATAATCCTCAACGTTATCTCCTGAATCCGGCCAGCACCAAGTGAAACTGCTGTGCAGGGTTTATGTGGGAATTCAAACACGCCTTTGATTCAAGAGAAGGCTGCTGAACACTCTGCACCTGGGTAAGACCTCAAACATAATGTCTAAATAACTACTACTCTATTCTTTTTTAAATATAAGGCTGATTGACAGACTTTAATCTTCTGCTGCTTGTTGTCCCATTAGCTGTGGGATGGAATATGCTGAGGCTGCCGACAGTAACATCAACTGCAACCGCACAACTGATTGGTAAAAGATTAAACTCTCTTTTGATTCTTAAACAGGCATCAATAACTTCTACGACATGCTATACCTCAACACTACAGAGATGGCAAAAGTACACACATCCTTTACTCAAGTAGAAGTACAGATACTCGTGTTTCAAAATACTCTGGTAAAAGTAGAAGTACTGACTAACCTTCTTTACTCGAGTAAAAGTAAAGAAGTATGGGCTTCAAAATGTACTTAAGTAAAAAGTACCCATAACTTTGTGTCCTTGGGCAAGACACTTCACCCTAATTTGCTGTATTCACTGTTACATGTCTGATATGTGTAATATGTAATGTAAAGAGCTTTGAGCATTTGGAAAAGTGCTTTAATAAATGTAATGAAACGCAGATGAAAACTAAAGTAACAAAGTAGAAAGTAAAAAGTTGTCAGAAAAATAAGTAGTGGAGTAAAGTACTGATACCAGAAAAATGTACTTAAGTACAGTAATGAAGTATTTGTACTCCACTACTTCCCACCTCTGCCACACTAACATTTGTTGGTGTATTCTAACTCCATTTACCTTTTTATTCTTATAAACATGTGCCTTACTGTCATTGATGACTGAACTTCTCAGGTGTAATCTCCTGAAAGAGGCTCCCTTCAGTGCTTGCCATGAGCACATCGACCCGGAGCCCTACATGGCCGCCTGCACACACACTCTGTGCAAATACCCTGCAGTGGATGGTCTTAAGTGCCAGTTCCTGGAGGCCTACGTCAAGGCCTGCCGCCTCCACAGCAACGTCACCGTGGATCGATGGACGACCAAAACCAGCTGCCGTAAGACTGTCTTTCCATATCTTCTGTTTTGTTTAAATATAAACGCATAGGTCTGATATGATCTCCTAAATCAGGGGCGTCCAAACTTTTTTCACCGAGGGCCACATACAAGAAAATATATGAAGGGCTGGGCTGCTCATTAGAGGTATATTGCCTCATAAGTTCAGTTATAAGTTAGCAAAATTAATAAAATGTCCAGAGGGTTTCATTTATTTTGTCAGCAGCTCATTCCTCAAAACAGAAGCCTCAGATTTATTATAATAAGTGGAAATAGGAAGGGTGTAGTCAAGCTTGTTAGGTAAATAAGTTATTGGGCTTTTTTCTTATCAACTAAGATTTGTTTGAAAATGTTCCCAACTTTAATTGACTGAATCTATTTGAAAAGTGGGCTAATTAACACATGAATACTACTGTGTAATATATTTTTACATTTAAGAAGTACAATATAAGACAAGCACAAGTTTCATTTGTGGGCCATATTCCATTAGACATTATACATTTGCTGAGGCCCGATTCAAAATGGGCTCTAGTTTGGACACCCCTGATCTAAATGAATGAATGAAATATAAGACAACTTTGTTTTAAAGTTCTGTCGCTCTTTTGATTTACATGTTAGCAGTGGTGTACAGTAACTAAGTAGATTTACAAAAGTACTGTCCTTAATTTTTCCCTGGTGTGTGTCTGCAGCGGCTGTCCCTCGGGCCTCCTGTCAGGACCGGTTCTGCAGCGATAATGAGTTCTGCGGAGAGAGACACGTCGGGTATCCTCGCTGCCTCTGTCGTGCCATTTTTGCCTCCAAGTACAAATCGGCAAATGCTTATGGTGAGTCAGCGAGAAACTCACAATTGACTCAAAATCTATTTCATAAAATTCTAGAAGGAAAAGTCCTCCTTTAATTACGTATGTTGCACATCAGCTTAATAAGGCAACATGTAGATCTTTAGCAGAAATGAATTACAAATAAGACCTATTGATATAATGCCACTCTTTTTTTTCTCAAAATGTTATTCAGGTAAAAAAATGCACAAACAAGTCTTTCAAGTAATTGTAAATGAACTTAGAGATGTTTTGTGATGTTGAATAATTTGTGCATCTCCCTGAACTGTGCTGTTGTGGGTTAGGGTTAGGGTTAGGACAAGTCATTTCGACAAACGCTAAATAGATCAAATGTTTTTAACGCGTTTAGGTGAGCCGACAGAATGCACAAAGAAGTCTGCATCAGTTACTATGGCCAATTGTCTCTTGGAGGACAAAAGCATCGACTACTCCTTCTTACACCTCAATGACGAGGCCTGCAAAGCTGAAATGGACGAACTGACCCACATGGTGACGTTCAAATTCAACAGCAGCAACACTTGTGGTACAGTGGTCATGGTGGGTATCTTTTTTATTCAGCAAAATGTACTATCAAGAAGCAGCAAATCACCTTCACCACAAGAGAGTGTTTGCAATCCTTCTTTGTAGTGCAGGGTTTGTAGGTAGGTAGGTAGGTAGGTAGGTAGGTAGGTAGGTAGGTAGGTAGGTAGGTAGGTAGGTAGGTAGGTAGGTAGGTAGGTAGGAAGGAAGGAAGGAAGGAAGGAAGGAAGGAAGGAAGGAAGGAAGGAAGGAAGGAAGGAAGGAAGGAAGGAAGGAAGGAAGGAAGGAAGGAAGGAAGGTAGGTAGGAAGGAAGGAAGGAAGGAAGGAAGGAAGGAAGGTAGGTAGGTAGGTAGGTAGGAAGGAAGGAAGGAAGGAAGGAAGGAAGGAAGGAAGGAAGGAAGGAAGGAAGGAAGGAAGGAAGGAAGGAAGGAAGGAAGGAAGGTAGGTAGGTAGGTAGGTAGGTAGGTAGGTAGGTAGGTAGGTAGGTAGGTAGGTAGGTAGGTAGGAAGGAACATTGTTGATATGTATTTAGGAAAATCTAAAGGTGAATGAACTGCATCTGAACGTGCAGTGACAATGTCTGATAACATGTGATTTATTAGGCAAACAACAGTCAAGTTATCTACAAGAACACCATCATGAGGAGGAACCTCTCCGATTCTGGCATGATCAACCGTCAGAGCCCCGTGCTCATCGACTTCTCCTGTTATTACGCTCAGCCGGAGATCAAGAGCTTGGCCATCAGACTGAAACACAGGTGTGTGAAGGGGGCACATTGTATACCTCCAGAGAAGTCACATTTTTGTTACAAGGAGAAGAATGAGCTTACCTTTCATGTTTGTGTGCAGACTAGTATTGTTAGGATGTATCTTTGTCTTCCAGGGCTGTGATGCAGGAGATGACTTCTGGAGAATGGAAGTACAATCTGACCATGAAGGCCTACAGTGACGCTGAGCGTAACAACATTATCCAGCCAGACACCAACATCCAACTGGACCAGCACATCTGGGTGGAGATTGAGACAGAGGGCCTCGATGAAAAAGTGGTTGTCATGGTGATGGACTCCTGCTGGGCCACCAATCAGCCGTCGCCAAGCGGAGCTCTGAGATATGACCTCATCGCAAACGGGTGAGATACTCAGAAATACTTATGTTGATTAATAATAATAAAGCTTTATTTATATAGCGCTTGTCATACAACACATGCAGCTCAAAGTGCTTTACAAAATGACACATCACAAGTAAAAAATAAACAACAAGAAATTCCCCTCAGATTATTTGTTAAGAACTTTAAAAGGTACATGCAGCAAAATATAACATTTGATCAGGTTAATAGACACAAGGAGGTACAATAATGATAATACAAATAAAATAAAAATAAATAATGGTTTCTCTCTGACAGATAAGACACAAGACAACTGAGTCAATGCAACAATATAAAATATAAACCCCACGAGACAAAGTGAACATATAGGTACAACTTACTGTTCGGAGACTCAGTCATTGGTACATGTTCATATACAAAGCCATGCTGGGTAAACTACCACCTTACATCTGCTCGCTGATATCACAGACAGTCGCTAGTAGCTATTGCCTAAGATCCCAGGATGTGTTTTTATTACATGTACCAAGTGCTAGGACTGTTTTAGGCACTAAAGCTTTTATGTGCGCAGCCCCTCTAGCTTGGAACACTCTGCAAAACATTTTGAAAATGAGTATTTTTGTTCCCCTGCACAGCTTGATGAAATGATATTTGATACTCCTGGAGCCTGTCTTTGTGAATAAGTTTGTAAATTGTACCCCTGTCATTATGTTGTATGTGTCCTTTTTGTTTTCTGTTACATGTGTTACCAATGTGCGGCAGGTCTCCCTTGTAAAAAAGATCGCAATGGGATTTTTTACCTGGATAAATAAAGGCTACAAACAAACAACAGAAATAAAAAGATAATAGTAATAAAAATGCCATAATTCTAGTAAAGGTTAAACGATTAACAAATAAAAAAGACCAACGTAAAAAGAAAAATTGCTATTGAAGCATGTTAGATTAATAAAATAAGATAAAATTCTTTAAGACCTATAAAATAAATAAAACAATATAAAGGTAGGTAAATAATAAAGACTAAAAGAACATTTAAAGTGGGGGGGTTGTTAATAAAAAGCTAATCTAAAAATATGTGTCTTTAAACCTGTGTGTTTTGTTTTTGGCACGTTTTTGAGCAGCTGTGCTAACCCTGCTGACCAGACGGTGAAAGTGGAGGGCAATGGGTTGGGAACGTCCAACTTCTTCTCTTTCAACTCGTTCCAGTTCGCTGGCAATTCTGCCAACGTCTACTTACACTGCAAATTAGAGCTGTGTGTCAATCAGAGTAACGCCTGCGCCCCGGTATGCTCAATATCTGAATATTCAATATGGAACAAAGAAGCGTATGTTTGTCAAATTTAAGAATATTAATGTCTCTTTCCCGTTATTGCTTCCCAGATATGCAGCCAAGGTGCAAGAAGGCGCAGATCTGCCTTCGCAAAGTACGAGGACAAAAACCCTGCCTTGATCACCATGGCCTGGAATAATTAGGTGAGATGATTCATCCTTCCATAACCTCTGATGCCACTTATCAATCAGGGGCAACAACAGAATATCCACAATATCGTCCTTGAGAAAAACTTTACGTTTTAAGGGATGGTGGTTCTTTAAGCTCATGCATTCAGTCTGTAACATCCACTGGCTCACAAACCTTCCACACACCTGTTCTGCAACTTTCAATCAGGACAAGGAAGAAGTTAAAGCACCAAGTTAGGACCCCAGTAACTATTATGGACAATCATGTGATGAATAGATGAATGATTGATTGAAAGCCCTAGTTTTTACAATTGCTCCATAAAGGCAGATTCACACTATCCGTGTTCGCAAGCTTGCAAGGGTTCGCGACGGTGGAATTTGTCCAAATGACGCAAGTGAATTAATTGACTGTGTCTCACCTAAGGCAGCACGGTGACTGCCCATGTTCTTGTTTCGTTGTACCTCCAGTTGGTGTCATATGCACCTGTTGTTGGTTTGATATCAGCAGAATAAATTCTAACAAACTAAATGATTGTTTTGAAGAGGGGATATAAGAGTAAATTCAAAGATTACCAACATGAATATAATTTGTCTTTAAAGGAATACAAAGCCAGCTAAATAGTGTTGAACTTCTGGCAAAAGAAGTCAGCGAACGCACAACGCGGGAAATATGTACGAACCTTAAAAGTCTAAATAAAATCAAAGAGGAGCAAAAGTGTGGCTTAATTTGTGACACTTGACTTGACATGTAGATCATGGGAATTAAAAAACATCCTAAAGACCTCAGAAATCAAACAAAAACATCTACCTTTAAAGGTGGGGTAGGTACGTTTGAGAAACCGGCTCGAGATACACTTGTTGTTATATTCCATGGAATGCTCTTAACATCCCGATAGCAATGAATATCTGAAGTGCTTTGACAACAAATCCATTAAAAGATGTCCTTCGTAGCGCTGTAAAAAGCACGACCAATCATCTGAGCCGGCCCGGCTAAAGTAACTGGATGGCCTACCTGCCTGTCAGCCTTCCATCGGGGCACAAACTTATCTCGTGCCCTCATTGGTCATGTGCGCGTTCGTGTGTGTTGGGGGAGGGGCTCTGTAAGGAAGTGGCAGATTTTCTCCGGTTGTGTATTTTCAAATTCTAGCGCACTCGAGCTGGTTTCTCCAAAATTACCTACCCCACCTTTAACCTTTTGTTTCTGCCCTTACTAGACAACTACCTTAACAACATGCAACAAGACATTTCCAAAGAGATAAAAGTGTATTTACTGGAAGAAAAAAAATGAGGTTATTGTCTTACAACTAATATAAAAGGACTGAAGTAAGTTGTCTTGGAGAAAAATCTGTTGTATGATAGTGAGTAACAACTTACGGTAACTTGTGTTTCTTCTTAGGTTTTCGTGGAAAGCGACCAATGGGTTCAAGACCCAAAATGATTTTTGTTTCATCTTTGCCCTGATAAAGAATCTGTGTTCAATCATCATTGCTTTATGAATCTATACAAGCACATATGTTTGTTATTACCAGACTAATACATTGATTTTGTACCTATCCTTAAATTACTTTGGTCTTTGTTGGGTTTCTTGTTGTGGTTGTTTCTCTGAGATAGATGAGGGAGAATGCTCTATAAAGCATTGAAAGGTACTGAGTTGATTAACAGAATCTGAGAGAGTGCCTGTAACAAAGCACCCAGCATTAAGTAAACACAGAAACGTGCAAACTGTCAAGGTCTTGCAGACAATGTGAAGATTTGTTTGAGATCAAACCCTGCAACCTCCAGTGGCCTAAAGAAGACAAAACATGCTGTACTGTATGCTTTAACTACCTTTTTCATGATGGTGTATAATCAATCAAAAATATAAAAACATAAATGGGAATACTTGCTTTGTGGGCTTTTATTTATGACATGAACTAAATAACACTTTAACAGACATTGTGGGGAACATATCGCTTCAAAAGGTCATTTTGTTCAAGGAGTAACACATGAGACATTATCTGCATATCAGAGTTTGTTCTGTTTGGATAATGTATTTTTAATATATCCAATGTTGCTTAGATGCTATGGCAAAATGAACACACACACACACACACACACACACACACACACACACACACACACACACACACACACACACACACACACACACACACACACACACACGGTGCCTCATTAAGACCCACTGGGCTGGCTGTGAACCTCTTGCTAAGCCCATTTTCACACCTGCTTTCATTAGTGTCATATTACATGACTGCAATTATAGGTGTTACCCAAACAAAAAACACGCGGTGACATCAACATGTGATGCAATCGTTGCTAACTAGACTAATCTTTCAAAGTAAACAATAAACTTAATAATTGTATAGCTGATGATTTATTTGATGACGAAACATTTGTGACTCGGCATATTTACGAATGATGGGTTTTTGCATAAAGGATCCGGTCAGCCGAATCACATAGAAGGTAATATGAAGAAATTAGATGGTTGTATTTAGAGTTAAATACACCGGAAGAGCAGGGTATGCTTTAGAGCAGGGGTGTCAAACTCAAGGCCCGGGGGCCAGATCCGGCCCGTGACTTCATTTTCTGTGGCCCCACAAGAGCTTGCAAAGAATATTATATGTTTATTATACGGTTACATGATGATTTACATAAGCACGTTACCCATAAACTACATGTCCCACAATGCATCTCAAATTTGACTTTTTTCTCAGAATTTGACTTTTTTTCTTCTACATATATATTTTTTTCTTAGAATTTGACCCTTTTTTTAAATGTAATTTCTTTTTTTTTTAAATGTCTCTTTTTTAAATGTCATTTCTTTTTTTTCAGAATTTTGCTTTTCTTTTCAAATCATTTTGTGACATTCTCACTGAAGAGACTTATTTGCCCTAGACTTCTGCTTTCATACGTAGTTAATTATGAAGTTATTACCCTATCTGATAATAATCCAATGCAGAGGCAATGATGTCATATAATACATTATTTTATATATTTATATATGTATTTATTTTTACATAGTCTTAAAGTTACAACCGGCCCTTTGAGTGCAGCCATAATGCTGATGTGGCCCGCGATTAAATTGAGTTTGACACCCCTGCTTTAGAGCTTCTCTTCCTTGTGATTGACAGGTCTCTACAACGGCTTACACCTTTAATCTAACTTTAAAAAGTTTCACAACAGTGCGTTTTATCATTTTGGTCACCTTAAGATTTCTTGTTTCACTTTGTTTGTACTTAACTCAATCCTGTCTGTCCCTTCTGGTTCAGAAAAAGGCCAAAATACTGAACGAAAGGCTTCATAGTGGTGATACACAATTCCATGTGCAGCAAATGAAAGCAAAATGTAGTCTTAATAAACCCAAACCTTAAATCAGCTGTAAGGGTTGCATGATAGTCACCATAGAGTTAGTGATGTGCTCCTTTTATATGCATGAGAAAGTCTTTAATTTGATAGTGTTTTCTTTTCTTTTAAATCATATTTAATACATTTTAAGACCATTCAGGCCTACATGTTAAACTATTTGATTTAGGACTTTCTAAGAACCGGAGCTGTATTACATTAACATGCTTATGGTAAGTGCACTGCCTTGCGGCCTGTAGCGCCATCAGGAAAGGAGTGAGCAGAGGGTCGTGTTGTCGATTCTTGTTCAGTTTTCTGTGACAATCTTCCTCGCCCTCTCAGACTTTGAGTTGCGCGTGCTGCTAAAGAGACGCGCTACCATGGAAACCAAACAATGGTGTAGCTGTATTAAAGTCCGAGTGGAGACAGTCCTGAGTAAATCTGATTTTGTCAGAAATCGTGAGAAATACAGATCATCATGACATCATGTCATGGCGCCTTTTAGTGGAAAAGCAATCTGGTGCTAGGGTACGTTTTTAAGTTTAACCAACTCCGAACCAACACCAACCCAAGAACGGATCATCTCGGATGAAGACTCATTTTAGCGCTACCGGTATGTATCACTACAGATATCATTTTGATAACCAAATAAAGCTTGTATACTTTGAGATGACGATACGATAATACACTGTGGAAAAAAGATCGAGGGAGGAGGGACAATACTCTCCAACTGAAAGAAAACGTAAGCTGTTGCGTGGAGGAGGAAAGGAAGGAGAGTGATAGAAGAGCTGCGCGACAGATTTCTGCAGGTCATGGTTTAGCTTCCTCTCTCTCTCTCTGAGGATGGAGAGCCTAGATGGAGATGAACTCTGCTACCCACAACTCAACTCCTCCTGCAAGAAACCAACACATCCGTACACTCAGGCCATGCTGATCTATGTCCTGCTTTCATCCATCTCTCTGATCACTGTGGCTCTTAACCTGCTGGTCATCATCTCCATCTCACACTTCAGGCAACCTTTTATGTTATCAATTGTACAAATAGTGACCATTAAGATGAAATTGTTTTGATCTGGTGAATTGTATGAACATTTAGGAGTGAACATACTTGGAAATGACAGAAAAGTTCCTTTTTTCCTTTGCCTTGTTACATTTTTCAAGTCTTAATACAATTGTTGTTCCAGCTTTATAATTACAATATCTGTCTGTATGCTATCCTTCCTCTCCAGGCAGCTCCACGCCCCCACCAACCTCCTCCTCCTCTCCCTGGCTGTCTCCGACCTGTTTGTGGGCCTCCTGCTGATGCCCGTTGAAATAATCTACATCGAGGCCTGCTGGTTTCTCGGTGACATCGTGTGCACTCTGTATTACGTTATCGACTACATCATCACATCTGCTTCGGTAGCAAACATGGTGCTCATATCTGTTGACCGCTATATAGCCATTTGTGACCCGATGCACTACGGCACCAAAGTCACCAAGAGGAGAGCACAAATCTTGGTGTGTCTGTGTTGGATTGTCTCTGTTTTCTACAGACCTCTGCTTTTGTACGATCACCTCGAGAAGCCAGGCCGGTCGAACTCTTGTTTGGGAGAGTGCGTTGTTGTCATTAACTACATTGCAGGAGTTATCGACCTTGTTTTCTCCTTCATCATACCCATTACTGTCATCATAGTTCTGTATTCCAGGGTGTTTATCGTGGCTTTGTCTCAGGCTCGAGCCATGCGTTCCCATATTGCAGCTGTAACAGCGCAGTGTTCAGGGACAGTAACCGTGAAGAAAAAGGAGATGAAAGCAGCCAGGACTCTCGGTATTGTCATTGTTGTGTTTCTGTTCTGTTTCTGTCCGTATTATTTCCCCGCTCTGGCAGGCGAAGACACTTCCGTCGACGCTTCGTCTGCAGCTTTTGAGATCTGGTTGGCACATTTTAACTCGTGTTTGAACCCGGTCATCTATGCCTTTTTCTACCCCTGGTTCAGAAAATCCATTAAACTCATCCTGACACTTCAGATACTGAAGCCTGGTTCCCGCGAGGCTCAAATACTATAGTGACACTCTGAGATGTTTAAAAGTTGCTTTTTATGAAAGGGAAATGTAATAGTTTGCAGCAGTCACAACGTACTTATATTTATTCATTAAAGTACTATCACAACGTAGGAAAACTCTGTTACAAGTCAAATACTATTGAAGAGATACTGAAGCTGTCAGATAAATGTCGAGGATTAAAGAGGAATGAAAACATGTTCTTTAAACGGATATATTCTTTATGAAAAAGGAAATGTAATATTTTCCAGCAGTGGATGGGTTTTCACATTTGTAATAGTTAATAGTGTAATGGGCAGGTTCTGGTTAATCTTATTGTACTTTACTCTTTTAACTTACTGTATTTATTATTGTATTTTAAAATGATTGCTTGTTATGCTCCTCTTTAAGTGCTTTATTGTTGTGCGTGCTTTAAGGACACTTGGATTGTAAAGAAGAGGAAGAGACGAGGAGAGGGTTATGAAATTCATCTTGTTGTAGGATGGCTGTATTTGCTTTTTGTTGGTTATTGTGTCGAGGATTTTGTAAATGTTTTGTTGGAATACGCGCCATCTGATAATAAGCTGTTGGAAATAAGCATTCTCACTTTCCATGTTATCCTTGCATTGTTTTCTATATCCTTAAATAAAATCAATCTTTGGGGTAATCTCAGTAACACCACACTGTTAGTAAGTCCTGCAGTCATAATTGTACTTAAAGCACAACATGTAAAACCACTAATTCTGCACAAGGGCCAATAACTTGATGAAGAGAAAACTACTTTTTCTTGAAGGTTATTTCAGGTGGTCAGAATAAAACATTGTAATGTTCATATACAAGTTTAATGTATTTTAGAAAAAGGAAATTATGTTCTTATTCAATGTTATTCAATTAAATTCAACTTTATTTCCATTGTGCAGCAGAGTTCAGGTACAGGTCAATTAAATGCATTAAGCATCCAACCAGAAGTACCTATACTAATATATTAAACAATTAACAGGAAGTTCAGTAAAGCATAAGTGATGCTATACGTTACAATGTACATATGTTATGACTGTAAATATTGTTAATATGTTTTTATAGAGGATGACAAGAGAAAATAAAGTGTGAAAATATAAGTTGAAGGTACACATCTAGTGATATAATACAGGGTTGGTGACTTTAGAGCCAAACAAAAGAATAATATTTCCACTTTTATGATCTGGTGAAAAACACAGGTAACAAAAAAATATATATATATTTTACTGATTATAGGCTAAACAGCATAGGCAAGGCAAGGCAAGGCAAGTTTATTTATATAGCACTTTTCAACGCAAGGCAATTCAAAGTGCTTTACAAAAAATGAAAGACATTAAGCATTAAAAAAGAAAAGCTAATAAAATAAATATTAAAAGGAAAAATACATGGATAAAATGTACAGTGCAGTTTAAGATGTGAATAGTTCAATTAAAAGCAGCGACAAAAAGAAAAGTCTTCAGCCTGGATTTAAAAGTAGTCAGAGTTGCAGCGGACCTGCAGGTTTCTAGGAGTTTGTTCCAGATATTTGGAGCATAATAACTGAACGCTGCTTTACCATGTTTAGTTCTGACTCTGGGGACAGAAAGCTGACCAGTCCCTGAAGACCAGAGAGATCTGGATGGTTCATAGTTTAGCAGGAGGTCAGAAATGTATTTTGAGCCTAAACCATTCAGTGCTTTATAAACCAGCAGCAATATTTTGAAATCTATTCTTTGACACACAGGAAGCCAGTGTAAAGACTTCAGAACAGGAGTGATGTGATCCACTTTCTTAGTGTTAGTGAGGACTCGAGCAGCGGCGTTCTGAATCAGCTGCAGCTTCCGAATAGATTTTTTAGTGAGACCTGTGAAGACACCATTGCAGTAGTCCAGTCTACTGAAGATAAAAGCATGGACAAGTTTTTCCAAATCCTGCTGTGACATTAGTCTTTTAATCCAAGATATATTCTTTAGGTGATAGTAGGCTGATTTAGTAACTGTTTTAATGTGACTGTTGAAACTCAGGTCAGAGTCCATGACTACACCTAGATTTCTGGCTTTATCTGTTGTTTTGAACATTGCAGACTGAAGCTCAGCGCTAACTTTTAAACGTTCTGCCTTGGCTCCAAAAACCATTACCTCAGTTTTATCTTTGTTTAATTGGAGAAAGTTCTGACACATCCAGTCATTGATTTGTTCAATGCACTTACTCAGTGTTTGAATTGGAGCATAGTCTCCTGGTGAAATTGTTACGTAAATGTGTGTGTCATCTGCATAGCTATGGTAACTTATGTTGTTGTTCTTCATTATCTGAGCCAGTGGTAGCATGTAGATGTTAAAGAGAAGAGGCCCCAAGATGGAGCCTTGAGGAACCCCACATGTCATATTTGTCAACTCAGATGTGTATTTACCTATAGAAACAAAGTTGTTTCTGTCCTTTAAGTAGGATTCAAACCAATTTAGAACTGTTTCCGAAAGTCCCACCCAGTTTTCCAGTCGGTCTAGTAATATGCTGTGGTCAACACGCATTGACCACGTGTCAAACGCAGCACTGAGATCTAATAATACTAACACTGAAGTTCTGCCACTGTCTGTTTTTAGATAATAGAGGTCCTTAATAGATTATGTTAAAGATATGGATTTAACTGAAGATCAAATTAACCTTAACAACTAATATACCTCAAAATGAAAAAGTTCATGCAAACCATGCTCGTTACTGATCAAGCTCAATATAATATAGAATATTTTAATAAGAAAAAGTGAGTGATTACTTTCACTTAAGCAAAGCATTCTTGACAAAGTAATTTCTTGACAATATTTGTATTTTCTCCTTCTTTATTCATATGGTTTATGTTTATTTATTGTGCTACAATATAGATGAATGAGTGCTGCAAAGTGTTTTAGTTTGTTCTAAACCAGGGGTCAGTACACACCCCATAGCAGACATTATATATATTAGGATGTATGAGAAAGTCCATTAGATTAATAAAAGATGAACAAGACTCAACAGCTCTCGTCATATAAGATTCTTAAATATTTAAATTAAGTTGTGTCAATGCACACCATTGTTACTGGTTAAATATTGCCAAATATATAAGATAGAATAATAAAAAAAGAACAGTTTGGATATATGTTCTTAAAATTAGATTACTTTTCATGAGCAAAACATTCATGACTGTTATTATTGATTAGACTTAATCTCCGGAAACACGTTTATTATGCTTTTCAAAAGTCATTATTTGCAGTTTATCAAACCATTATAGAAAACAGAGCCGGCCCAACATGCTGGGGGAATCTGATCTTTATTTACCAGTGTTTTTTTAAAAGTTCCTGTGCTGCAAAGTTATTATATTCCGTCCTCATTTCCTTAGTGCTAATGAGGGAAATCACACTTTCCATATACTACTACACGCTCTCCTCTACAGCACGTTGGCGTCACTGGAGCCCGGCTGCAGTATCTGAAGAGTCACAATGAGTTTAACAGACCTCCTAAACCAGGGGTAGAAGAGAGCGTACACCAGTGGATTCACACAGGAATTACAAAACAAAAGCCAGATCCCAAACGTTGAAAACTCAACGCCGGTTATCAAGTCTTGTCCCCCAAAGGAGGGATAAAAATAAGGACAGTAGCAAATTAAAAACACCACTATGACAATGCCAAGAGTCCTGGCTGCTTTTCTTTCCGACTTCTTGGCAGTGACCTTGATCGAACTCTGGATTGTGACGCCTAAAATATGAGAGCGCATGGCTCGAGCCTGAGTCAACGCCACCACAAAGACCCTCATATAAAGGACTACGATGACAGAAATGGGGCCGACAAACGTCAAGATGACATCCACGGACCCTGTGATGAAGTTAACCATGACTATACACTCTCCATAGCAGGAACTGTATATATTCGGGTGCTTTAGGAAGTCAATGAGTATCACGCCGTTGTAGAAAACAGAGGAGGCCCAACACAGACACACACACAGTTTGACCCTCGTCTGAGTGATTTTGGTGGGGTAACTCAGGGGGTCGCAGATGGCCACGTGGCGGTCGATGGATATGAGCACCATGTTTCCCACCGAAGCAGAGGTGAGGATAAAGGAGGTGAAGGAGAACATTCGACATATCAAGCTCCCGAGATCCCAGCAGCCCCTCAGGAGAATGATCTGAAGCGGCATCATGAAGAGGCCGACCAGGAGGTCTGAGACGGCCAGAGAGAGGAGGAGGACGTTGGTGGGAGTGTGCAGCTGGCTGGAGAGGAAGGATATCAACAGTGAACATTAACATATTACATTATTAATAAAGTACCTATCTATCAATCTATCTATCTATTTATCCATCTATCCATGTATCCATCTATCTACCTATCTATCTATCTACCTATCAATCTATCTATCTATCTAATACACAAAATAGGTCCACATGCATTCAGATGACCTTAGGTTTTAGCTTTAGCTTTTTCTTTTTTTTTTACCTTTGGTTGATAAAATAAATCTCACGTCTGAGAACCACTGCTCCAGAGTCCTACATTTCATGGTATTTTATTTAATTGTTTTTTGTATTTTTACTGTCTTTTTGTTGAATTTTATGTTTATTTGTATCAGTTTATTTGTATTTCACTTTCTTATCATGTTGCTTGTAATTTTCTTAATATTTCTATATTGTACACAAAACTTCGATTTGATTACATTTTAATAAAACAAAACAATGTGACAGGACTCAGTAACATAATCAAAATAAATTATACCAAATATATATGTTTACATCAGGGGTGTACAAACTACGGCCCTGGGGCCAAATGCGGCCTGTGTCCTACTTTTAATTGGCCCGCAGCTGCCTGGAGAGGAAGAATATCACCAGTGAACATATATTACATTATTCTGTTAAATACACAAAAAAGTCATGACTTCCTGAGTCCTACATTTCATGGTATTTTATTTCGTTGCTTTAGTGTTTATTGTTTACTTCTATTATATTATATTTGATTTGATTTACTTACACTATTATCTGTGTTATTGTGTTGCACTGTTGGAGGAGCCTGTGACCTAAGAATGTCATTGTCATAACTACACTGTAGCTATGTACACATGACAATAAAAGCCTTGAATCTGTATTTTTCATGTATTTTTGTTATTATTATATTATATAATTTTTAATTCATGTTCTTATCATGTTTCTTACAATTTTATTTTATTTCTATATCGTACATCGTCATCTATGTTTGTTAATCTCTAAAGCCCACTGACACAATATTGGGCTATATAAATACATTTTGATTTGATTGCAGTAAACATCTTAATATAGCAATGTAACATTATGTTACATTGCTATATTAAGATGTTTACTGCAATCAAATATATAAAACATATATTTGTAACATAGTCAGAATTAATTATACCAACTATATGTTAATGTTTACATCGTCAGTTTTTACATATGGATCGTCTATATTGTGATTTTATTATATTGTATTTTAGTCTATCATTTATATTTAGTATCTGTACATGGTGTAAAGCCCTCTCAGAGAAATGTATATTTCGGGATAAACAGTATAAATGAAATTTGATTTTAATGCCAGGTATTATTACACATACAGTACATACATAAACTCATTAAGTACATCTAGAAATATTATGCAAACTTTTCCTAAAACTGTAGAACTGACAGGTAATATTACACATACTTTGGTATTTTTGGTGGTAAATTAAGAGCAAATACAGAAGTATTATAAAATGTATTCTTAAAACTATTCTAACAGTAAAGTATTTCATCTCAGGTCATTCTAGATAGACACATTTTTAAATATGATTACAGATTTGTTTCTACTGTACAGTATTTTATTTTACATGCTCTATCTTATCTATCAAACCTGTACATATCTTACTTATTTATTGTATCAATTGCATACTTTTTTATGGCACTATTTTACTTCTTGTTTATTTATGTCTTAAGTATAAAGCAGGTTGCATACAGTAGTTGGAGGAGCCCAGGACTTCAGATAACAGCTGCTTTTGTGCATAACACAATTAAATCTCTACATCTTAAACTAAAAAGACAGTTTACAAGAGATATAAATATACAACAATTGAAAATACAATAAGAACACGACACATTTCTGAGACTCAAAAGGGCATTAGAGCCGAATTCAAAAGTGGAAGAGCTGTGCAGTTTTTAAAGCATTGTGCAGACAAATTAAGAATTTGCAAAACTTCCAGTATAATAATAATAATAATAATAATAATAATAATAATAATAATAATAATAATAATAATAATAATAATAATAATAATAATAATAATAATAAAACATCGGATTTGTATAGCGCTTTTCCTAATTCTCAAAGACTTTACATAAATGGAGTGTAAGGAATGACTCAAATGCATCACAAGCATTAATGTAAATATACTTAGTACCAGTTTGTATATTTTAAAGAAGTACAGAGTAAAATATTGTGCAGCAGCTTCCAACATTGATATCATTGATTTTGATGGTTGCAGAGTTATAAGTTATAGCAGTAAGAGTACTAATAAAATGCAAAACATGTTTATATATGTATATATTTCATCGCAGTTGTATTTGTATTCTGCTGTACATTTAATATGTTTAACATTTAGCATTCTGGTTTCTCATATTCCGTCTAAGATGTACAAAACTTACTAGATCCTTCATTTTACTGCAACATTATATTCTTCTTTTTGCAATATTTTACTTCCTATTTATTCATCTCTTAAGTATATGTTGCATTGTTGGAGGAGCCTAGGACTTAAAATGTACATTGCAAACAACCACACTAGCTTTTGTGCAATATGCATTAAAATAAATACAATAAGAGGATGACTAATTACCGTACAATAAAGTGCAGTATCGCGGAATTTACAAGTGGAAGAGCCGTGCCGGTTTAAAAGTGGCAGCATTGTGCAGACATGTGCAAACAATTTTTAGGAATTTGCTAACTTTTAAAGTACGTACAAGAAAGGACACATGCAAAGATGTGCATTAATGTTACGCAGTATGTACTAGTTATATATATGTTCTGTGTGAGGAGGAAAGTCAAAGAGCATGCAGCAGCTTCCAACATTACTATCAATAATCAAAGACGTTTACAGAGTTATTATTCATAGTAGGAACATTTCTAGCAAGTTTGTTTAATGCTGAATGCAATATATGTGAATGTCTTAATGTAAGAAATATCTCTATTGTTCAAAGGGCAACTCCTGTAAAATAAAGTGCAGAGACATGCAAGTAAAGACATTAAACATTCTAGGTGACGCTTGTTAGTAAATGGTCATGCCTGAAGTGTGAGATAGAGATGATGACCAGCAGGTTTAGAGCCACGGTGAGCACGGAGATGCACGCCAGCAGGCTGTAAATGAGGATGAAGGCTCGGTGCTGCAGAGGCTTTCTGCAGGAGGAGTTGAGGAGGAGTGGGAAGCAGAGTTCAGTCTCCATCCTCAGAGAAAAACCAGACGAGAGGCAGCTCTGTGACCCTAACTCTCTGTCATAAAGACTCACCGTTATCTCGCTCCTCCTTTTTCACTGTGACAAAGAAAAAACTAAAGTAACCCAGCATTTACAGTGAGTTGAACCTTATGGATTAAACACCAATCTGTTGATTTTATTTCTCCATTAAAAGCCTATTGCACCAGACAGTCAATATCTTATTGTATCTTCACTAATGTGAATTGATATTTATGTTTAAATTAAATGTATGATTGATGTAACCTAATTTATTTTTTAATAATTTGGCTCAGTTTGTAGGGATTATGATTAATGTTGGAAAACGTAAAAGTTAAAAAAACTAATATTATTATTATTATTATATTTTATTGGGAATGCTGATACATTATACGCACAAAATTCTTTATTATTCCGCCGGGTTATTTTGCACCCACATTCCAAATCGCAGAAACTCATTTCAAACAACAAAACGATCAGCTCGGTCGGGAATCGATGGCTATTACTTTTCTTATTCATAACTTTCATAATTCCAGAGATACATCCCATAATTCATCAACAATTTTAACATTGAAGTCAATGGAGAAAATGGAGAAACTCAGACTTCAACAATCGTTATGCAACTTCAACTGCTAACTGCTCCTTCATACTTTCACTCAGAAACCTCATTCCAACTTTAAAATGTTACACATCTTTCTGGCATTATTTGTGTAACAGAACTTTTAAATCTGATTTGTACTTTTAGAGATATTAAACATTGTTCAGACCTTGGTAAAGAGGCCTTCTTCCGATTTTAGAGTGTGTGATGATGTTACAGCTAGAGTGGAGGACATATTTAATTTTGCCTTCATATTTTCTTTTAAACCTGCCATAATTCCCAAACCCTACATTCCAGAGATATACATTTTCATGAGAAACCTAGGAAAACATCTCGTAGCTTGAAAAATAAAACTAAATTAAGCAGAAATAATTAAACAAAATGCCTCTTGAGGGCATGAAGTGACAACAACTTTCAAAATGTCTCCATTAAACCCCATTGTAAGTTCAGCCTCATCTTTCCCCACCACAGCAGTTAATCTGCCAAAAAGGCCACATTATTGACCCGAAAGTACACAAAAAGTACACTTCAGATGCTCAAGTTCCTTGACATGCTTCACGCTTTGAAATGTCACCGACATCTGTTACGGTTCTTCAACAAAACGTTCACATGTGTTGTAAATGTATTATCTTTTCAATTTACACACGGCATCTATTGCACGTCTGTCCGTCCTGGGAGAGGGATTCCTCCTCCAATGCTCTCCCTGAGGTTTATCCCATTTTTCCCTTTAAACTGTGGGTTTTCTCCGGAAGTTTTTCCTTGTACAATGTGAGGGTCTAAGGACAGAGGGTTTTCGTATTGTCATACTGATATTCTGTACAAACTGTGAAGTCCACTCAGACAAATGTAACATTTGTGATATTGGGCTATATAAATAAACATTGATTGATTGATTGATTGATTGATTGATTGATTGATTGATTGATTGATTGATTGATTGATTGATTAATTGATTGATTGACATGTAAGAAGTTTATCTCTCATTCAGAACAATGAAAATGCTCTCCTCTCACTGATTACTGCATATCACCATGGAAACCTTTGATCTCTGGACACGTAGTTAGCTCAAATATAAACACCTGTGTCATGGAACACAATGATGTCATAACTCCAACTGACATGCTCAGAGCAGCAGATTTCAGATAATGGTTAACACAGCTCTACATCAAATCTGATGTTAAGTAATGCGGTGTTACTATGGCAATGTATCCCTCGTCATAAAACAGCAGCAGACTTCAGATAATGGTTAATGGTCCTGCCCTCAACAGCTCTATGTCAATTATGGGGTGTCATCATATGCCGTTTCCATGGAAACGCATCCCTCGCCATAAAACACGATGCCGCTGTAACTCCAATGGACACGGTCCGATCGTCCCCCAAACTTCGCTTGTATATCACCTCTCCATGCCTCAACAGCTCTACGCCAAATCTGAGATCTCACCACAGGCTTTTTCCATGGAAACGCACCCATCACCATTAAACACGATGTTGTAACTGATATGAAAATGGTCAAAACACCACCAGACTTCAGATGACATTTAATGCTCCAGCTATCAACATGTCTATGTGCCATTAGTGAGTTTTCCTCAAAAGTTGTTGCCATGGCAACGCATCCCTTGCAATAAAACACGATATTGGTATAATAAAAAAGAGCTAAAACTTCACATGTGTGCTAACAGTCCAGCCGTGAAAACATCTACGGGACAGTTTTGAGATTTCTTCAAATGCCGTTGCCATGGCAACACAATGCTCGCCATAAAACACGGTTTTCTCATAACTTCAGTGAAAATGCTCCAAACAGCCCAAAACTTCACAGGTTTGGTAACAATGCAGCCATCAACGCAACTAAGCGTATTATGGGGTGTCATCAAATACCGTTGCCATGGCGACAGATCATTCGCCATCAAGTTAGTTCGATAGTTTGCAGTTCAAATATTCTGCTGCTTTTCCAAGCCTTTTTACTTTCTTTGCTTCTCTCATCACACATTCAAGCCCCCAGTGTTCATGTATCATTTTAATCTAAATTCTTCACTTTCGTCTTATAAATTACATTTCAGCATAGCAATTCAAATCAAGTTTTATTTATATAGCACATTTATAAACGATTTTTGGTCGAGCCAAAGTGCTGTACATAAAATAAAAAATAGCCTACAGTAGAGACACTTTACAGCAAATACAACAGCACAGATTGTTCAGAATATCAGTATGAGAACAATTCAGGGTCAGCTTTTCAGCATTAAGCATTCCCACTAGCAATTTCTTCAGGAATTGCATTCTCTAGTATATGCTCATCCTCCTCGACCTCACCGCAGCATTCGACAAAATCAACCACGCCATCCTGCTGTCCCTCCTCGAATCATCACTCAACATCACCTACACTGCACTCTCCTGGCTGAAATCCTACCTCACCGACAGACATCAGTTTATCAACATCAACAACTGCACCTCCTCCACTGCTCCTCTGTCCCAAGGCGTCCCCCAGGGTTCGGTGCTTGGCCCCCTCCTCTTCATCCTCTACATAATAATAATAATATATTTTATTTATAAGCGCACTTTTCATTTGCGTAAACAAAACTCAAAGTTAAAAAGGGTGAAACAAAACAACAATAAAAAAAACAAACAATTAAAACAACATAATACAAGCTGTGACATTCATGCCCGCATGGCATAATGTGGGGGATTTAAAAATCTAGTTAAAGGCTATTCTAAAAAGATGCGTTTTTAGGCCTTTTTTGAAAGCCTCCACAGTCTGTGGTGTCCTCAGCTGGCTTGGGAGGGCATTCCACAATCTCGGAGCAGCGGAGCAGAAGGCTCGGTCTCCCATGGTCTTCAGTTTTGTCCTTGGTGGGATGAGGAGGTTTGCCTTTACTGAACGTAGGTTCCTCGTGGAGGTTTGTGGGGTGAGCAATTCCTTGATGTAGGAGGGAGCATTTCCATATATGCACTGATGAGTGAAGAGGGTGATTTTGTAGTCAATCCTGAGTGAGACCGGGAGCCAGTGCAGTGATTTGAGGATGGGTGTGATGTGTTCGTACTTCCGCACTCTCATCAGGATCCTAGCAGCTGTGTTTTGGATGTATTGCAGCTTCTGGATGTTCTTGCTAGGAATCCCAATGAGAAGTGCGTTACAGTAGTCCAGCCTGGAGGAGACAAAGGCGTGGACAAGCTTTTCAGCATCTGGCAGACTGAGTGTGGGGCGGAGTTTCGCAATATTTCTCAGGTGGTAGAAAGAGGTCTTGCATATTTGCTTGATGTGGGCCTCAAAGGTCAGGTGAGGATCCATTTTAACTCCCAGATTGGTAACCGTTGTTGAGAGTGGAATGTTCTGACCGGAGAAGGTGATGCTGGTGATGGCAGATGAACAGACCTGATGTGGAGTGCCAATAAGAATGGCTTCAGTCTTGGAGCTGTTTAGCTGGAGGAAGTTGTGCTTCATCCACACCTTTATCTCCTCCAGGCATCTGGTTATTGTGGATGATGGCAGAGGTGCAGAGGGGGTTGGGTTTGCTCTGATGTAGAGTTGTGTGTCATCAGCATAGCAATGGAAAGATATTCCATGCCGGCTGATGACACGACCAAGGGGGGATATGTATATGGTGAAAAGGGTGGGGCCAAGGACTGATCCTTGGGGGACACCGCAAGTCACAGAGTGAGTTCTTGATTTAGCCGCTCCCAAGGTGACGTGCTCAGTCCTCCCGGTGAGATAGGAGGTGAACCAGTTTAAGGCAGAGTCAGAGAGTCCAATTGTAGTGTGAAGACGGTGGAGTAGGATGTCATGGTCGACGGTATCAAATGCTGCAGTTAGATCCAGGAGGATGAGGAGAGATGGAGATCCGGTGTCAGCTGTCATCAGCAGGTCATTGGTCACCCTGACTAAGGCAGTTTCTGTACTGTGGCCCTGGCGGAAACCAGACTGGAATTTTTCAAATAGTTTATTCAGTGTTAGATGTTCCTGGATCTGAATGGCAACTACTTTCTCCAGTACCTTGGATAGGAATGGCAGGTTGGAGATGGGTCTGTAATTGGCTAGGACTTCAGGGTCTAAAGTGGGTTTTTTGAGGAGTGGTTTGATGACAGCAGCTTTTAATGGTGGTGGAACATGACCAGACTGGATGGACTGGTTTATCACTGAAGTGATCAGCGGACTTATGGCATCAATGTTCGATTTAACCAAAGCTGTGGGAAAGGGGTCCAGGGCACAGGTGGAGGGTTTCATCTTTTTGATGATGGCCTCAACTTCATGCTGCGAGATGTTAGTGAAGCAGCAAAGAGGCATGCTTCCCCTTGGCAAAATAATTTGTCGCCACAACCTTCAATTTCACTGCTACGCCAATGACATCCAACTTTATATCTCAACAAAAACCATCACCCCCACAACACACTCCACTCTCACCAACTGTCTCAGAAATAAAAGCATGGATGCAAACAAACTATCTCAAACTGAACAGTGCCAAATCAGACATCATCATCATCGGCCCCCCATCCCGTACCAACAACACGTTCTCACTCCCAATCCGTCACATGTTGACGGACGGTCAGGGCCCCTCCCCGTCACTTTATTACGTACAGGGTACCCCTTGCGCGTCAGTTTTCAACGGGCAGGGAGTCCCATTGACTTGCATAGAGCTCCCTGAACGTTGGTAATAGACACGTTGGGATCGCGGCGAAATGCTCTCCACAGATCCATTCTCACAGCATTTATCAACCTTTTTCTTACTCAATATCAAGCCACACTTATTGTTTTTACTTCTTTATTTTAATTGAATAATGGAGGACTTTTGTTGCCGTCAGTTAGGGGGAGAGTAGGGGCTCAGAATACTGAAATCTGTATTGGTTCATCGTTTTTTCCTTCTAATTTTAAATTATTATTTTTCAAAAATAACTAGGGCTGTCAAGTTAACGCGTTAAATTAACGCCACTAATTATTTTAACGCGATTAACGCATGTGCATTTTTTGTCCTCGGCCGCCCCGTAGTTTCAGAGCGCATCGAGTTTAAAATACCATCTACAAGCTGATGCTGACAGCCGCGCTCCTGCCGCCCGCTTGTGGCAGACCACACTTCCACGCTCACCGGCAGGCACCGAGTGGCCATCGGTGTGTGTGTGTGTGTGTGTGTGTGTGTGTGTGTGTGTGTGTGTGTGTGTGTGTGTGTGTGTGTGTGTGTGTGTGTGTGTGTGTGTGTGTGTGTGTGTGTGTGTGTGTGTGTGTGTGTGTGTGTGTGTGTGTGTGTGTGTGTGTGTGTGTGTGTGTGTGTGTGTGTGGCCCGAGCGAGCGAGAGAGAGACCTTACTTGCATTTGCATTGTTGTTGTTAGCATCTGGTGCTAGCTAGCTGCGCTAACGGATATAAGGAGCTGTTTAAATGAAAACAGAGGAGCGACATTTCGCCACAACTGCACCGAGCACTTGACTTTATGCAGGAAGCCAGACAGTGGGACATTGTAGGCGAAGTCAGCACACTCATGACTGCAGCGTCCAGGCAGCTCCCGTTCGAGCATATGCCTTGAGTTGCACATAGCTCCAACGATCCAACACACACACACACACACACACACACACACACACACACACACACACACACACACACACCATTTGTATTATTGTATGAGAGGTTCCAGGTTGTTGTGTTTAATATTCATGAGAATATTTGTCATTGTTCAAATGATAATAAACATTAGCATAAAGCATATTTGTCCACTCATATGTTGATAAGAGTATTAAAAACTTGAAAAATATTCCTCTAAGGTACATTTAGAACAGATCAAAAATGTGCGATTAATTTGCGATTAATCGCGATTAACTATGGACAATCATGCGATTAATCGCGATTAAATATTTTAATCGACTGACAGCCCTGAAAATAACACATAATTATCCTTGTGTGTATTTATTTGTTTAATTAATAAACACAAGTTGGAGTCCGTCAGGACCGAGGGTCGGAGCAGCTAATTTGCTTTAGAGAATTTTACACCCGCTTGACAAACCCTGTGATAGTCCACAAGCTCTGATTAGATGTTTGAGTGTGCGCCGAGGGTTACGCCGAGCGTCGAACAGCCCTTTGAAATGGGATGGAACCACGGCAGACTGTCCAAAACAGGATTTTAACGGGTTTATTTAACAGCTGGTCTTATGTCTGTGACCCCTCCTGAAACATGCACTTGTCAAGGTTAGGAGGCAAATGTTGCAAATATGGCAGTAGCCATCGATCATCTTAAGATAAGATATACTTTATTGATCCCAAGTTGGAAACATTTGCGTTACATCAGCATGTAATATTTAATGCAGCCGAACCGTGTATTACAATGCCGTTATGTGATGACCTCCAAAGAGAAAAGCAATTAAAAGAGGTGTCAACCAGCTGGGGCAACAAGAAAATCGGCGAAATCGAGTGTGACTATTAAAAAATAAATAATTATTATATTAATATTGACAATAACAACTGACAATCGGGGAGCGTTCTCATGGCGTCTATTATCAACGCTATGGGGGGAAGGTCTATGGGACGCCCTGCCCGTTGACAACTGACGCGCAAGGGGTACCCTGTATGTAATAAAGTGACGGGGACGGGCCCTGACCGTCCGTCAACATGTGACGTGTTGGGAGTGAGAACGTGTTGGTACCAAAGCCATCCAGAATTTCAACTTCACCATTGACAGCCACACTCTATCTCCCCCCCTCACATCCGCAACCTCGGAGTCATTTTCGACAGTCAGCTCAAATGCAACCACCACATCAATCACATCACCAGGACCGCCTTTTTCCACCTCAAAAATATTGCCCGTCTCCGCCCATCACTCTCCTCCTCTGCTGCTGAAAACTTGATTCATACATTCATCACATCACGACTCGACTACTGCAATCGCATCCTCTACGGCAGTGCTTCTCAAAGTGTGGTCCGTGGACCATTGTTGGTCCGTGAGCAAAACATAAATACAATTCAGTTTTCCGCACTCTCGCGGGAATATCTCCGCAATGGAGCAAGGTTAAGTTTCACTTTGCATGATATAGCCCAGCGCAACACCTTCATCACACATGTTGCCACTTGTTTGTACCATGTTCAGGCGATTTGTAATCTGTTCTAGAAAAACGATGTGTTTTTTTTATATTTGTGGAGTTAGGAATGTTTTTTTATTGGTTAAGTGGTCCTTAGTATGAAAAAGTTTGAGAAACACTGCTCTACGGCATACCATCCAACCTCCTTAATAAACTCCAAAATATCCAGAACTCTGCTGCCCGCCTCCTCACCCACACCCGCTCCCGAGACCAAACCACTCCTGTCCTCCAGAACCTCCACTGGCTCCCTGTCCGTCAAAGAATCAACTTCAAAGTCCTCCTCATTACTCACAAAGCCCTCCACAATCAGGCCCCCCCCCCCCCCCACCTCACAGACCTGCTGCACCACCACACCCCTTTCCGCTGCCTGCGCTCATCAGAAGCCAACCTCCTATCAATCCCCACCCACATCCATCGCTGCCCCCTCCCTCTGGAACTCACTCCCACAACCCATCAGAGAGTGCTGCAAAGTTTTTTGTTTTTTTATCAAATCTCTCCATTATTTCTCCAGCAATTAGGATTAAAAACAATCTTTAAACCAAACTCTCTTCTGTACAGCGTCACACGAGCCAGGCTGCATTATCTGAATTAACAGACTTCCTAAACCAGGGGTAACTACACTCTCCATAGCAGACATTATATATATTAGGATGTATGAGAAAGTCCATTAGATTAATAAAAGATGAACAAGCTTAACATGTCTCGTCATCTCATAAGACTCTTCAATATTTAAATTAAGTTTTGTGAGTAAATGCACTCTTAAAACAAGAAAAATATATTATTTTAATGCTGGGAATGTATACAAACCATTGTTACATTACATTACATTGCATTTAGCTGACACTTTTATCCAAAGCGACTTACAAGAAGTGCATTCGACCAAGAAGATACAAACTTGAAGAAAACAGAATCATATAAGTACATCAGGCTTCATAGAGTAAAAACATTTCAAGTGCTACTCAACTGGCTTTAGATAAGCCAGTCCTTTATTAGTATATAAGTGCTTTGTTAGTAATTATATCACTCGAAGTGGAGTCGAAAGAGATGAGTTTTCAGTCTGCGCCGGAAGATATGTAAGCTTTCCTGATGTCAATGGGAGCTCATTCCACCATTTTGGAGCCAGGATAGCAAACCCACGTGTTTTTGCTGGTGGGAACTTGGGTAACCCTCGCAGTGCGGGTGCAGCGAGCCGTTTTGCTGATGGAGACCGGAGTGCACGTGCTGGGGTGTATGGTTTAACCATGTCCTGGATGTAGGAAGGGCCAGATCCATTTGCAGCATGGTACGCAAGTACCAGTGTCTTGAAGTGGATTATAGCAGTTACTGGAAGCCAGTGAAGGGAGCGGAGGAGCGGCGTGGTGTGGGAACATTTTGGAAAGTTGAAGACCAGACGAGCCACGGCATTCTGGATGAGCTTGCAGATTCCTTGCAGTCTGAGTCGGGGAAACAACAGAGGTGCCGATGTTGATTGTTAGGTCAAGAGTGGGACAATCTTTTCCCAGAAGGAAAAGCAGTTTAATCTTGTCAAGGTTGAGCTGAAGGTGGTGAGCAGACATCCACTCAGAGATGTCAGCTAGACAAGCAGAGATGCATGCGACGAACTGGGTCTCTGAGCGGGGAAAGGACAGAATTAATTGGGTGTCGTCAGCGTAGCAGTGGTATGAAAAACCATGCAGGCTAATGACGAATCCGAGCGTGTTTTTGTACAGAGAGAAGAGGAGGGGACCCAGAACAGATCCCTGAGGGACCCCTGTAGTTAATTGACAAGGGTCGGACTCTGACCCTCTCCAAGTTACCCTGTAGGTACGGTCTTTGTGGTATGAGGTGAGGAGGGAAGGTGCAGAGCCTGAAACTCCAAGTTATTGGAGAGTGTGAAGGAGGATCTGATGATTCACAGTGTCAAATTCAGCCGACAGGTCCAAAAGGATGATGACAGAGGAGAGGGAGGCTGCTTTAGCAGTGTGCAGTTCCTCAGAGACAGCAAGGAGAGCAGTTTATGTGGAGTGACTTGCCTTGAAACCAGACTGGTGCGGATCCAGAAGGTTGTTCTGATGGAGGTAACATGAGTGTTGATTAAAGACAGCGCGAGAATATTGAGAATATGAGATCGAGGACATTGCCAGCTTTATGAGTCGGTGGGGATGGAGACAGTGAGAAAGCAAAGGCGGTTAGTTCAGATATCTTCCCTGTCTGGAGGTTGAAGTCTCCGAGAAGTACTGTGGGAGGGCCAGTTTCTGGGATGTGTGAGAGAAGATTATCGGTAGAGAACAACAATGGTAAATTGTATAGGATGGGTTACAGTGACGGCATGGAATTCAAAGGTGGAAGGAGTGAAGTTAGGTAGCTTGAAGAGGGAAAAGCTCCATTTGGGAGAGAGCAGGAGACCAGTGCCACCTCCTCTGCCAGTGGGTCTGGGTGTATGGGTGAAGGAATATGCTGTGGAGAGAGCTGCTAGGGTGGATGTGTTGGATGGAGCAATCCAGGTCTCAGTGAGAGAAAGGAAATCCAGAGACTGCAGGGAAGCGTAGCCAGAGATGAAGTCAGCTTTAGGAACAGCTGACTGGCAGTTCCACAGGCCGCCTGAACCTAGATGTTGGATCTCAGTGGAGCATGTGGGATAGACGAGAGCAGGCCGGTTATAACGATTAGGAGATACACGAGGCCAGTAATAATTGCGAGAGGACACATGAACAGGAATGAAAAAAATACACATGATTATAGCATGAGGGGCTAAAAACACCAGCGATACTTAGCTCAATCAAAGTTGGATTTGCCTCCTCTTTACCTCCCTCGTGACTCCCGCAGGACTCCTTTGTCTTTGTCTGTCTGACGCTGAAGCTGACGCTCCAGGAAAGAGCTGTCTAAAATGGACACTCGTCCTGATTGCTGAGTTGTCACAGCTGTGGGCCTACGCCCCTTTAATTAATCAACTTTTTAATTAAAACTCTCAAATATATAAGAAGAATAGAATAATTTAAAAAGAAAAGTTTCGATATACGTTCTTAAAATTAGATTACTTTTCATGAGCAAAACATTCATGACTATTATTATTGATTATTATTATGTCTTATTCGACAAAAAGGTAAGACTTAACACGTTTATTATGCTTTTCAAAAGTCATTATTTGCAGTTTATCAAACCATTATAGAAAACAGAGCCACCTGGGGGAATCTGATCTTTAATTACCAGCTTTTAAAAAAAATAATCCTGTGCTGCAAAGTTCTTATATTCCGTCCTTTATTTTTTCAGTGCTAATGAGGGAAATCACACTTTCCATATACTACTACACGCTCTCCTCTACAGCACGTTGGCGTCACAGGAGCCAGGCTGCAGTATCTGAAGAGTCACAATGAGTTTAACAGACCTCCTAAACCAGGGGTAGAAGAGAGCGTACACCAGTGGATTCACACAGGAATTACAAAACAAAAGCCAGATCCCAAACGTTGAAAACTCAACTCCGGTTATCAAGTCTTGTCCCCCAAAGGACGGATAAAAATAAGGACAGTAGCAAATTAAAAACACCACTATGACAATGCCAAGAGTCCTGGCTGCTTTTCTTTCCGACTTCTTGGCTGTGACCTTGATCGAACTCTGGATTGTGATGCCTAAAATATGAGAGCGCATGGCTCGAGCCTGAGTCAACGCCACCACAAAGACTCTCATATAAAGGACTACGATGACAGAAATGGGGCCGACAAACGTCAAAATGACATCAACGGACCCTGTGATGAAGTTAACCATGACTATACACTCTCCATAGCAGGAACTGTATATATTCGGGTGCTTTAGGAAGTCAATGAGTATCACGCCGTTGTAGAAAACAGAGGAGGCCCAACACAGACACACACACAGTTTGACCCTCGTCTGAGTGATTTTGGTGGGGTAATTCAGGGGGTCGCAGATGGCCACGTGCCGGTCGATGGATATGAGCACCATGTTTCCCACCGAAGCAGAGGTGAGGATAAAGGAGGTGAAGGAGAACATTCGACATATCAAGCTCCCGAGATCCCAGCAGCCCCTCAGGAGGATGATCTGAAGCGGCATCATGAAGAGGCCGACCAGGAGGTCTGAGACGGCCAGAGAGAGGAGGAGGACGTTGGTGGGGGTGTGCAGCTGCCTGGAGAGGAAGGATATCAACAGTGAACATTAACATATAACATTATTAATAAAGTACCTATCTATCTATCTATCTATATATCTAATACACAAAATAGGTCCACATGCATTCAGATGACCTTAGGTTTGAGCTTTAGCTTTTTCTTCTTTTTTTTTACCTTCGGTTCATAAAATAAATCTCACGTTTGAGAACCACTGCTCCAGAGTCCTACATTTCATGGTATTTTATTTAATTGTTTTTTGTATTTTTACTGTCTTTTTGTTGAATTTTATGTTTATTTGTATCAGTTTATTTGTATTTCACTTTCTTATCATGTTGCTTGTACATTTCTTAACATTTCTATATTGTACACAAAACTTCGATTTGATTACATTTTAATAAAACAATGTGACAGGACTCAGTAACATAATCAAAATGAATTATACCAAATATATATGTTTACATCAGGGGTGTACAAACTACGGCCCTGGGGCCAAATGCGGCCTGTGTCCTACTTTTAATTGGCCCGCAGCTGCCTGGAGAGGAAGAATATCACCAGTGAACATATATTACATTATTCTGTTAAATACACAAAAAAGTCATGACTTCCTGAGTCCTACATTTCATGGTATTTTATTTCGTTGCTTTAGTGCCTTGAATCTGTATTTTTCATGTATTTTTGTTATTATTATATTATATAATTTTGAATTCATGTTCTTATCATATTTCTTACAATTTTATTTTATTTCTATATCGTACATTGTCATCTATGTTTGTTAATCTCTAAAGCCCACTGACACAATATTGGGCTATATAAATACATTTTGATTTGATTGCAGTAAACATCTTAATATAGCAATGTAACATTATGTTACATTGCTATATTAAGATGTTTACTGCAATCAAATATATAAAACATATATTTGTAACATAGTCAGAATTAATTATACCAACTATATGTTAATGTTTACATCGTCAGTTTTTACATATGGATCGTCTATATTGTGATTTTATTATATTGTATTTTAGTCTATCATTTATATTTAGTATCTGTACATGGTGTAAAGCCCTCTCAGAGAAATGTATATTTCGGGATAAACAGTATAAATGAAATTTGATTTTAATGCCAGGTATTATTACACATACAGTACATACATAAACTCATTAAGTACATCTAGAAATATTATGCAAACTTTTCCTAAAACTGTAAAACTGACAGGTAATATTACACATACTTTGGTATTTTTGGTGGTAAATTAAGAGCAGATACAGAAGTATTATAAAATGTATTCTTAAAACTATTCTAACAGTAAAGAAGTATTTCATCTCAGGTCATTCTAGATAGACACATATTTAAATATGATTACAGATTTGTTTCTACTGTACAGTATTTTATTTTACATGCTCTATCTTATCTATCAAACCTGTACATATCTTACTTATTTATTGTGTCAATTGCATACTTTTTTATGGCACTATTTTACTTCTTGTTTATTTATGTCTTAAGTATAAAGCAGGTTGCATAGTTGGAGGAGCCCAGGACTTCAGATAACAGCTGCTTTTGTGCATAACACAACTAAACCTCTACATCTTAAACTAAAAAGACAGTTTACAAGAGATATAAATATACAACAATTGAAAATACAATAAGAACACGACACATTTCTGAGACTCAAAAGGGCATCAGAGCCGAATTCAAAAGTGGAAGAGCTGTGCAGTTTTTAAAGCATTGTGCAGACAAATTAAGAATTTGCAAAACTTCCAGTATAATAATAATAATAATAATAATAATAATAATAATAATAATAATAATAATAATAAAACATGGGATTTGTATAGCGCTTTTCCTAATTCTCAAAGACTTTACATAAATGGAGTGTAAGGAATGACTCAAATGCATCACAAGCATTAATGTAAATATACTTAGTACCAGTTTGTATATTTTAAAGAAGTACAGAGTAAAATATTGTGCAGCAGCTTCCAACATTGATATCATTGATTTTGATGGTTGCAGAGTTATAAGTTATAGCAGTAAGAGTACTAATAAAATGCAAAACATGTTTATATATGTATATATTTCATCGCAGTTGTATTTGTATTCTGCTGTACATTTAATATTTTTAACATTTAACATTCTGGTTTCTCATATTCCGTCTAAGATGTACAAAGCTTACTAGATCCTTCATTTTACTGCACCATTATATTCTTCTTTTTGCAATATTTTACTTCCTATTTATTCATGTATTAAGTATATGTTGCATTGTTGGAGGAGCCTAGGACTTAAAATGTACATTGCAAACAACCACACTAGCTTTTGTGCAATATGCATTAAAATAAATACAATAAGAGGATGACTAATTACCATACAATAAAGTGCAGTATCGCGGAATTTACAAGTGGAAGAGCCGTGCCGGTTTAAAAGTGGCAGCATTGTGCAGACATGTGAAAACAATTTTTAGGAATTTGCTAACTTTTAAAGTACGTACAAGAAAGGACACATGCAAAGATGTGCATTAATGTTACGCAGTATGTACTAGTTATATATATGTTCTGTGTGAGGAGGAAAGTCAAAGAGCATGCAGCAGCTTCCAACATTATCAATAATCAAAGACGTGTGCAGAGTTATTATTCATAGTAGGAACATTTCTAGCAAGTTTGTTTAATGCTGAATGCAATATATGTGAATGTCTTAATGTAAGAAATATCTCTATTGTTCAAAGGGCAACTCCTGTAAAATAAAGTGCAGAGACATGCAAGTAAAGACATTAAACATTCTAGGTGACGCTTGTTAGTAAATGGTCATGCCTGAAGTGTGAGATAGAGATGATGACCAGCAGGTTTAGAGCCACGGTGAGCACGGAGATGCACGCCAGCAGGCTGTAAATGAGGATGAAGGCTCGGTGCTGCAGAGGCTTTCTGCAGGAGGAGTTGAGGAGGAGTGGGAAGCAGAGTTCAGTCTCCATCCTCAGAGAGAAACCAGACGAGAGGCAGCTCTGTGACCCTAATTCTCTGTCATAAAGACTCACCGTTATCTCGCTCCTCCTTTTTCACTGTGACAAAGAAAAAACTAAAGTAACCCAGCATTTACAGTGAGTTGAACCTTATGGATTAAACACCAACCTGTTGATTTTATTTCTCCATTAAAAGCCTATTGCACCAGACAGTCAATATCTTATTGTATCTTCACTAATGTGAATTGATATTTATATTTAAATTAAATGTATGATTGATGTAACCTAATTTATTTTTTCAATAATTTGGCTCAGTTTGTAGGGATTATGATTAATGTTGGAAAACGTAAAAGTTAAAAAAACTAAAATTATTATTATTATTATTATATTTTATTGGGAATGCTGATACATTATACGCACAAAATTCTTTATTATTCCGCCGGGTTATTTTGCACCCACATTCCAAATCGCAGAAACTCATTTCAAACAACAAAACGATCAGCTCGGTCGGGAATCGATGGCTATTACTTTTCTTATTCATAACTTTCATAATTCCAGAGATACATCCCATAATTCCTCAACAATTTTAACATTGAAGTCAATGGAGAAACTCTTCAGACTTCAACAATCTTTATGCAACTTCAACTGCTAACTGCTCCTTCATACTTTCACTCAGAAACCTCATTTCAACTTTAAAATGTTACACATCTTTCTGGCATTATTTGTGTAACAGAACTTTTAAATCTGATTCGTACTTTTAGAGATATTAAACATTGTTCAGACCTTGGTAAAGAGGCCTTCTTCAGATTTTAGAGTGCGTGATGATGTCACAGCTAGAGTGGAGGACAGATTTAATTTTACCTTCATATTTTCTTTTAAACCTGCCATAATTCCCAAACCCTACATTTCAGAGATATAAGTGTTCATGAGAAACGTAGGAAAACATCTCGTAGCTTGAATAATAAAACTTAATTAAGCAAAATAATTAAACAAAATGCCTCTTGAGGGCATGAACAACTTTCAAAATGTCTCCATTAAACCCCATTGTAAGTTCAGCCTCATCTTTCCCCACCACAGCAGTTAATCTGCCAAAAAGGCCACATTATTGACCCGAAAGTACACAAAAAGTACACTTCAGATGCTCAAGTTCCTTGACATGCTTCACGCTTTGAAATTTCACCGACATCTGTTATGGTTCTTCAACAAAACTTTCACATGTGTTGAAAATGTATTATCTTTTCAATTTACACACGGCATCTATTGCACGTCTGTCCGTCCTGGGAGAGGGATTCCTCCTCTGTTGTTCTCCCTGAGGTTTCTCCCATTTTACCTTTGAACTGTGGGTTTTCTCTGGAATTTTTTTCCTTGTACGATGTGAGGGTCTAAGGACAGAGGGTTTTCGTATTTGTCATACTGATATTCTGTACAAACTGTGAAGTACACTGAGACAAATGTAACATTTGTGATATTGGGCTATATAAATAAACTTGATTGATTGATTGATTGATTGATTGATTGATTGATTGATTGATTGATTGATTAATTGATTGATTGACATGTAAGAAGTTTATCTCTCATTCAGAACAATGAAAATGCTCTCCTCTCACTGATTACTGCATATCACCATGGCAACCTTTGATCTCTGGACACGTAGTTAGCTCAAATATAAACACCTGTGTCATGGAACACGATGATGTCATAACTCCAACTGATATGCTCAGAGCAGCAGATTTCAGATAATGGTTAACACAGCTCTCCATCAAATCTGATGTTAAGTAATGCGGTGTTACTATGGCAATGTATCCCTCGCCATAAAACAGCAGCAGACTTCAGATAATGGTTAATGGTCCTGCCCTCAACAGCTCTACGTCAATTATGTCATCATATGTCGTTTCCATGGAAACACGATGCCGCTGTAACTCCAATGGACACGGTCCGATCGTCCCCCAAACTTCGCTTGTATATCACCTCTCCATGCCTCAACAGCTCTACGCCAAATCTGAGATCTCACCACAGGCTTTTTCCATGGAAACGCATCCATCGCCATTAAACACGATATTGTAACTGATATGTAAATCGTCAAAAAAAAAAACAGACTTCAGATGACATTTAATGCTCCAGCCATCAACATGTCTATGTGCCATTAGTGAGTTTTCCTCAAAAGTTGTTGCCATGGCAACGCTTCCCTTGCAATAAAACACGATATTGGTATAACTCCTATGAAAATTGTCAAAAAGTGCTAAAACTTCACATGTGTGCTAATAGTCCAGCCGTGAAAACATCTACGGGACACTTTTGAGATTTCTTCAAATGCCGTTGCCATGGCAACACAATGCTCGCCATAAAACACGGTTTTCTCATAACTTCAGTGAAAATGCTCCAAACAGCCCAAAACTTCACAGGTTTGGTAACAATGCAGCCATCAACGCAACTAAGCGTATTATGGGGTGTCATCAAATACCGTTGCCATGGCGACAGATCATTTGCCATCAAGTTAGTTCGATAGTTTGCAGTTCAAATATTCTGCTGCTTTTCCAAGCCTTTTTACTTTCTTTTCTTCTCTCATCACACATTCAAGCCCCCAGTGTTCATGTATCATTTTAATCTAAATTCTTCACTTTCGTCTTACAAATTACATTTCAGCATAGCAATCCAAATCAAATCAAATCAAATTTTATTTATATAGCACATTTATAAACGATTTTTGGTCGAGCCAAAGTGCTGTACATAAAATAAAAATAGCCTACAGTAGAGACACTTTACAGCAAATACAACAGCACAGATTGTTCAGGATATCAGTATGAGAAAAATGCAGGGTCAGCTTTTCAGCATTAAGCATTCCCACTAGCAATTTCTTCAGGAATTGCATTCTCTAGTATATCCTCATCCTCCTCGACCTCACCGCAGCATTCGACAAAATCAAAAATCAAAAAATCATCCTGCTGTCTCTCTTCGAATCATCCCTCAACATCACCGACACTGCACTCTCCAGGCTGAAATCCTACCTCACCGACATACATCAGTTTATCAACATCAACAACTGCACCTCCTCCACTGCTCCTCTGTCCCAAGGCGTCCCCCAGGGTTCGGTGCTTGGCCCCCTCCTCTTCATCCTCTACAAGCTCCCCCTTGGCAAAATAATTTGTCGCCACAACCTTCAATTTCACTGCTACGCCAATGACATCCAACTTTATATCTCAACAAAAACCATCACCCCCACAACACACTCCACTCTCACCAACTGTCTCAGAAATAAAAGCATGGATGCAAACAAACTATCTCAAACTGTGCCAAATCAGACATCATCATCATCGGCCCCCCATCCCGTACCAACAACACGTTCTCACTCCCAACCCGTCACATGTTGACGGATGGTCAGGGCCCCTTCCCGTCACTTTATTACGTACAGGGTACCCCTTGCGCGTCAGTTTTCAACGGGCAGGGCATCCCATTGACTTGCATAGAGCTCCCTGAACGTTGGTAATAGACACGTTTGGATCACGGCGAAATGCTCTCCACAGATCCATTCTCACAGCGTTTATCAACCTTTTTCTTACTCAAAATCAAGCCAAACTTATTGTTTTTACTTCTTTATTTTAATTGAATAATGTAGGACGTGTGTTGCCGTCAGTTATGGGGAGAGTAGGGGCTCAGAATACTGAAATCTGTATTGTTTCATCGTTTTTTCCTTCTAATTTTGTATTATTTTCTAAACCACAAACTGTTATTTACTCAACAATAACCCATACTTATCCTTGTGTGTATTTATTGTTTGATTAATAAACACAAGTTGGAGTCTGTCAGGACCGAGAGTCGGAGCAGCTCATTTGCTTTAGAGAATTTTACACCCCCGGAAGTAAGTATTCTCTCCGCTTCGCTTGACAAACCCTGTGATAGTCCTCAAGCTCTGATTGGATGTTTGAGTGTGCGCCGAGGGTTACGCCGAGCGTCGAACAGCACTTTGAAATGGGATGGAACCACAGCAGACTGTCCAAAACAGGCCCCGTCCACAGAACTACACATGTAGTAACTGTGTAGTAACACTATTGTGTGTTTTGCAACATGTTCTCTGGCACGTCTCTGCTGGGAATTGTAGTTTTAAAAGACGTTTTCGTATTTCCCATAATAAGAAGTTGCCAGTATTAAACTGTGTACATCCCTGGAGGTTTAGGGGATAGGAAACACTCAAATTTAAAACATTTGAAAAAAAGTTTGAGAAACACTGCTCTATGGCATACCATCCAACCTCCTCAATAAACTCCAAAATATCCAGAACTCTGCTGCCCGCCTCCTCACCCACACCCGCTCCCGAGACCAAACCACTCCTGTCCTCCAGAACCTCCACTGGCTCCCTGTCCGTCAAAGAATCAACTTCAAAGTCCTCCTCATTACTCACAAAGCCCTCCACAATCAGGCCCCCCCCCCCCCCCACCTCACAGACCTGCTGCACCACCACACCCCTTCCCGCTGCCTGCGCTCATCAGAAGCCAACCTCCTATCAATCCCCACCCACATCCGTCGCTGCCCCCTCCCTCTGGAACTCACTCCCACAACCCATCAGAGAGTGCTGCAAAGTTTTTGTTTTTTTTATCAAATCTCTCCATTATTTCTCCAGCAATTAGGATTAAAAACAATCTTTAAACCAAACTCTCTTCTGTACAGCGTCACACGAGCCAGGCTGCATTATCTGAATTAACAGACTTCCTAAACCAGGGGTAACTACACTCTCCATAGCAGACATTATATATATTAGGATGTATGAGAAAGTCCATTAGATTAATAAAAGATGAACAAGCTTAACATGTCTCGTCATCTCATAAGACTCTTCAATATTTAAATTAAGTTTTGTGAGTAAATGCACTCTTAAAACAAGAAAAATATATTATTTTAATGCTGGGAATGTATGCAAACCATTGTTACATTACATTACATTGCATTTAGCTGACACTTTTATCCAAAGCGACTTACAAGAAGTGCATTCGACCAAGAAGATACAAACTTGAAGAAAACAGAATCATAGGTTTCATAGAGCCAAAACATTTCAAGTGCTACTCAACTGGCTTTAGATAAGCCAGTCCTTTATTATTATATAAGTGCTTTGTTAGTAATTATATCGCTCGAAGTAGAGTCGAAAGAGATGAGTTTTCAGTCTGCGCCGGAAGATGTGTAAGCTTTCCTGATGTCAATGGGGAGCTCATTCCACCATTTTGGAGCCAGGATAGCAAACCCACGTGTTTTTGCTGGTGGGAACTTGGGTCCCCTCGCAGTGCGGGTGCAGCGAGCCGTTTTGCTGATGGAGAGCAGAGTGCACGTGCTGGGGTGTATGGTTTAACCATGTCCTGGATGTAGGAAGGGCCAGATCCATTCGCAGCATGGTACGCAAGTACCAGTGTCTTGAAGTGGATTCTAGCAGTTACTGGAAGCCAGTGAAGGGAGCGGAGGAGCGGCGTGGTGTGGGAACATTTTGGAAAGTTGAAGACCAGATGAGCCACTGCATTCTGGATGAGCTTGCAGATTCCTTGCAGTCTGAGTCGGGGAAACAACAGAGGTGCCGATGTTGATTGTTAGGTCAAGAGTGGGACAATCTTTTCCCAGAAGGAAAAGCAGTTTAGTCTTGTCAAGGTTGAGCTGGAAATGGTGAGCAGACATCCACTCAGAGATATCAGCTAGACAAGCAGAGATGCATGCGACGACCTGGGTCTCTGAGCGGGGAAAGGACAGAATTAATTGGGTGTCGTCAGCATAGCAGTGGTATGAAAACCATGCAGGCTAATGACCAATCTGAGCGAGTTTTTGTACAGAGAGAAGAGGAGGGGACCAAGAACAGATCCCTGAGGGACCCCTGTAGTTAATTGACAAGGGTCGGACTCTGACCCTCTCCAAGTTACCCTGTAGGTACGGTCTTTGAGGTATGAGGTGAGGAGGGAAGGTGCAGAGCCTGAAACTCCAAGTTATTGGAGAGTGTGAAGGAGGATCTGATGATTCACAATGTCAAATTCAGCCGACAGGTCCAAAAGGATGATGACAGAGGAGAGGGAGGCTGCTTTAGCAGTGTGCAGTTCCTCAGAGACAGCAAGGAGAGCAGTTTCTGTGGAGTGACCTGCCTTGAAACCAGACTGGTGCGGATCCAGAAGGTTGTTCTGATGGAGATAGCAGGAGAGTTGTTTAAAGACAGCGCGAGAATATTGAGAATATGAGATCGAGGACATTGCCAGCTTTATGAGTCGGTGGGGATGGAGACAGTGAGAAAGCAAAGGCGGTTAGTTCAGATATCTTCCCTGTCTGGAGGTTGAAGTCTCCGAGAAGTACTGTGGGAGGGCCAGTTTCTGGGATGTGTGAGAGGAGATTATCGGTAGAGAACAACAATGGTAAATTGTATAGGATGGGTTACTGTGACGGCATGGAATTCAAAGGTGGAAGGAGTGAAGTTAGGTAGCTTGAAGAGGGAAAAGCTCCATTTGGGAGAGAGCAGGAGACCAGTGCCACCTCCTCTGCCAGTGGGTCTGGGTGTATGGGTGAAGGAATATGCTGTGGAGAGAGCTGCTAGGGTGGATGTGTTGGATGGAGCAATCCAGGTCTCAGTGAGAGAAAGGAAATCCAGAGACTGCAGGGAAGCATAGCCAGAGATGAAGTCAGCCTTATGAACAGCTGACTGGCAGTTCCACAGGCCACCTGAAACTAGATGTTGGATCTCAGTGGAGCATGTGGGATAGACGAGAGCAGGCCGGTTATAACGATTAGGAGATACACGAGGCCAGTAATAATTGCGAGAGGACACATGAACAGGAATGGAAAAAATACACATGATTATAGCATGAGGGGCTAAAAACACCAGCGATACGTAGCTCAATCAAAGTTGGATTTGCCTCCTCTTTACCTCCCTCGTGACTCCCGCAGGACTCCTTTGTCTTTGTCTGTCTGACGCTGAAGCTGACGCTCCAGGAAAGAGCTGTCTAAAATGGACACTCGTCCTGATTGCTGAGTTGTCACAGCTGTGGGCCTACGCCCCTTTAATTAATCAACTTTTTAATTAAAACTCTCAAATATATAAGAAGAATAGAATAATTTAAAAAGAACAGTTTCGATATACGTTCTTAAAATTAGATTACTTTTCATGAGCAAAACATTCATGACTATTATTATTGATTATTATTATGTCTTATTCGACAAAAAGGTAAGACTTAACACGTTTATTATGCTTTTCAAAAGTCATTATTTGCAGTTTATCAAACCATTATAGAAAACAGAGCCACCTGGGGGAATCTGATCTTTAATTACCAGCTTTTAAAAAAAATAATCCTGTCCTGCAAAGTTATTATATTCCGTCCTTTATTTTTTCAGTGCTAATGAGGGAAATCACACTTTCCATATACTACTACACGCTCTCCTCTACAGCACGTTGGCGTCACAGGAGCCAGGCTGCAGTATCTGAAGAGTCACAATGAGTTTAACAGACCTCCTAAACCAGGGGTAGAAGAGAGCGTACACCAGTGGATTCACACAGGAATTACAAAACAAAAGCCAGATCCCAAACGTTGAAAACTCAACGCCGGTTATCAAGTCTTGTCCCGCAAGAGAGGGGTAAAAATAAGGACAGAAACACATTAAAAACACCACTATGACAATGCCAAGAGTCCTGGCTGCTTTTCTTTCCGACTTCTTGGTAGTGACCATCGAACTCTGGATTGTGACGCCTGAAATATGAGAGCGCATGGCTCGAGCCTGAGTCAAAGCCACCACAAAGACTCTCATATAAAGGACTACGATGACAGAAATGGGGCCGACAAACGTGAACATGACATCCACGGACCCTGTGATGAAGTTAATCATGACTATACACTCTCCATAGCAGGAACTGTATATATTCGGGTGCTTTAGGAAGTCAATGAGTATCACGCCGTTGTAGAAAACAGAGGAGGCCCAACACAGACACACACACAGTTTGACCCTCGTCTGAGTGACTTTAGTGGGGTAACTCAGGGGGTTGCAGATGGCCATGTGCCGGTCGATGGATATGAGCACCATGTTTCCCACCGAGGCAGAGGTGAGGATAAAGGAGGTGTAGGAGAACATTCCACATATCAAGCTCCCGAGATCCCAGCAGCCCCTCAGGAGGATGATCTGAAGCGGCATCATGAAGAGGCCGACCAGGAGGTCTGAGACGGCCAGAGAGAGGAGGAGGACGTTGGTGGGGGTGTGCAGCTGCCTGGAGAGGAAGGATATCAACAGTGAACATTAACATATTACATTATTAATAAAGTACCTATCTATCAATCTATCTATCTATTTATCCATCTATCCATGTATCCATCTATCCATCTATCTACCTATCTATCTACCTATCTATCTATCTATCTATCCATCTATCCATCTATCTACCTATCTATCTATCCATCTATCCATCTATTCATCTATCTATCTATCAATCTATCCATCTATCCATCTATCAATCTATCCATCTATCTATCCATCTATCTATCTAATACACAAAATAGGCCCACGTGCATTCCGATTACCTTATGTTCTGTCCTCCTGAGTCCTACATTTCATGGTATTTTATTTAATTGCTTTTTGTATTTTTACTGTCTTTTTGTTGAATTTTATGTTATTAATTATACCAAATATATATGTTTACATCAGGGGTGTCCAAACTACGGCCCGGGGGCCAAATGCGGCCTGTGTCCTACTTTTAATTGGCCCGCAGCTGCCTGGAGAGGAAGAATATCACCAGTGAACATATATTACATTATTCTGTTAAATACACAAAAAAGTCATGACTTCCTGAGTCCTACATGTCATGGTATTTTATTTAGTTGCTTTAGTGTTTATTGTTTACTTTTATTATATTATATTTGATTTGATTTACTTGCACTATTATCTGTGTTATTGTGTTGCACTGTTGGAGGAGCCTGTGACCTAAGAATGTCATTGTCATAACTACACTGTAGCTATGTACACATGACCATAAAAGCCTTGATTCTGTATTTTTAATGTATTTTTGTTATTATTATATTATATTATTTGTAATTCACGTTCTTATCATGTTTCTTACAATTTTCTTTTATTTCTATATCGTACATTGTCATCTATGTTTGTTAATCTCTAAAGCCCACTGACACAATATTGGGCTATATAAATACATTTTGATTTAATTGCAGTAAACATCTTAATATAGCAATGTAACATTATGTTACATTGCTATATTAAGATGTTTAATCTTGCAATCAAATATATAAAACATATATTTGTAACATAATCAGAATACCAACTATATGTTAATGTTTACATCATCAGTTTTTACATATGGATCGTCTATATTGTGATTTTATTATATTGTATTTTAGTCTATCATTTATATTTAGTATCTGTACATGGTGTAAAGCCCTCTCAGAGAAATGTATATTTCGGGATAAACAGTATAAATGAAATTTGATTTTAATGCCAGGTATTATTACACATACAGTACATACATAAACTCATTAAGTACATCTAGAAATATTATGCAAACTTTTCCTAAAACTGTAAAACTGACAGGTAATATTACACATACTTTGGTATTTTTGGTGGTAAATTAAGAGCAGATACAGAAGTATTATAAAATGTATTCTTAAAACTATTCTAACAGTAAAGAAGTATTTCATCTCAGGTCATTCTAGATAGACACATATTTAAATATGATTACAGATTTGTTTCTACTGTACAGTATTTTATTTTACATTCTCTATCTTATCTATCAAACCTGTACATATCTTACTTATTTATTGTATCAATTGCATACTTTTTTATGGCACTATTTTACTTCTTGTTTATTTATGTCTTAAGTATAAAGCAGGTTGCATAGTTGGAGGAGCCCAGGACTTCAGATAACAGCTGCGTTTGTGCATAACACAGCTAAACCTCTACATCTTAAACTAAAAAGACAGTTTACAAGAGATATAAATATACAACAATTGAAAATACAATAAGAACACGACACATTTCTGAGACTCAAAAGGGCATTAGAGCCACATTCAAAAGTGGAAGAGGTGTGCAGTTTTTAAAGCAAATTAAGAACTTGCAAAACTTCCAGTATAATCAAAGACTTTACATAAATGGAGTCTAAGGAATGACTCAAAGGCATCACAAGCATTAATGTAAATATACTTAGTACCAGTTTGTATATTTTAAAGAAGTACAGAGTCAAATATTATGCAGCAGCTTCCAACATTGATATCATTGATTTTGATGGTTGCAGAGTTATAAGTTATAGCAGTAATAGTACTAATAAAATGCAAAACATGTTTACATGTTTACTGTATATATGTATATATTTCATTACAGTTGTATTTGTATTCTTCTGTACATTTAATATTTTTAACATTTAACATTCTGGTTTCTCATATTCCGTCTAAGATGTACAAAGCTTACTAGATCCTTCATTTTACTGCACCATTGTATTCTTCTTTTTGCACTATTTTACTTCCTATTTATCCATGTCTTAAGTATATGTTGCATTGTTGGAGGAGCCTAGGACTTGAAATGTACATTTCAAACAACCACACTAGCTTTTGTGCAATATGCATTAAAATAAATACAACAAGAGTATGACTAATTACCGTACAAAAAAGTGCAGTATCGCGGAATTTACAAGTGGAAGAGCTGTGCCGGTTTAAAAGTGGCAGCATTGTGCAGAAATGTGCAAACAATTTTTAGGAATTTGCTAACTTTTAAAGTACGTACAAGAAATGACACATGCAAAGATGTGCATTAATGTTACGCAGTATGTACTAGTTATATATATGTTCTGTGTGAGGAGGAAAGTCAAAGAGCATACAGCAGCTTCCAACATTAATATCAATAATCAAAGACGTGTGCAGAGTTATTATTCATAGTAGGAACATTTCTAGCAAGTTTGTTTAATGCTGAATGCAATATATGTGAATGTCTTAATGTAAGAAATATCTCTATTGTTCAAAGGGCAACTCCTGTAAAATAAAGTGCAGAGACATGCAAGTAAAGACATTAAACATTCTAGGTGACGCTTGTTAGTAAATGGTCATGCCTGAAGTGTGAGATAGAGATGATGACCAGCAGGTTTAGAGCCACGGTGAGCACGGAGATGCACGCCAGCAGGCTGTAAATGAGGATGAAGGCTCGGTGCTGCAGAGGCTTTCTGCAGGAGGAGTTGAGGAGGAGTGGGAAGCAGAGTTCAGTCTCCATCCTCAGAGAGAAACCAGACGAGAGGCAGCTCTGTGACCCTAACTCTCTGTCATAAAGACTCACCGTTATCTCGCTCCTCCTTTTTCACTGTGACGAAGAAAAAATTGTAACCCAGCATTTACAGTGAGTTTAACCTCATGGATTAAACACCAACCTGTTGATTTCTCCAGAATCAGAATCAGAATACTTCATGGGGTTGCCTCATTTTAGAATTAAATTATAATAATAATATAATCATAAGAAGTTGAAAATAATACAATAGAATATTTTCAAAAAACATAAGCAGTTAAGTTCAATATATGCGAGCACTCCCCTTTATTCTCATACCAATATTCCTATAAAATCTGAATAATACCACTAAAATCCTATTGAAATGTGCTTCATCAGTGCAGTAAAACATTGCTGCTTTCATTTGCATTCATTGGGTCACATGACATGGAAAATATTTTTTTTAAATATATAACCTGTCCCCAATATATATATATATATATATATGTATATACAGTTGCAAGAAAAAGTATGTGAACCCTTTGGATTCTCCACACATAGCGTTGTGTGTTCCTTCCAAACAACTCAGCTTTGGTTTCATCTGTCCACAGAATATGTTGCCAGTAGTGCTGTGGAACATCCAGGTGCTCTTTTGCAAACTTCAAACGTGCAGCAATGTTTTTTCTGGACAGCAGTGGCTTCCTCCGTGGTGTCCTCTCATGAACTCCATTCTTGTTCAGTGTTTTACGTATCCTAGATTCGTCAACAGAGATGTTAGCATGCCAGAGATTTCTTTAAGTCTCTAGCTGACACTCTAGGATTCTTCTTCACCTCATTGAGCATTCTGCACTGTGCTCTTGCAGTCATCTTTACAGGACGGCCACTCCTAGGGAGAGTAGCAACAGTGCTGAACTTTCTCCATTTATAGACAATTTGTCTTACCGTGGACTGATGAACATCAAGGCTTTCAGAGATACTTTTGTAACCCTTTCCAGCTTTATGCAAGTCAACAATTCTTAACCGTAGGTCTTCTGAGAGCTCTTTTGTGCGAGGCATGGTTCACATCTGGCAATGCTTCTTAAGAATAGCAAATTCAAAACTGGTGTGTATTTTTTATAGGGCAGGGCAGCTTTAACCAACACCTCCAATCTCGTCTCATTGATTGGACTCATAAATGTCCGCACGGAACAATATAACCCATAGTTCCGTGGGACTAAGGATTGCACCACTGCTTTTTGCAGATGATGTGGTTCTGATGGCTTCATCGGTCTGCGACCTTCAGCACTCACTGGATCGGTTCGCAACCGAGTGTGAAGCGGCTGGGATGAGGATCAGCACCTCCAAATCTGAGGCCATGGTTCTCAGCAGGAAACCGATGGACTGTCCACTCCAAGTAGGGAATGAGTCCTTACCCCAAGTGAAGGAGTTCAAGTATCTCGGGGTCTTGTTCTCGAGTGAGGGATCAATGGAGCGTGAGATGGGCCGGAGAATCGGAGCAGCGGGAGCGGTATTGCAGTCGCTTTACCGCACCGTTGTGACGAAAAGGGAGCTGAGCCGGAAGGCAAAGCTCTCTGTCTACCGGGCCATTTTCGTTCCTACCCTCACCTATGGTCATGAAGGATGGGTCATGACCGAAAGAACGAGATCGCGGATACAAGCGGCCGAGATGGGTTTCCTCCGCCGGGTGGCTGGTGTCTCCCTTAGAGATAAGGTGAGAAGTTCGGTCATCAGGGAGGGACTCGGAGTTGAGCCGCTCCTCCTTCGCGTCGAAAGAAGCCAGTTGAGGTGGTTCGGGCACCTAGTTAGGATGCCACCTGGGCGCCTCCCTAGGGAGGTGTTCCAGGCACGTCCAGCTGGGAAGAGACCAAGGGGTAGACCTAGGACCAGGTGGAGGGATTATATCTCTTCGCTGGCCTGGGAGCGCCTTGGGATCCCCCAGTCAGAGCTGGTTGATGTCGCCAGGGAAAAGAAAGTTTGGGGCTCTCTGCTGGAACTGCTACCCCCGCGACCCGACCACGGATAAGCGGGAGAAGATGGATGGATGGAGTTCCGTGGGTGAATTATGTCAATCATCACAATATATATAATCACCAGGTGCCAAAAACCGCAAATTAAACTTCAATAATTATCCCCTCTCATCGGGCTTAACTGAATAACCCCTTAGAACCGGCCCATTTGTTGTTAAATATTTATTTAAATGAATGAATCTTTCTCTTGTTAGTCAAGGAATTCAATGTATGATGGTTGGTCCTGCTTTTGGTGTTCCGTTGTTGTGTAAAATGTAGCCTACATTTAAATAAAAATATAATTATAGTAATGTGAAAGCCTTTACTCTGAAAATGTGTGTCCTGTAGATCCCCACATTCAGGACTGCGAATTTTAAATAATTGAACTCCTGAATATTTTAACACAAAACAATACAAATAATTGTTATTTATCAAGATCTAGCCATTTATGAAATGGCTTTCTTAAGAGCTATGTTTTAGTGACGTTCAAGATCATTAAACATGACTTAAATTGTTAGTATAACCTTAAGAAATGAATTGCACATAATAATTCCCACGGAGCTGTGAGCACTTATACGTTTATGTGACGCATTTCCACTCATCTTCCAGTTGTCGGTTTTCCTCTGTTGAAATCGACCAGCTGTGAAGGTGGGGGCGGGGCTTTTATACGCGAGTAGTGAAAACACTTCCGCGTAGTCTGCTCTCGTGTATCCTCCCTTTCGTCTCCTCCCGCACCCCTCCTCCCTCACCCCTCCTCCCGCACCCCTCCTCCCTCACCCCTCCTCGACACCTCCGTGTGCATTTCAGCTATTGGGACGTCCTTCAAAATGGCGTGTCTTGATCGATTTCCGGATCAAGTCCATGGATGTATAATAAGAACTGGATACAGCGTGGGAGGCGGGGCCTCATTCATTCCTATGAGAGTTACTCATTGGCGCATGATGATAAAATGGCCCAACTTTTGAGAGAGCGAAACGTCACAGATTACCCGGCATGCCTGAGAAGTACCCGTATGTGCGCTGATAGCGCATGCGCAACTTTATCCATGCTCCCCAAAATGCTCGTTCACATCAAGCACGTCAATTTGCGAACACGTAACAGCACCGCACGTTCATGACAGCATGGTACTGGATTGTTATTATGATGGATTTGATATTAACGAGGCGGCAGCATGGGCGGCAGTTAGCAGCTAGCTAGTAATTATGCTAATTTACACATCAATCGTTATGTACTTTTATATTACGTCTTTATGTTACGTGTACGCAAATTGATGTGCTTGTTGTGAACGAGCATTTTGGGCGGCGTGGTTAAAGTTGCATGCGCTATGAGCGCACATACGGGTACTTCTCAGGCATGCCGGGTAATCTGTGACGTTTCACTCTCTCAAAAGTTGGGCCATTCTATCATCATGCGCCAATGAGCAACTCTCATAGAAATGAATGAGGCCCCGCCTCCCACGCTGTATCCAGTTCTTATTATACATCCATGGTTTTGACCGCCGTAGCGCGAGGTTGTGAGTACAGCTCAATTTGTTTGTTCGGCAATGAATTAATGGAATGTTGATGGATATGAACTATACTTTATTATGCACAACAATAGACAATAAATGGATTCTATTTTGCTGCATCTGATAACAAGCCTACCAATTCTTCATTGAACGCTTCTGCCCATTCACTTTTAATGGGGTGACGTCTCGCCGAACTGCATTGTGGGAGCAAAGCGTAGCTTTTCTCGCGGTGCTCGCTGCAAAAGTAGAGCAATGTTCTACTTTTGACGCTTCGACGGAAGCGTCAGCCAATCGAATCATATGCCAGTACAAGCTCTAGCCCAGGGGTGGCCAACCCGCGGTGTGTATGTGTCAGGTGTCAGTATGAGAGGATGACAGCGCGTCTAATTTTGATGTGGCCCAAGAGCCAATCACAATAATACCTGTGATGCAGTGAACCAATCATCTTTGAGGGGGGGGGGGAACCTATCGTTGATTAAACACTATCCAGTGTTTCCCCTACCATTGTCTTGGAGGGGCGCTGCGCCCCACCAACGGAGCCCCGCGCACCCCTTGAAATTCAAGGTGTTTAAAAAATATATAGAATTTTTTTTTTTTTTAAATATATATATAGCACCAAATTGCAAATAATCTATAACTTCTGTGTGCTCTTTTATTAAATAAACTAAACGCTTTCATTTCAAGTTGTGAGTTTAGTGTTTTTGACCCTAAGAAACACTGATGCATTAATCAATAACAATAATCCACAGCTCCTCTCTGCTCCAGAGGATTTAAAAAATATATATCCCAATGCCACAAAAATGCATCAGTGACATTGAAATCTTGTCTCCAGAAAACAAAAACTGAAACAAGCGGTATCAGTGACTGTGTGTTTGATGTGGCTCTTTGCAGTAACATAGACAAAATGTGGCTCTTAACCTCTGACTGGTTGGCCACCCCTGGGCTAAAGCATGTACTGTCTGGCATATGATTTGATTGGCTGACGCCGTCGAAGCATCAAAAGTGTAACATTGCTCAACTATTGAAGCGAGCAACGCGAGCAAAGCGAAGCGACCACAATGCAGTTCGGCAAAGCATGACGTTACCTCATTCAAAGTGAATGGGCAGAAGCGTTGAAGCTTCAACGCACGCCGCCGTGTGTACGGGCCGTCAGGGGAAGTTAATGCAGCAGCACTTCATCTGGCTGGGTTTATAGATGGGAAATGCACCTGCAGGATTCTTGCTTTTGACGTTGTTTCCTCATGGTTGAATGCACTTATTTTCAGTGGCTTTGGATAAAAGTGTCAGCTAAATGTAATGTAATTTAATAATAATAATTCCTTACATTTATTATAGCGCTTTTCCAGATGCTCAAAGCGCTTTACAAATACACATTACACATATCATACATGCAATGGTCACTGTGGACAATACCCACAGGAGCAAGTTCAGGTGAAGTGTCTTGCCCAAGGACACAACGGCTTTACAGACGCACAGTGATCATTGCACAGCGCACTGCGCCACACCGTCCATCTTCACGCCTCGAAGTCATCGAGGCGCTTTTACAAGTACACATTAGTATCATACATGTACTGTGGACAATACCCACAGGAGCAAATCCGGGTGAAGTGTCTTGCCCAAGGACACAACGACCTGACGCAGTGGCGGCAGGAGCGGGTTTTTGAACTGGAGTTCCCCAGCACCCCCTTTGATCTGATGATCGGATGCACAGTGGGTAATTTATCTTACCCACACAGTTTATCAACCAGGTAATTCCCGGGAGTTAAAAAACCACACAGTAGCTTTAGTATTAGGATAAAGCTCCTACAATTACACTGAATTACATTACGGAACAAGTCCAATAAACAATTGGAGTTTTTATTCTGGCTCTGGTTTTCAAAGTCCTGTCTCCATAGAAGAAGGAGCACTGCCCTCTAGTGGTGATATATGATAATTACAAAACCTTTTGCACCAGACAATCGATGTGAATTTGTATCTTCCCTAATGTGAATTCATATTTATGTTTAAACGAAATGTATAATTGATGTTACCTAATTTATTTTTCCAATAAGTTGGCTCAGTTTGTAGGGATTATGTTAATATTGGAAAACATGAAAAGTGAAAAATACAAAAATTATTACATTATACTATTATTGTCTATTAAGGCTGACTTTGTACATACCATTATTATTATTATTGTACTTGGGTGTTGTTCCTGTTTACAGTATATTAGATATTACATGAATCTTAAACTTTAATTTCACCATTTTTAAAAAAAAAAACCGTATGATTTTATAAACATACAAATGTATATTAAACATTATTTTCAAAATACTGTCAGACTTAATGTTTATTTTTTTGTAAAACACAAGTCGATAGAAAAAAACGTATGGCAAAGGGTATATTGCCTGCCGGTCTCCCATCCGAGTACTGACCCAGCACGACCCTGCTTAGCTTCCTAGATTGGAAGACATCTGGCGTGTTCAGGGGGATATCGCTGTTAGAGAATTCCGACTAGACACACAAAGTACTTATACATGATAAAACACCAGTAATGATTCTCAGGACTCTTGGATACGGCTTGGATTGGTGTATACTTCAACAAATCCCTTGGAAAGACAAAAACCGAGTACAATTCTTCCATAAATAGATATGTTACTATTAACTCAGACGCTAACAGTACGTGTTAAAACCCTATTTTGCTTTTCTGTGCCACTAACACCAGCTGATAAGATATTTAAAACGTCTTTTGTCTGCCCCGAAAAACATCAACGAGACCACAGCTGTTAGAGTAGCATTCAAGTAGTCTGTAGTTCTGCCTTCATGCACAGTTGTCAGGATGGCCGAGCGGTCTAAGGCGCCAGACTCAAGGTGAAAAACCTTCCTGTCAATGGGATTTCTGGTCTCCGAATGGAGGCGTGGGTTCGAATCCCACTTCTGACACTATCTTTTTTTCTGTCTGTTAGTAATGAAACGAACATGGAGACCATTTATTTGCTACTTGTTGGAAACTTAAATGAAATGTTCTTTTTGTTATTTTTCAGTGACATTGAAGAATGTGAAGGACATAAACTATGGACAGAACACAACATGATTATAAAGAAAGGAAGAAATACAGACATAAATACGGAAACAAATGAATACATATGGATATCAATAAATGAATTTATACATAAATATAAACATGTAACCTTACATTTTAGACATTATAATTATCATCATCGTATTTTAAAACATGCTACATTATATCTAAACATGTATTCAAAATTCTGTTTGACCTAAATATGGGATATAGGAAAATGCATATATTTGATTTGTATTAAAACACTTGTTTCGACTCAGACTTTCAGACTGAGGTTAGGACCTCCTACCTTGTTAGCACACAGACACAGCAATACATAAATGGTAATGAACGTAGATTTAGCAATACATTTATTTATTATCTGTTTGACTTATGATTCATGTCCCATCTAATAAGACACAACAGTACAGCAAAATATAATAAAAGTATGTTATTAAAAACTTAAATCTGTCTGTATAATAGTTTTCTTCATGTGTAATGCTTACCAAGATAAACCAATCTCTACAAAAGGACTGGACCCAAATATTGACAAGAAAGTAAGTTGTATTAATAATAAAGTTCGTAGAAACACAATTTAATTCACATTACGAAAGATGAAATTAACTATTACTACTTGGATGGGACAACCATTCAATATCCAGTGCAGTAAACTTTGTATTCTCATATTTCACCAGCAGAGGGCAGTGCTCCCTATTTAAAATATACATAATACGTGTTTTAATCTTAAAGGTCCCATGTCATGGCCATTTCTAAAAATTGTGTAATTTTCTAAAATCGCATTTGGTTTCTCAAACAGCATCTCTGTATAGTATGTGTATTCACTCTGTCCTAAACAGCTTGTTGGAGCTCCTGCTTTTATTTATTCTTTGCTGCTTTATTTAATTTTTTTAAATGTGTTTTACTTTTTTGATTTCTTCCACATTTATAAAAGTATTATTTTCTTTATTATTTTCAGTATTTATTTGTTCCTGACATTTGTAATCACACCATACTCATACCCTACACATTTAAATAATCCTGCTTTATAAAAAACATTTACTTATACATTTATTTATTTATTGCAGCGCATTCATTCATTCTTTTACTTATTTCCGTATTTATTTCTGTATTTATTTACATCAATTTCAGTATGATCAAGAACTTAAAAGTAAATATATGTATTTATTAAAAAAAATGAAAATAAATGTGCTTGAATTATTTATTTACAAAAGTGCAAAACCAAAAGTATTTACAGTGTGCAAAAATGTTGCAAAAAAAAAAACATGACTCTTCACTAACTCTGATTTTTTATAAAAATATAAATACATGATGCTATATTTCAATTTCATGTTTACATAAAATGTTCATTGTCATATAAATGAACCACTCAACATCATTAATTTAGCAACATGTAGTTCATGTAATTCTCCATGTCCACTTGTTGCTGATGGATGTGGTAGAGGAGCTGTAGATTTTGCACTAACATCTGTAGCTAGCATGGTCAGTAGCATGGTCAGTAGCTACTGACAGTAGCTACTGACCATGCTACAGCAGTGAGCAGCAGAGGTGGGGAGAGGCGGGGCTATGGCTTCATGGTTATCAGGAAATGATCGTATATAGGGCGTACACACAGAGCCGTTTGGCCCCCCAGAGCGTTCCAGTTTCAGATCTATCCACCTTGGGACCCGTTATCCAGGGCTCTCAAGTCTCACGCATTTGGCGTGAGACACACGCATTCCACTCCATTCACACGCTCACACGCCACACCTTGTATTTCTCACGCAGAGATTTATTTCCAGGGTACCGCCCACCAAGTTGCGCCGCAATTTTGTAAACAAACTAGTACAGAATCACTGTAGCCACGCATCAACCAATCAAAAGAATGTAAGCTATCGAACAGCCAATTAGAAAATAACATGGCTGTATCCGGGTAGGATTTAGACATTCTGCCCTATACTTTATAGACAGTAGTGCTGTAGCGTCGACTTCAAAATATCGTCGACGACATATTTCCGCGTCGACGCGTCGCTACACACACGTGGGTGTGTAAACAAAGCAACAAGCAGTTCGCAATCGCACTTCAAACACAGAAAAATAATCGTTAGATTAGTCGACTAATCGATCAAATAATCGCCCGATTAATCGTTTTCGAAATAATCGTTTCCCCCCAGCACTAATAGACAGGTAAGGGTTTCAACATTTTCCAGGATTTCAATACTTTGATTGAATACATTAATCAGTTATTTACACATGGTGCTCTTTTTAGATTTCAGGAACTACTACCTTTCCATGGGCCGGAGGAACAGGACAAGGTGTGTGAGGAGTTCCTGGAATATCAGCTGATGGATATCCCCATGCCCCAAGATCCCACCACCTTTAATGTTGAGGAGTTTTGGGGGAGTATGTCCTCAATCAAGTGCCAGGTAAGACATATTTGGCACCACATGACATACACATAATCAATTGAAATCAAAAGCAAAGCATTTGAGTAATAGAGTCTCTTGGTTCCTTTTTTTAAAGGTGACCGGTTTGAGCCAGTTTGGGAGGCTCACTAAAATAGCTCAACTTGTTCTAGTGCTCCCTCACTCTAATGCCGACGCAGAGAGGGTTGCCACCAACACACACACACACACACACACACACACACACACACACACACACACACGCACACACACACACACACACACACACACATCCCTTCACTAAGAATGAAATAAATATGTTTTTATTTGTATGAATTTATGTGTCATTTATCAGATAAGACCACCGTCCCCACCGCTGCCAAAATCTCACTCTGAACTCTGTTCAAAACTTGAGAGCCCTGGTTATCGTTTGCGGGGTCCGTTTCCGCGGCCTCGTGTGAACGAACGGGCTATACGCGAGAGAAAAGTAGCAGATACAACCCGTTTCGTTCTCGTGTAAACACAGCCTCAATGTCGAGTAAACCTGCTGCAGAGCAACTATTTCAAGTATACTACGTCATCGAGTGGCGCAGAAGGACTGTTTAAGGCCCATTCCCAAACCGCCCCCTACACCCTACCCCTCCGTTTGCGCGTTCACACGGAGGGTCCGCCATATTGAGGGCTGTTCCAAACCAACGAGTGTGGAGGGGGAGTGGGCTATCAAGCCCTCAAACAGCGAGTCTGCAGCGGTGCTGACTTGAGACCGGTCTCTGCCTGACCGGAGTCACGCTGTGTGTGTCCGTCAGGAAACAAGCTGTTTACAAGTAGTTCCAGCAAACATCCACTGATAAACTGCGATGTTAACAACCTCATGATAACCTCATATGTTTTTAACTTAGGATCAAACCTGTGTTTAGTCTAGAAAAAGGTAAATGTGTGCATTTTATTATAAAGTTGTGTATATTTACAGCCCGTTGCAAAAACTAAGAAGCTTATAAACATCAGGTTTAAAACTAAAAGAGCTTTGAAACACAATGAAAGATGTTTGGAGTTTTATTTGAGTTATTCATTTAAACTTTTTGTCTAAGAGATGCTGATTTGAAACCGTTGTTACATACAGTTACGGCACTTCCTGTTTCTGCCGGAGAGAGGGGAGGCCGTCCCAAAGCTTGCTGCTGTGTTTACTCCCTCCATCTGACAGGAGGGAGCCTCGTTGAGCTGCGAGTGTGGCTACAGACGGAGTTCACTCCATCACGGAGGGGAAGGGTCGAGTGAGTGGTTTGGGATTGGGCCTTAATGCATGTTAAATGCCCAGCATTTGGCGCCACTCGATGACGTAGTATACTTGAAATAGTGGCTTTGCAACAGGTATACTCGACATTGAGAAACGGCCTCGCTGTTTGAGGGCTTGATAACCCACTCCCCCTCCACACTCGTTGGTTTGGAACAGCACTCAATGTGGCGGACCCTCCGCACGAACGCGCAAACGGAGGGGTAGTGTGTAGGGGGCGGTTTGGGATTGGGCCTTACTGATGAACGGATTGGAGCAGGAAATGCTAGGAAATAACATTTTGGAGGGAAACACTACTTTAAATCGTTTCCTCTGCAGCCACACGAGGGCAGCAGATCTACATCTAATGTTTCATACTCCATCTCTAGATCACTTTGAAATCTGATATTAAACAAGCAGTGAAGAGCAGTTTAATCCTGATTGCACGTGGCATTCTTTGTCTATTGATTCATTTAGGTTTGAAGTAAACACTCTGGAGTCAACACAGCACACACTCCCCATGATGTCCTCGTTATGAGTTACTTTGTAGGACTGAACAGCTCACAATAGACCCTGTGTTTGCACCATAGACTGTGTATGGTTTGCACATGGAGGTTGTTTGACATTGTGTAACAAAGAAAATATGAAGAAATCTTTTGCTGGGGGGTTTCGATAGGCCCTTCATTTGGTTTCATGTGGAAGACCATGCAGGCAAACAGTACGCTGTAATATTGTGACATCTAGTTTTCTGTTTCTGTTTGTGGGATACTTAAATTACTTTCATTTGTTGTTTAGCAGTACGGAGCCAGAGTGAAAAGACAAAAACCTCCATGGATTGATTCCTCTAAAAAACATTGCCTGTATAACGAAAACCCAATATATTGTATTCCTCTGTCACAAGACTTCATTATTATCTTAAAACAAAAACTCACACACACACACACTGATGCACAAATTTACTTTAGTGAAACTATGTTTGCTAAATATATCAGTGAAGAAGAATATTCTAAGATACTAAAAACATGGTGGTTTTAATGTTTTATGGGCTTTTGGTGACAATACAATTATTCCTTGAACTGCATTTAGGCAAGTTAACTTTTCTTATTGTTAGTACTTTGTAAGTAAACTTGGTGGTTACATTATATCGGTTGTTGGTTCACTCAAAGTAATCAGACCAATTAAATAAACCGGCCTTTTTAATTTCTCTCAACCATACATTTTTAGAGATACAAGTTAAAGTCTCATCAGTCATTCACTGTATCATCAGTTCAGATCTTGTAAATGTCCGTTTAAGAAGCTTTGTTTGGGTGTTGAGCTCTGAAAAACAGACCGAACACACTCATAGTCAACATAGTTTGGGGTTGCCTGCTTGGTAGCGTCATGTTTTCAGCCGTGTGGAGGAGAAACAGGAAGTGCTTCTGAATGCCAAATGAAATATTATTCAGGGAGAACAATGAGCTGCCGGCTGGAAATGTGTTGAATCTAATTATGGCCCTAATTGAGATGGCAATTGTAATTTCTTGTTGTTTTCACTGTAATGACTATTATGCCTATTATGATGTAAAAAGTGGACAGAAATCAAAGTGACCGGGTGAAAATGTTCCCTGTGCCGCTCAGAAGTTGGCACGTTGAAGGGACAGAAGACACAAATACAAATTACAATAAATAAATACATATTTTACTTTAGCACTCAAGCCCATTGAATTTAATTTGCTCCAAAACAATTGAAAACATGTTTTTCAAAGGCTGTATTATAACATTTTTGGATAACATATTTGATTATCCAATTATTTCAGATTATTCCTTATAACACGCACACAGTAATACTAAATCATAGAAAATAAATGCTGTCAATAAAAAGCAATTCTTTTTTTGAATTGACCTGAAGCCAACAGGAGATTGCTTCATTACACTGATTAGTGTAGGATTTTAGGATTATTGTCCCATTATTACTTAGAGTAGCACGTTCACATAATAATAATAATAATAATGCATTTTATTTATATAGCACTTTTCACAACTCAAAGACGCTTAAACACATGCGGTATTATCTCTCACAGTGACCCTCAGTGTCTCCATATAGGGACCAAACATCAAAGACCGGAGAACAGAAACAGAGAGGAAGGGCAGAGGAGCTGAAATGGAGATTCAATGCAACCAGAAACAGGAGAAATGGAGATTAAGAGAGAAAATAGCAAACGAAAAGCAATGTTGGGAAGAAAAAGATGATAAATGACTTATTTGGCCTTTCAGAAATAGGGAGTTTGGAAGTAGATCATGCTGCCGTCTGCTTTAATACAACTTGTATGGTTTAATGCAATGTATGGCTAATATTTCCTTTCTTTGGCTATCATTTCTAAACCATTTCTAACCTCTGAGATTTAAGAAACGGCAGGAAGGTCAAGTGGTCAGTTTATCTGACATGTTGCAAACAAAGCAATAGAGTCTTTAGACAGAGGATGCATTGAGATGTAGTGAGGTAAAACATGGCATGTGTGACACGTCGATGTAAAATGTAATTTTAATTTACTGTGCCTTTTTTATTTTCTCATCCAAATTCACAAACGTATGGAAGGTGGTTCAAACCTGGCTTTTGTATTTCTTGATCTGTCTGACTTGTTTTCTATCTCAGCACAGTCCAGTTCTCTTTCTCACAGATGAAAGTAGTGGGAAAAACGACTAAAATAAGATCAAAGTTATAATAAACTGGATTTATCTTTACACGTTTCATTAGTTGTAGAGATCCATGGAGGTCAAAGGCTGTTTCCTAAAAACTGAATAGCTTGCAATTGCTGACTTGATTTTAGCTGCCGGTTAATTCATTGTAAATTATAGCTTTTAAAACGTTCCCTGTTGATGTCACCGAGGTCATACGGGTTGTGTGTGTACAGCTCTATCATCATGGGACAAAAGAAGTCAGTAAGAAATGTGTGTACATCGTGTAGGAAAACTTTATTAAATGTGAAGACGCAGTTTGGGCCAAAGTGACATTGTTTTGCACACCGCTTCAAGAGCATCTACTGGTTGAACTGATGGATAAACAAAATCAAATCAAATCAGGTTTTATTTATAGAGTACATTTAAAAAGGATTTTTGGTTGAGCCAAAGTGCTGTACATGTAATAAAAACATTTGACTACAATAGCAAACAGAAGACAATTATTTACAACAGCAAATATAAAAATCAAACACAAGGAAATGTCAGGAGTCGTACTCCGCTCTGACTAGAAGGCTAGAGAGAAGAAGTGAGTCTTTAGTGTAGATTTAAAACCCCCTAGGGTCTGGGCCGACCTCACATGGAGGGGCAGAGTGTTCCAGAGCCTGGGGCCAGCTGCTGCGAAGGCTCGGTGCCCTCGGGTTTGAGCCTGGTCTTGGGCCCTACCAGCAGCAGCTGGTCAGCAGACCTTAAGGCTCTGCCTGGGGTGTAGCGCTGGAGGAGTTCAGCTATATAGGCCGGAGCCAGCCCATTTAGGGCTTTAAAAACAAATACAAGGAGTTTAAAATCAATTCTGAACCGGACTGGAAGCCAGTGCAGTGAGGCCAGAATTGGGGTGATATGTGGTGACGCTTTTTGTGGCCAGTCAGAAGACGTGCCGCTGCGTTCTGCACTAGCTGCAGGCGTCCAATTGACGCCTGGTCCACACCCACGTACAGAGCGTTGCAGTAATCCAGCCTCGTGGTTACAACGTTGTTAATAACCCTTTCTAGGTCTTTAAAAGATAAAAACGACTTGGTCTTGGCCAATAGTCGTATTTAAAAAAAGCGCTATTGAAGGTCAAAGGCAAATTAAGGAGCACATTCCCCACTTACAAATACATTTAAACACTCACGCTGGAAGTTGTACAAAACAATGACACGTGTCCGTTGTTTCCATCCATGCTTGGTCGTTTTTCGTGGCAGAGTTTATTCCCCTGGCAGATGAGCAGAAGGTAAAAATAAAAACTGGTCAGAGACAAACAGACCCCCTGCTGTGAGCTGAGGCTAATGCTCCTCTCACGCTGACCTTTTGTTTCTCTGCAGGCCGCCCTGCGAGTGCTTCATCAACCACACGTTTGACAGGAGGGTTTGTTATTTAAATGTCATTTCTATATTTGACTTGGCAGCAGTTATGACCCTTTGTGTGAGCAAACCGTGTTTCATTTTTCCCTTATTTTTTCTGTTTTTAAAAATCTCGGCTTACTGCCAGGTGTGTGACGCTCTACTCTGTGCACATTCACACACCTGCTCTCTGCTTTTAGATAGAATGAAAATAGGAATAACCAACGTTGGACACTTGCCAAAAGCTGCCAAGTGTATTCAGCTGCAATACAAATACATTCACTTGATGTCCGGTACACTGATTCTCTCCGGCTCTGATCATCAGGTGCAAAAAGAAACCTGTTCAATAAAACATTCAGTCTTTTGTCTTTGGTGTGCTTTGTCTTGTCCCAGGGCTTCATCACTAAAAGCTTTACAACTGCCGTGTATTTATACATCACTCAACATGCAGTTTTGGAAATGAGTCTTGCCGCTGAAGGTCATGAATTTAATCTAACAGGCGGCTATTACTGTAGGTGCAAATGTGCTTCAACTACCAAAACACTTCCATTGGGAGAAATGTGCAGCAGATTCAGAAACGATGCAAATAGAAAAACACAAATGTGCCAGAACACATGCAAAAGAAGAAACATCTTCACCAACTTGACGAAACACTGCAATGTTCTCAAAACACAACGGAAACCAGGGGACATTAAAAAGTGACGCACACAGCTGGGACAGAGTCACTGTCATGACGTTCGGGGATTATAAAGTTGGCCATCTGTCACTGGAAACGTGCCTAAAATTTTAAAAACACTTACAATTATGAAACAGACTGCGAGAGTGACAGTTGTCCAACTTTATAATCCCTGCACGTCAGAAAGCGCTCCGGCCCCAGCTGTGTGCTTCACTCTTTAGTGTCCCCTGGTTTCTGTTGTGTTTTGAGCTTCTTGCAGCGCTGTTAGCAAACGTTACGCATGTGGTGTCAAGTTGCTGAAGATGTGTCTGGCACAGTTTTTTTTATTTGCATTGTTTTTTAAGCTGCAGGAGCGCGTTTTCCAAATGGAAATGTTGTGGGCCATCGTAATATTGTAACAATTAAAGACAAAATAGCTTGAAAACGAAAATATATCATTATCTCATTATAATTGGTTTGAATAAAACCAATAGAAGCTTTTCGTCCGCGGTGAAATCTACCTTCACTTAAAGAAGGAGTTTAGGTTTCCTTCTGATTTATTTCTCCACAGTTCAAACTTTAAACTTTGACCTTGTGAGCAGCCTATTAAACGAAGACCTTTCACAATCCGTCAGATCTCAACACTTTGAAGCTTTAACTTTGACACAAGTGCGTTTGAACTTGACAGTTTTTCCTTTTCATCTTGTTTTCCACAGTTTTCTTCTCCACCTCAGGTTTGGTTTTTGCTCAGTTTGTGTTGAACAACATTCCTAAGGATCAAAAAACAGTACTTTGATAAATGATGAGCATACTTTGATACAATACAAAGTCGTGCAGATTAAAAAAGATTCAAAGATACTTCACCCATAAGAATGAAATGTTCACGATCAAGGTCTCAAACTATTCATACATTGTCATAGGATGCAATTTATGACAAACTCCCAAGATCTGCAAACAAAATAACAAAGCCAGGATTAGAGCTTAGAGAAAGTCAGATGTTAAAAAGAAAGAGACTCAGAAAAATGTGATTGAAAAGATGATTTTATTTTGGGAGGAAACAAATGTTTCACCATGTGTTTTAGGAGCTTAGGGGTGTTTTAGGAGCTTAGGGGTGTTTTAGGAGCTTAGGGGTGTTTTAGGAGCTTAGGGGTGTTTTAGGAGCTTAGGGGTGTTTTAGGAGCTTAGGGGTGCTACGAGGGGAAACACCAAGGATTTCTACAATCAGAAGAAATAGAAAAAACAACTCTATATGAATTCAAAAGGTTTTCTTTGTCTGCGTGTGTGTGTCTGTCTGTCTGTCTGTCTGTGTGTGTGTGTGTGTGTGTGTGTGTGTGTGTGTGTGTCTGTGTCTGTGTCTGTGTCTGTGTCTGTGTCTGTGTGTGTGTGTGTGTGTGTGTGTGTGTGTGTGTGTGTGTGTGTGTGTGTGTGTGTGTGGTGTGTGTGTGTGTGTGTGTGTGTGTGTGTGTGTGTGTGTGTGTGTGTGTGTGTGTGTGTGTGTGTGTGTGTGTGTGTGTGTGTGTGTGTGTGTGTGTGTGTGTCTATCTTGACCTTCACTGTCCTCACTGTCAGACGGAATAGCCCTAACAGCCTGATCGTGTCCCTTCTGCCCAGAACATGCTTTGTTGTCCATGTCCTGTAAATATCAGTCGATGTAAAAACATTGATTAGGTTTATCATTTTCCAGCTGAGTGAGCACACTTACACACTTGTATGATATTGCCTGGAAAAAAGTGGTCTAAGTGCACAGTGTTGCCCTGAGGCAACGAACAAAAAAACATAGTTTTAGCTAATTAATAAATACATAATAAGTCTTTAAACAATCAAATATACTTATTTACGTATTCATGCACATGCATGTATTTTTTGTTTGAGGTTGTGTACATTTCTAATATGTTAAAAAGTGAAATGTATGTTACCAAGTGGTGGCCCTGAGTCCCTGCAGCTGTGCTTGCAGAAAGGACTGCTCCACCCCCAGACAAAATGCCACACCCATATAATTCCCTCATTTTATTGGACACCAGCATGTCAGGTGACATGTGTGTCTTTAAAAAAATAAAATTATTTAGAGGGCCAGTGTGAGGTCGAAAAGAGTGGTTTGTTGCCTGAGGGCAACAGTATGCCAGAGAGGGTTATGACAAACATAACTCTTCATATGAGGTGTTGAGCTATTCTTTATGAACTGACAGCCACTGAGAGACAGAAAGGGAGAGAGGAAAAAGCATTTAAAGCGCCGCAGGTTGGAAACACACCCGGTTTATTTAACGATCTATGAATGATCTAACTGTGTCATATTTCAATACCTTGTAAGTTATGTGATAACATGTTATTTTCCCTCTTTTGTGTCATCTCATCCTTGCACATTTGTTGTTGGTGAGTTGCTCTGCTGCAGTTTGACATCCTTCATCTCTCCTGCTGTTCATTATTAGTTCAGTGAATATTCTCTGCATTATTTCATGCAATAGTGAATTAATCATATTCCCCTTTAGCAGAGATGGCAAAAGTACACATCCTTTACTACTCAAGTAGAAGTACAGATACTCGTGTTTAAAAATACTCTGGTGAAAGTAGAAGTACTGACTAAACTTCTTTCCTCAAGTCAAAGTAAAGAGGCTTTGAAATGTACTTCAGTAGAAAGTACCCATAACTAGCAGCTGCTTTAAAGAGTACCTGACCTCCCTGTATATCAATAGAACAATAATGTCATTGTTAGCTAATGAATGTTTCCATGCTGAACAACGGCAACATGACAACGTTTCCATTGGTCCCTCTTCTTTAGAGAAGACCAGGAAGTGATGGATACACGGATCGTGTTCCAACCAATAGGCACGCAGTGACTCTATAGAATAATGATCACGCACCAAACACACATTCAGACTAAAGGAACCAGCTGTTTGGGAAATGAGAGAAGTAGAAAGTACAGTTATTTGAGTTCAACATGTGAGAAGTAGAAAGTACAGGTGTTTGTGTTCAACATGTGAGAAGTAGAAAGTACAGGTATTTGAGTTCAACATGTAAGAAGTAGAAAGTTCAGCTATTTGTGTTCAACATGTAAGAAGTAGAAAGTACAGGTATTTGAGTTCAACATGTAAGAAGTAGAAAGTACAGGTATTTGAGTTCAACATGTGAGAAGTAGAAAGTACAGGTATTTGAGTTCAACATGTAAGAAGTAGAAAGTACAGGTATTTGAGTTCAACATGTAAGAAGTAGAAAGTACAGGTATTTGTGTTCAACATGTAAGAAGTAGAAAGTTCAGGTATTTGTGTTCAACATATAAGAAGTAGAAAGTACAGGTATTTGAGTTCAACATGTAAGAAGTAGAAAGTACAGGTATGTGTGTTCAACATGTAAGAAGTAGAAAGTTCAGGTATTTGTGTTCAACATGTAAGAAGTAGAAAGTACAGTTATTTGAGTTCAACATGTGAGAAGTAGAAAGTTCAGGTATTTGTGTTCAACATATAAGAAGTAGAAAGTACAGGTATTTGTGTTAAAAATTTAAGAAGTAAAAGTAAAAAGTCGTCAGAAGAATAAGTAGTGGAGTCAAGTACTGATACCAGCAAAATGTACTTCAGTACAGTAACAAAGTATTTGTACTCCTCTACTTCCCACCTCTGCCCTTAAGTCATATTTTCCCAACATGGCAGATGTTAAACTGGGAGTTAGGGCCTCATTTGGCCCCTCACAGGAACACGTGAGCTGAGCCATGTGGGGTTACCTTCTAGCTGCAGGACATGGTGGATGCAATCACTGGAACGGTGAAACACTGACCTGCGATTCTGATTGGCTCCTGCAAGTTTAGGCAGGTGTCTCAGCTAAATGCTCTCATTAATCAATATCTGCAATCAGTCACACGTTCAAAACCCTGCAAAGCCTACATACCTGGAAACACAACAAGGTCACCTGTGCACACGTTTACAATCCTCTCTGGTTTAAACCCGTCTCCTGTCGGCAGTGTGTAGTATCTTAGAAATGATAAGATAAACCTTTATTGATTGACTGTAGGGTAATACAGGAATAAAAAAGAAACACAGGATAGCACAGGTAAGAGTTCACACAAGGACTAATTAGAATAACAAATACAAAATCAAGTGACAGTATAAGATAAGAAATTAAAATGGTTTATATACAGTTTGAATAATTCATAATAATGTAATACTGTGTAAGATCTGTAAACAAGCAAGGGTCAAACATTTACAATGTCTTTATTATGTATTTCTTGAGGACCATCCCAACTACTTGATTTCGTCCAATTCACAGTTTTGGAATGGTGAAAAAAATGTATAATCTTTAGCTCAAAACTAAACTAAACGTAGCCACACAACAAAGTGGATAAACCCATGGATAGACAAAATTGCTGTTTTGGTTTCAAAATATTGGCACAAATAAGCGTGATGTGACACAGAGTTATTACATTCAAAGGCAGACCATTTGTTTTCACATGATCAGATGACCTCTTCATCAGCGACCACAATAGGACAAACTAATACCAGTTTTCATCTGCTCAATAAATCCCTCATAGGATTTGGTTTACCCTTCAATCTGATTAATATAATCTTTGTAAGTGGCTTTAAGAGGCTTTGCCCATATTTGATCCATATCTGACAACCTGAACAATCATAGAATACAAACTATCAGTGATGGAGTTATTATCCACCGAGCTGACCCACTTTCTGCTTTTCCATTGGCTCTCATCCCGGCAATGGTCCAGAGAGAGAGAGAGAGAGAGAGAGAGAGAGAGAGTTCACCAGCTGTCACTTACCAGCCTGTTTGAGGGGATGCAACTCAGATTATCAGCATGTTTACCCCTCTGTGTGTGTGTGTGTGTGTGTGTGTGTGTGTGTGTGTGTGTGTGTGTGTGTGGTGTGTGTGTGTGTGTGTGTGTGTGTGTGTGTGTGTGTGTGTGTGTGTGTGTGTGTGTGTGTGTGTGTGTGTGTGTGTGTGTGTGTGTGTGTGTGTGTGTGTGTGTGTGTGTGTGTGTGTGTGTGTGTGTGTGTGTGTACATCGCAGGAAGTCATAACATGCAATGTTAATATGAATGTTTTCTAATTGCAGCTTCACATCATGGGAAGGATGAGAATACTAATAATAATAACCAATTGTCTTTTTCAGTGCATTCCCATAAAATGAATGGACAGTCATGTGCATTTCTCATGTATGTGTGCATTAAACATTATGTGCTTTTAATATCAACAGTCCCAACAATCGTGGAGATGTTACCGACCCCATTACTTGTTGGAAAGTCTAAACTCTGACTAACGTTATGTAACCATTGTCACGATTCTTATGTCATGTCACGGTTTTAGTTGTGTGTGTCTGGTAATGGGTTTTGTTTTGCTGTTCTTTTCTCCATGTCCTCCTCCCTGTCGTTAGTTTCCCTGGTGTGTCTGATTGTCTGATTGTGTTCACCTGTTGCCCTCGTGTTTCTCCTCCCCTGCCCGGCTGTTTCTCGTCTCGTGATCACCCCTCCCTGTATTTAGTCTCTTCTTGTGCTCGTTGTCGGTTCATTGTTTGTCTTTCCCTTCATGTCACGCTCCATGTTTGTCCTTGAAGTTTTGGTCCTGGATTATTTACTCGTGCTCCCCTGTTTTGGTAATGCTAAATTTGTCTCTTGTTTTCTTTTGTCATCGGCTTTTTTTGTAACATAAAGCTCGCTTTTTGTTAATACTGCATTCGGGTCCTACCTTTTCCACGCATCCTGACAACCATGATGTCATCTACTATAGTGACTGGGGCCATAAGGTCTCAGAGGACGTGTGCACTGTGCTTTACTTATTATGTATTTACAGTAAGTGAGTCACATCACTAATTACAGAACATGTGGCTTTAATACTGTATCCAGAGCTTTGGGCTGTGGTAACAAGCGTCGTTGACCCGGGTGTGCATGAAATCCTGGCAGAGGATCACAGGGACACATTTAGGGAATGAAAAACAGACATGAAATAAACCCACTTTCTTTAGGGACAGATGCAAACATACAGTGTTACAATTGAATCAGGAGTTTTCCTTTTCCTAGATTCTTAAGGGATCTAACCTTGGTTTAATATTTAACTTATTGTGACACATACACTATTACTAAACATGTTATTATCTAGCACTTATATGTTGGTAGCAGGAGCTATGTTGACCTAAAGACTCTATTAGGTCAATGACTATTTAAGAAGGTTCAATAATGGAAAAACCAAACAAAAATGTCATTTTTTTCTTTTCTATATATTTCATAGTCATTTACAATATTAACTTTTGTTAAACAGCAACACAGATTATTTTCAACTTTTTCTAAATGCACAATCAGACACACAGATTATTACCGAGTCATAAACAATGTGGTTCAGATCCACCGAGACAACAGTCTTGCTTTTTAAATCATCCATACTTTTCTCAATTTAAATATGTTCCTAGGTCCAACAATGTATTCTGTATTATCCCGCCAACTCTCTGAAATCCCATTATGTTTGGTCGTTCCCCAGAGCTCCGGATCATAGGTGAAGTCGTGCATTGTGAACCTATAATATCGGCAAAAACCTCCACGATACCTCCAGAAACCAGAGAGCCAGCGCTGAGTCACTTCTTGGGAAGCCGCATCAAGCTCACTGTTATATTTTGGCCATATAAAAAAAGTTTCAGAGACCCTTGCCGAGGAACTGTTGAAAAGTCCTCAGTGCAGTGAATAAGGACGCTTATGTAAGTGGGTCAGAAGTCATGAATATAATGGCCACCCATGACCAGCTAATAAGAAGGAAAAACACACACATGCTACGGTTTCAGCTGAACCTCACACGCCTGCCAAGATCCCCCGCTGAGGTCATGCTGTTAAATCACAATCCCTGGACTCATGCACACAGAAGACTGACTTTATATTCAGCACAGCATATTAAAAATAAAGCTGTTGAGTCGATTCCTCTATTAATCTGTCCACTATTATTATATTCCCAAAGTGTGGCTTTTGTACCTCATTTGAAACTACTTAATTTGTAATTTTCAGTTTTTAAAGTACATTATATGACCATATTTTTATTATTATTTAACAACTTACACATAAACATATATTGGTGTTTGCTAATGATGCTTTTTTCTGTGGATTCAAAATATTTGTCACGTAAGAATCCTTACATGTTAAGTGGTTTCACAGTGAAATAGGTCGGGTATTCATGTATTATATAAGGTTGCGTGTGTGTGTGTGTGTGTGTGTGTGTGTGTGTGTGTGTGTGTGTGTGTGTGTGTGTGTGTGTGTGTGTGTGTGTGTGTGTGTGTGTGTGTGTGTGTGCGTGTGTGCGTGTGCGTGTGTGTGTGTGTGTGTGTGTGTGTGTGTGTGCGTGTGTGTTTGTGTGTGGTCTAGCATTACTATACTTGTGGGGACCTACATCTGTTTACATAGTCACGTGTGGGGACTCGCCTCCCTTATGGGGACAAATTGGAGGTCCCCATGAGGGGGATCATTAATTTTAGGGTGAAGACTTGGTTAGGTTTAGGATTAGGGTTAGGGTTAGGCATGTGTTGGTTATGGTTAAGGTTAGGATAAGTCTCCAGGAAATGCATGTAAGTCAATGTAATGTCCCCTGAAGTGATGTATACATGGTGTGTGTGTGTGTGTGTGTGTGTGTGTGTGTGTGTGTGTGTGTGTGTGTGTGTGTGTGTGTGTGTGTGTGTGTGTGTGTGTGTGTGTGTGTGTGTGTGTGTGTGTGTGTGTGTGTGCCTGCCTGCGTGCGTGCGTGCGTGCGTGTGTGTGTGTGTGTGTGTGTGTGTGTGTGTGTGTGTGTGTGTGTGTGTGTGTGTGTGTGTGTGTGTGTGTGTGTGTGTGTGAGTGAGGATCACATCTGTGTTATATCACAAGGTTCAGCTGGGAAAGGGGTAATAAGAGAGACGGATGGTGTGTGGTGTAAATGACACGCTGACTGAACGGGGCCGTGAGCTCCACTTTCTCTGTTGCTTTCTCGCCTGTCAGAGAATGAGGCATTAACTCCAGCATCCATTTGGGAAACATTTATCTGGAGCACTCTTTTAGATGTGTTTGGTAAGCTCACCAGATGTTGTTGACAGACAAACAAAAACACACTTGCACACACTTGTAAACATTCAAATATTCACACACAGTCAGAACCATTGGTGGAGGAGATTTCCCAACAAATTCACCCCAGAAGTTTAAGAGAAAAGTCATTTGTTAACAGAATGGGTGTTAAAATGTCATGTGGAGAACACTTAAAGGGAAATAGCTAGCAGTTGCTTTATGATCAAAATGGCCACAGGAACACAGGCCGAGATCTTTATAGGAACAAAAGCAAACACATCTTCCACTCAACATTAAAACCTTTGACCTGTCACCGAACATGACTCATCAGAGAGGGACACAGGGTGTAGGTGTTTAATGGGGGGGGCGGACGATGGGCTTTTGAAGCCTTGATGTTGGGCAGGGGGGGGGGGATCAGTGTTCTTTATGTTTTTGGTTTACTCGCAGGTCATGTAGCACCCCCACTTCACCTGCCATTTCCCCCCACTCTCATGTTCCTTCCATGTTTACTGTCCGTTGAAAACTGCAGCATTGTGCTTCCTACAACTAGTTATTCAGTGATCTGCATAAACTCCACTCTGTCTACTACTGAAGGACTTTTAACTTATATTTATAATGCTGTGAGAATGGGTCTGCAGAGAGCATTTCTCCGCGATCCCAACTCATCTATTACCAGCGTTCAGGGAGCTCTATGCAAGTCAATGGGACTCCCTGTTAGTTAGCCAAGGGGTCCTGGTGTGTGAGGGGCTCCGTGGATTGGTCCATTTGGGCCAATCCAGTCATTTGTTGTTGATCTGGTTGTTCACACGTCACAGAACCCAGGAAGCAAACAATGTAAAATAAGAAATCTCCAACGAGGCGTTCTGGGGCAGCATACAGTAGTCTTCTCTGTGTTAGAGTTGTACTCGCTACAGGGTGTACTTTGAGGGTTTGTGACTCCGCAGACCGTTTACAAGCAGAAAAACCTTCATAACAACAAGGGGACGGGTGATAACCGGAAAAGCATGATATGGGCCCTTTAAAAAAAGTTCAGACTTGAATCCAAGCTACAGGAGAGTAAGGGACAGTGCTCTTAATTGTTGTCTTAATTTTTGGTGACGATTGTTCAATATTTCCTCGACCCGCCCCCGGGCAGAAAAACGCATCATCTGCAGGAAACAGCGTCCGAGGGCTTCTTAATATTGAATAAACTATGAATGTTTCATATCCATGTAACGGGAAGAAACTCAGCCTCTGAATTAGCCTCTAAAAAATCTTAAGGCCGTTAGCACAGAACTCTAGCTATACCGATCGATATACTTATTGGATCTGCACAAACAAGCTTAGATAACATCCTGAGAGTCCACAGATTATAAACTATAAGGATCATCACTGAGCGATCAGAACTTGTGACAGGGGAAGCAAATACAGACAACACACAACGTAGCTTTAGGCAGCAAAACACGGAGATATGCTCACCTTAGATGTTCTGATCAAAAGTCGTGTTCAATGGCAATAAAACGAGAAAAAAAGCGACTGAAGGTTAATCCATAGATTAATCCAATGTGTCTGTCACTTTGAAAAAAGTATTGATTATCCATAATTCAATTTGTATGCAAAAATCAGAGAAGAAAAATTAGCTGCTAATGGTAGCCACCTGAGTGTGTCACAACTCCGGTTTTGGCTACGCGTCACTCTCCTTATTTAGTAACCTGTGTGTGTATGTGGAACTTTCCCTCGATTCCATTGGCTCTGACGGTTAGAGAGAGATGTCAATCAGCAAACTCGACCAAGGGGCCAGAGATATGGAAAATCCACCCAAATGACCCCAGAAGTGTTTTTTTGTTGCTAGACCTCTCTAAAAAGGTCAAATGTCACTTGTTTTGCATCAATCTTGATACAGGGTACTTATTATATGTTGTACTTTGGATTCCTAAAGCTTTTAGTCTACCTTACCATCATCCAAGGGTAGTTTTCACTATATGTAAAAAAGAAATTTTGGACGGACACTATAATTTACAATTTTGTACTATGTTCAATCTGAATTTTCTTTAAAATAAAAAACATCTATATTGATTCTGACTTTTCTACATCCAACTCACAGGTTTATCATTACTTTGAGAGAAAAGATTATTAATGTTCCCCTTTTAGAAGGGAAGATATGGTCATTTGTTCTGGAAATGTCATGTTCGAGCCTGAGACCTGAAAAACAGGGATGGGGTTCAACAGGTTGAATGCTGTTTTATACAGTATATATTTTGAAGTACAGATGCAAAACATTACATTCATATGAAAGCAGGATAATATACCTGAAGAGCTATTAAAAGCTACATTTAAAGGGGACCTGTAATGCAAAATGCACTTTTTGATGTCTTTTATACTATATGTGTCCCCCGGTGTGTCAGGGAGCTGATCCAGATTTGCGTCCGATATGACGTAATATCGGAAATGTGGACGACCGGCACAATCAGAAACGTTGCTATCAGAAACGATGCCTGACGTGTTTTGGACGTAATATGGTCTTTGTTTACATTAGCATCGCTAACACTCAGAGCTAACCTGTACTGGAGAGAGCATGTGTAAAAAGCAGGAAATAAAAAAAGTTACTCCCCTTGTGGTAAACCCACAAGAGAGAAAGCATTTGAGCTCTCACTGTTTCAGAAATAATCCTTGATGTGGTTTAGAACATGATATGGCATTTGATCACGGCAGCATTTAGCTCGTATAATTCTAAGCAGGCATTAGCTCCACCTCCTCTTTTTTTTCTTTCACGCTAAGGACCCCAGAATCAGCGTTTCTCTAACAGGGCTAGAATAGAGGGATATGAGGGATGTCTAAAATGCATCATCGGTTTAGTATTTTGAGCAAAACACATCATAGACATGTTTTTTATGTATTTGTATATATCTGAGATGCATAATATATGCCTAAAAATTGCATAATAGGAGACCTTTAAGGGGGCTTAACACTTTAAAGATATCCCTAAAATCCCCATAGGAAGGGATTCACCGAATTTCTGGGGTCTTCAAAGCATCGTGGCTATTATCCGGGGAACGTGGATGAGAGCGTTGGTGGTGATAACAAAGGGGAAGATGAAAGGTCAGACCCCCCCCCCCCCCAACCCACCTTCACTGGCACACACATGAAAGGGACACAAATACAAAAGCATGCAGCAGCACGTGGAAAACAACAGGGAATCTGTCCTGATGTTCCTCCACTGACACGAGAATATGTGTCCCTGTTTGCGATGTTTGCATATTTCCCTCTTTATAAATGTTTTAAGCAGAAATGCATTTATAGTGTTTGCTTATATGAGATTGCAACGGTGTTCGTTTGGGTGTGTAAGCAATCCAATAGGGACTTTCTCTTTTTAGATGGAGGAAAAGTGTGCAGGATCACAGAGTAATTCTGTTCTCGTATATATCATATTCTTTTTATGTGTATAGACTTCTTGCACTATTTTGTATTTGTATTTTATTATATAACTATGTTTATGTGCATATGATATGACAGTAAACCTTTGAAACTTGAGAGTCCATATAATGTTGGAAGATTTTACCGAAGTTGCCTCACAGCAGAATAAAGGTATACGCTACAGGCAAAAACTTCTGAGGGCAACAAGTGTTAAACTTTGGTGATGTTGTACTTGGGCTTTACCTGCATCAACATTTTCTACAAATCAAAACTGATAGATAGAATAGGGAGGGATGAAACCCTCTTTAATGGTCTCACATGCAGAGCACACAGCACACACAGTGACATTTGGCCTCTGCATTTAACCCATCACAGTCTAGTACTGGGCAGCTATTGTACAGCGCCCGGGGAGCAACGGGAGTGAGGGGGGAAGGGAGATGTCCGGTGCCTTGCTCATGGGCACCACAGCAGGGCAGGAGGTGAACTGGGACCTCTCCAAGTAGCAGTCCACACTCAATATTTTAGGTCTGGTCGGGGACTTGAACCGGTGACCCAGTCCAAGCCCCTACTCACTGAGCCACTGCCGGATGCAGATCCAAATAGCCAACAACAGTCTAGCAACATGCAGAAACAAATGTAAAGAATATTTTTGAATGTGAATGAATTGCCAGTCGCGTCTGGCTCTCTGGACTCTCTCTCTTAATGAAGAGTTACATTAGCTCTGGCAGAGAAATTAAGTCATACATCATTGACTCTGATAATAACCAGTCACATTGAAACCAACACCACGATCTTCAGAAAGCAGCCAAACTAACTGTGATCACACATCTTGTTGCAAATGTAGCTTTTCTATTTAGAAGGACCTAGGATTGAATTGCCAAACTAAGCTTTAGCTATTGTGCAAATGACAATAAAGCCTTTGAATTTTGATTCTGAAAAAAAAGCCAGACATCCGTATAGAAACAAATTGGGGGACTCAGGTGGGGAAGTCCCTAGAGTGCCCCCAAAATGTGCTCTACTACTAAATAATACCTGATGCAGAGCCCCCTAGAGTGCCCTACCTACGGAGCCCCCTAGGGGACATGGAGAAGAAGAAGAAACCGTTGCAGTTTGTAGACGGTCCCTAAGCACTCCTCTCCCTCCTCAAGCTGCAGATTGTGACCAATTATTGATGTTTAGCTCGGATGACGGCGCGTATCGAACTGTTCTGATAAAACTGTAGCTGCTATGATTGTAAAGTCATATTTTTTGTATTTTTACAATGTTATGTCCATGAGTTATTGATCTGCAAAATTCGAATCTGTCGATAACTCAGCTCAGAGGGACATGCCCCCTCGCTCTGACGACGCTGAAGTTGGCTTCCGATTCAGAGCATCCGATTCGGCAGTTAAGGGGAAAGTTAAGGGACATTTCATTTACAGTGCTGAGCGAACAATCCTCCGTGTTTGAACCTCTTAAATCGCTGCATAGCCGATTTATTTGGACGGGATTATCCCAGAGGGTCTAAAGATTCTTTATATCCCAGTTTGAGATTTGTGAAACCTTTATTCTATTTGTGAAAATACAAACACAGGTGGAAGGCTGAGGTTGCTGCAGCAGGCCAGGATCAGAATCAGAGAGTGAACCTCCCAGCTGGGCAAGCCTTTATGCCTTCTTGTTTTTTTTTCACAAATAGAATTAAGGTTTCAAAAATCTCAAACTGTGTTATAAAGAATCTTTAGACCCTCTGGGATAATCCCGTCCAGATTTGATGAGTGTAGGTCTAGTGGTTTTAGATCAGGACCAGGGGCCTCATTTATAAAGGGATATACGCTCAAAAAATGGCGTAAACCAGTTTCTACGCAATGTTTGCGATTTATAAAATACTAACTTGACAGGAAAACGTGCGGTCCTCCACGCAAACTCTAACCCATGCGTACGCACTAAGCACAAAGACGGGAGAGACGAGAAACTGCGACACCGTTGGCAGAAGGAAGAGAAATGTGTGGAAATAATACCATAAACAAAATGTTACCTCTCATTTATCATATGAAGAATTCATTTTCAAACATTGATTAAAGCCAATCTTAAAATGATTAAACAAACGCCTGCTTGAGACTCCTCAGTCACACAAACACATAACTTGGAGAAATAAATAAATAGATATATTATTTAAAACCACCTCGAAATGTTGTGTTAATGTTATGAAATGTTTTCTCATAAATGATGCGGTTTTGCATTTCTATAGGTTGTACGAGCATGGTTTTATATACTACCATGTTTAATCGTGTTTTATGCCGTTTGCTAAGACTTGATAAGTCGCTCGTAAAACACAGGAGGTATGGAAGCTAAGAACACCATATGTGGTAAATTGTACAGCTAATATAACACAACACATTAGTTGTATTTCCTCTAACTGGTGGATATAGAGTTGCTGCAGTGGAGACGCTGCGCACAGCTGAACGACAGCTGGGACACAAACCACCAAATACAAAAACATAATTCAGATCCAGTCGTCATGACTCCACTCCGGAGGGATTCCCCGATCACTTCTTACAGTCTCTCATCAAGGGGGGGTCTCCTGTCCCCGGTACAAACACACTGCCTGAGGAAGGCTATGTGTTTTCTTTTTGTCATGAATCTTTTTCGGACCACTTATTTATTTATTTTGGTGACGATCCGACCTCCATGCTGCTACTCTGGTTCAAACGGCATCCACCAAACAATATGATTTATCTCGACCTCCCCAAAATAACCAGAATCTGACACGGTGTGAGACGTCTTTTTCAGCTGTTCTGTCGTCATTTCCTGCGATCTCCTTCATGCAGTCAGTCAGAACGAATGAACGGGCGTTTCTTTGACTATTTATAGGCACATATGGGCGTTACGTGAAGCCCGCAAAAGCTGCACCGCATTTTGAGTCGGTTGTGATTTATAAAGGGAAACCGGCGTAGGAAGTGCCGTACGCACTTTCCTCGCCAGTACGCAATGTTCGGTGAATCGCAAAATGTCGGAACATTTCTGTACCTATTTTTTGGATTTCTACTACGTAAGCAACCTTCCCATGTGAATCCTACGCACGGCGTTATAAATGAGGCCCCTGGTCTAATGTGGTCTAGATTTTAAAAAAGCAGCAAAATCTCCCTTTTTGTATTTTCACAAATAGAATAAAGGTTTCACAAATCTGAAACTGTGTTATAAAGAATCTTTAGACTCTCTGGGATAATCCAGTCCAAATAAATCGGCTATGCAGCGATTTAAGAGGTTCAAACATGGAGGATTGTTCGCTCAGCGCTGTAAATTAAATGTCCCTTAACTTTCCCCTTAACTGCCGAATCGGATGCTCTGAATCGGAAGCCAACTTCAACGTCGTCTCGCTCTGAGTGTTCTCTTGAGGTGTCTTTCACTTATGTGAAACCCATGCCTATTGCCAAGCACTGATGTTATGTCTTTATATTTAAGGCAAAGCTCAAAGTAAAATCGATGAACCGCTCCATTGTTGTGGTTTCTGTGTTGCCGTAGCAGCCGAACTGACCAGGAAGTACATTGAGCTAAATGAAAAGTTTTTGCGAGATCTCGCAAAGGGGTATTGCGATTTGCGAGATCTCACATTCTCCATGTCCCCTAGGCTCCGTGCCTACCAGTAGAACGTGCAAGAAAAATATCTCTTATATGGTCTTAAAATTAGGAAAACGCAATGCACTGCCATTCAAGCTTCCCCTACATGCTTAAAAGCCTTCTGTGTGCTGGTGCCCAACTGCATTCAGCTGGTCAACAATCATGTTTACAGAAATAAGTATAGATGGGGACAGTACATGCTGTAGGCCAGGGGTACTCAAATACAAATCTTAAAGGTCCAAAATAAATGTTTCAATAAGACAAATGTCCATTTATTACGGTCATTCAAACTTTTAAACAATTGCAACAAGATTCTTAACACGAGGTTGCAAAAACAAAAGTAATCTGTATGCAGCAGTTTTCATTGTTATTGTGTCTGTGCTTGACCCCTCAGTCGCAGTGTAAGAGCTGCACAGTTATGAATAAAGGCAGCTGCACCCTCTTTCATTCAGCATTCCCATTATTGCTTTATAAATGTCTTGCCCCCTTGTGTCCACTGAGGTTCGCCAGGCCCAACACATCTTCAACAGACTCCCCTTTGCCTCGTCATGAAAACTCACAAACACCAGCAACTGAGCAATGTCAGCGGTGTCAGTGGACTCACCCACAGCTAAGGAAATGCACTGTGCACTTTTTATTCCATCACAAAGCTGATTAATCAAATCACCAGCCAGTATTTATGTTCTTCTGGTTGCTGTGGAATCTGAGAGGGGGTTTGCTTGATTTGACCTGTTATTTCCTCTTTTTGTTTGCCTTCACATGGTCTCCATCACTTCAGTCATGCCTTCTTTTATACTTCAGTTGTTATCCAGTGGAAAGTCCTTACCTACTGGCCTAGTTCAATCAAAGAGGTTACTTTTGTTTGGCTGGGCAGTGTACACACCGTCTTATTTGACTTTCTCAGGACTTAAACAGTTTTTGGGGGGCAGACCCCCTCAAAGAAAAAAATATATTTACACGTAAGGTCATCATCTCATCCGTGAGCAGAGCATCAAGTTGACGTGTATTGCAGCTGAATGCGGCGATTACCATTTTGTTCAGCAACACGCCTCACAAACGTATTCAGATCAACAGCTTTAGTGCGTTTTGATTCAATGCTGAGTACAGCCAAACTGAGAGTCTCTTCTCTGTCAGACCGCAAATACCTCATTCCTTCAGTGCTTCGGTCCGAATGCTTCTCGATTTGCGCCGTCCCGTTCAAATGAAATCGCCGCCAATCATATGTCCACGCTCGAGCCAGGACCGGGGGAGGGGTTACATGACGTGCATCTTGTGCTGCATTCACTTGCACTCGGACATTAGAGACTTTCTCTCATAAATGTCCGATGAGCGCTGTTTGCAGTCTATGGACATAGCGGATCATTTTGACTCGTTGCGTTGTGGCGATGTCTCGCAGATAACAGATAATACAGATAATACATATGAAAAGTATAATTTGCTCAGAGTCCAGAGACAGTTGTGGTTCGGTCCGGATCCGGACCAGAGTCCGTACTTTGAGGATGCCTGCTGTAGGCTATGCTGTATGCTGCACGCTGTATATGCACAGGAATACACATAGACATATACAAAGACAAGAAGGAAAACACAAAGGCACTGGTATATACTACAAGTTTGCAAACAAATACACACACCAACAATCTTTACTGCATGTGGCAGGTGTCTCTGTGTCCCCTTTCCTTTAGTCCTCTGTCCCATACATTTTCTTTCGACATAAACATTCTTGGAGGTCTTGAATTCTTCTGAGAAGTGCCTGCAATTTGTGGTATCTAGATGTAAAACAAAAAACTGACATGTTTTTCTTCAAGTGCCTCTTTACTTCTGTTCTATAAATCCACACACCATTTATTTTGTGGGTTGAAGCTTGGAAGAAACAATGCTATAATACGCTTGGTTTCATTTACAGCAGCTACACATGGGACAGGATTGTAAAATAAGATACATGTTGGCATGGAGATATCTGTCTGTCAGGGCCATTCCTTCGTGTTATTTTGCACGTATGCTTAATCGACATCAGATGCAGGGTCCCATGAGGAGGACATAAAGTGGGAACATGCCTTTCATTGCAACATAAGTCTTTCACTAAAGCTGCAGAATTTGTGTCAGAAAAACAATTTGTGAGAAAGAAACCAGGGTTCCTGTGCAGGGGGAACATACTTTTTGGAGAAGGTCAACAGTGAAGCGTAGGGAGGAAAACCCGGCTAATTGTTGTTATGACTGAAATTCATGAGAATGATAGATCATATCAAGCGTGACCTCATTGCGCAGAGCTACAAGCTGGCAGGAAGCCAAGCTGCCCTTAAACTCCCTTATCTTTCTTTATGAAAACAAAATAAACGTCTTGTTGCCAGGAGGGCAGCGCTGGGTCTGAGAGTGTGAACTGTTGCCTGTAAAGGAGGCAACAAGCCTTCAGCAAAACAGAAATGCCATACATTGAATATGTTTACATGCATTCAAAAATGTTTTATGTTTTGCAAACAAAGCTTCCGTCTTTCATTCCTTCACCAATATTTGTGGATATCCCAAAATCATAATGATATCCAAGTCTTTCCTAATGTTTAAAAGCGGGTGTGTTTCTCATACAAGTGGGCTTTAATTTTGCATCTTTGTTTATGTGAAAAAACAGGCCAGAGCCATTTGTTGCATTATTATGTAAATCTCAATTAAGCTGTATATTCTAAATGTGCTGTATAGACGTCTAATCATCCTCTCTTGAGGCATTTCTCATATGTATTCATTGGAAAGTGCTGAATTCAGAATATGCTGTTGTATGACCTAAGGCATATTGTCATGTGGGGAATTAATGAAAGGATGTAGTCATTGAAATTGTCACAGTCTTCTTTCTCACTCACCTATTTTCTGCATTAACATTCCTTAGGCACCTGGTAGTCACACCCTGTCTCTCTCTCACTCTGTTGCACCCATCAGCTCCATTAGTATTTAGGCCCACTTCACTTTCACCTCAGTGCCAGATCGTACTTTGCAGCATGCCGGTCTTTCCCGCATTACCCTTCAGATTGCTCTCCCGGTTTCGACCCTGCCTGTCCCTGACCTGCCTGCCTCGCCTGCTCCCTGACCCGTGCTGTACCTGCGACTCCCGTCCTGCTTTCTCCTGGGACCCTCGCCTGTCCCCGACCAGCCCTTTGCCTACTATCTGCCGTTTGGTCTCCTACCAGCCTATTGCCTTCAATAAAGCTGGTTACCGACTATCCCTGGTTTCCCGTGTTCTGCATTTTGGTCCTCAGCTCGTTTGTGACAGAAATTGGAAGGTGACCCAGTTACACCATTAATAAAAGACCCTAAAGAGACTGATTTGGGATTTTGGGAAGAGCGGCTGAGGCACAGGTAGAGGGTGCTTTGAGAAGATGCTTACTGGCCATCAGCGTGTGAACGTAGTCTCTGGGGGCACCTTGTATAGCAGCCCTTCCCTCTGTATGAATGGGTGAATGATGACTTGTATATGTAAAGCCCTTTGAGGGGTTGCACAGATTGGAAAACCCCTAAATTAATCCAATCAGTTTACCATTACGCAGGTGAAAAGGACCAAATGTGCTGCTCCAGAAGTGAGAGTTGTGTTGTAGATGATTGTAAAGAGTAAAGTTCAGCTGTTGATTGACTCTCCAAACCAGGCACAATAAAAGCATCTCACAGCTTATCTAAAGCACAGTGCTTTCGTCTTAATTTAACATGCACTGTAAGCCCCAATAAGTAAACTTAACTCAAAAAAAATTAGGGCAACTGATTGCCTCAAGTATTTTAAGTTAATCAACTCAAAACTTACAATTTTCAAGAACTTAAATAATTGGATTAAATGCTACATGTACCATTGATTACAGTACAATTAAAATGGCTTATTAAGTCAACTCAAATATGTTCAGGTACTGTGACCTAAACATTTGAATTCACCTCTACTAATGGATTAAGTTATCAGAACTTAAAGACATAAGTACTCAAAGTCTTTTTTTGGGTTAACAGAACTCAATATTTATTATTTCAACCAAACCAAACACATTGACTTAGAAAACTCAAAATCACATAACTTAAAACTTAAAAACATTGACACAACTGATTGCCTCAATTGAATCGAGTGCGACTTGAACAGCTTTACTACATTTCTTATTTTCTAGCCCTCCTATTTAACATGCTGTCCTGTTAACATTTACAAGACAGTAACATAAGTAGTCATAAAAAAAAAATGCCAAGGCAATTGTACTTCTGGCACATTTTGGTTAAAACCTGAATAGAGCAATAACTTTGATAAAATCACTAGGGATGCACGATATTGGTTTTTGAAACCGATACCTATAACTTCCTGCTTCTCAAGACCGATACCGATACCCAATAATAAAAAAAGATTTACGCCACTAATTATTTTAACGCGATTAACGCATGTGTATTTTTTTTTTTGCTGTTCTCGTATATATCATATTCTATAGGCTATATAGACTTCTTGCACTATTTTGTATTTGTATTTTTGTATTTTATTATATTTGTTGCATCGTTGGAGGAGCTCGGGTCAGAAGATTGTCATTGCCATACTCAGTACTTATGTGCATGTGCATATGACATTAAAACCTTTGAATTGAAAACAAGTGCATTTTTGAGTTGCTCCTCACTGTGCTGGTATTTGCTCTGCTTTCTGCTGGAACGGACAGAATGCGAACAAGGCCAGTCTGATACAGCTGTTTGTGAAACACCGCTGTTGCAGATGTGCGTTGTCTCAGTGGATCGGTGTGAAGATAAACGATTCAGAAGCTGATTGGCTCCACACTCATCTGTGCATACCTGTCATTCTTCACGTCTTCACATTGTATTTCATCGACTTTCTTTTATGTTGGAATGTATCTCTATTAGAGTCGTAAATAACATATGAAGTTCTTTCCAGAGTTTCAATGTTTTTATTTTGAGTTATGACCATAATGCTTGTTTTTCATTTGAAAGTTTTAGGCTCTACAAATCAAGTTGAATAATATAGCTCACATGTTATTATTATAGTGCAATAAAAGTATATTGAATAACACTAGAGCTAACGAGTACCTGCTACGAAACGTTTAAGAAGCCAAAATAAATAACAACAATTAGAAAATAAAGATTTTAAATATTTTCTGCCTATTCACAACAACACCAACATGTAAATAATGGTATATCATGTCTAAACTATTTAGTATATATTTTTTCTTTATCTTCATTTTTTAAGCTTTTCTTTGAATATCTTTTATGGGAATTTGAATCTTAAGATTAAGACAGAATTTATTATAAAGTCCGTTTTTCCCTGTGATGATATGTTTAAATTAATACAAATAAACCCCAGATTCAGTCAAACACATTAGTGGAGAGGGTGCAAATAGTTCAACACCAAGGAGCACTTTGGGGTTTAGTGCCTTGCTTAAGGCACCTTTGCAGAGCCTAGGAAGCGAACGGGTTCCTACTTCCTATCCATCTACCGGCACCTTTTATTCTTTTTTCCATCGGGACTTGAACAATAAACCTTCATTTTAAAGTCCTTTATTAAGACTGAGTTACAACCGCCCAAAAAGTGCCGTTCCCTGACCGGGAATCGAACCCGGGCCGCGGCGGTGAGAGCGCCGAATCCTAACCACTAGACCACCAGGGACAGTTACGCAACAATTTCACGTTTTTGTAAAAATCCCCGAACATAACTTATAAAAACAATTACAAATCTCCATTCTGAAATAATATCTCCCAGTAGTCAGGAATGAGGTGTCAGGTGTTTTAATAAAAGCAAGGCAAAGCAAGTTTATTTATATAGTACCTTTCAACACAAGGCAATTCAAAGTGCTTTACAAAAATGAAAGACATTAAAGGTGGGGTAAGTTTCAGAAACCGGCTCGAGATACACTTTTTGTTATATTCCATGGAATGCTCTTAACATCCCGATAGTCCGTAAGGTCCCTGAGAGTCAACTCTAACATAAATGACTGTCAGGAAGCTTCAGAAGTCTTCCTGTCATTTTTCAGGTCAAGTTTGTTCCTTTCTGAGGATTCCAGTTGTTATCTGATGGCGGCTGCTTCAATCCTGTTTAATAGCTGGTTGTTAAACGCTGTGAACTCCAACATGGCTGCTGGGTTGTCTCTGAATTCAGCTGCACACCGATTTTACAGACCTGAAGCGCATACGTCACTGCGTAAAAATGTATTTTATGGTTTGTTTCAGGTGGTGAACTTGAGCCCAGGGACATCAGACATAAGATTTTTTTCTAGAATTTGGAATATGTTGTCTTTTCAATTTACACACGTCTATTGCTCTCCCTGAGGTTTCTTCCCATTTTTCTCCATTAACTGTGGGGTTTCTTTTGAAGTTTTTCCTTGTCCTATTTGGGGGTCAAAGGACAGAGGGTGTCGTATATATATAAATATCCTGAGTGTAAAGCCCCCTGAGAAATATGTAAAACGTGTGATATTGGGCTATATAAATAAACTTTGATTGATTGATTGAGAGTAACACCATATATATAAATCAATATGCGTACTTCAGGTGCCTTTTACAGAAGCTCCTCTCTGAGTAGTTTCTATTAATTGAAAGGGAAAATACCAAAAAGCATAAGAGGGCGACTAAAAAACGATATTGTTACTAAGAGCTCCTGGTTTGTGTTGCTTACCCTCCCCTAGCTGGGGCGTATCACGGACGAATAGTGGATTTATGATTCTGAAATCACTGTTTTAAATACAGCATGGATAAGAAAGCACAATTGAGTGAACTAGCTCAGGTTCTATTAACAGACGCCTTGTCTTTGTAAACATAGTATGTTCCAGTTCGTTCTGCCTAGTTTAACTCCTCGTATGGCGGCAGTAATGTTTTACGAGGTTCTTGACCTTTAGAGAGTGTGATATGGCCTGTCAGTGTTACCTGTTGACAGTGGGGTGTTGTGTTTTTCTCTGTTGATCATGGTGATGATGTCAGAGCGATAAAAGTGTATTTTATTCTTGTTGATAATGTCCTTGTTATTCTACTTGACTACAGTCTCCAAACAAAACAGTCAGGGCCATTATAAATCTACTTTACCGCACACTCCCTTCATTATACAATTGATAGTTTTATGATGAATGCATTCGTGTTTGAAAAATTCAACAGGTTTATTAATGGTAATCAAAACAGAAACAGATGCTTTATGAACTGCTGGGATTTCAAGAATCTGAGATTTAAAGACTCACTTTCCAAGCCCTTGCCCACCCCACCTGTATTCTTTTAAACCTAAGGGTCATAAGGGTTGCTGTAAGGAGAAAGAAACCAGGATTTTAAAATGTGTCAGCGACAAAAGCTCAAGCACTACACAGTTTGACTGGTGCAATGATGATATATTTTGTAAGCCGACCAGGAGGTTAGCATCGAAAGGGCTCCGTCAACAAAAAGTAATTTTCCATTGGATTTTAGAATATTGCAAAAATACAATCTGTGACAAAGACACGCTTATGCTACTTACTGTAGACGTTTTATTCAGCAGGATAATCTCCACATATTTACACCACTTTATGATTTCGAAGCATAAACACAATCGCTAACGTAGCTAAACGGTAAGCTAAAGGCGGCTAATGTTCAGCATGATGACATGTACTAGTCTCATTTAGTTACTTGTTAGCTGTAGTCGTTTTTATGACACATGAAAGCTTCGGACATTCACCAGTGGGGTTTATGCTCACGTATTTGATGTCCTTGAGACTAAGAAACCTGAAGTGGTAAAAATGCAAAGTATTTTCTTGGTTTTAGGACTCAGACATTTACTTCTAATTAAAAATGATAATAGTTTGAGAGGATTTTATTATTATTATTATTATTATTATTTTTGAGAGGTTGTTTATAATATTATTATTACGTTATTTTGAAGTCCTCATTATTAAGAATACATCATTATTGCAATAACATTTCTTTGAAGGTTAATTATTATTATTATTATTATTAATATTACTTATATAATAGTGTCCTTGGGCAAGACACTTCACCCTAATTTGCTCCTGTGGGTATTGTCCAGAGTAATAACTGTTACATGTCTAATATGTGTAATGTGTAATTGTAGAGCGCTTTGAGTGCCTTGAAAAGCGCTCTAATAAAAATGTTCATGAATTATAATTATTATTATTATTCTCTTCTGCTTGCATCAGTTACAGGTCCAGGTAACTTAATGGAGACTGGAGGTGTACAGCGTCTGGTAAACACCAGCTTTATGGCAACTCTTTAAAACACATATGAGAAAAGTTAAAGGAAAATATAACTCATGCTTGCAGCTGCACTGACACACTTTTCCTGTCAGTTTCCAACGAGTTTTTCCAGTCCGATGGCGCATAAACACCAAACACAGTCTTTCAATCACAACTTTGGATCTATGACTTTTATTTTTATGGGAGACATTCCCAAAAATATTGTGTTTGCATTACATCACCTTACTGGTCGTTAACATCATGCCAGTGGAGTCACATCAGCAAACAATAACTTAACGTCGTGTACTGGTGCAGAAATATGAGGAGAATGAGATACAGCAGTGGACAAACCTGCAGGCATTTGATGATTACGTCTATAATTCTGCTGGTTTTGACATCCCAGAATGTGCCTTCAAAATATACGAGTTATCCTTCACTTGCGGTTCTGTTAATGATGACTTTGTGCTAAAGGCCTTCAGAAAAAGATGATAAATTAAGAATTGAGGAACAATTACAAGACCACAGTTGATTTGTGTTTAGGTAAATCTTGCTCTCAAAGATTCATGGCAGTACAATTTAATATTCGTATCGTGTTCGCACTCCTAACTCAGAAGACTTGAGAACAAAGCTGTCTGTGATGCTTTGGAGGAACAGAGGGGGTTGTGTAATCCTCTAACTTCTACAGCCAAGCAATGTTCAAATAGTACATATCTCACATTTTCCAAACACTTCCAAACTTAAAGCAGTTATCTTTGTATAACCAAATATCAACGTGAAAGTGGATACTCAATGATTTCCAGCTTTACAGAACAGAGAGGTCCAAATGGCTGAGGCAAACCCAGGTTAGCACCTATCTGTTGCTAAAGGTGGCCATATCTTATATAATGTGACATTAAGCCATAATATTATAAGTTAGTTACTCAGGGTCGGCGTCATGGGGGGTCATTTGCGGACCATGCCCCCCCAAATGATTGACTGTGCCGTTTTTTTTTAATCATATAGGCTAAGTGAAAACGTTTCCACTAAAAGTGTTTTGTGTGAAATAAATCAGAAATAAAGAATACAAATAGAAAACACAGCCTGAGGTGTGCTCACTGCTGCTCTCTGATTGGTGTGTTGCTTGACCAATGACCCCCGACCTATGCCCCCAACCTTTGTTTTGTTGTCATTACATGGCTGTGTGTTTAGATGAAAGCCCAGTGGCGATCTGTTCATCTGTTACACTGATTATACAGTAAAGCCATCGAAAATAATATGATATACAGTAGTACAGTACAAGTACTTCTGGGTCTCTGTGTTTCATTCAAGCTCGGATCTGTGTGTGTGTGGCACGAGCGCATTTTGTGAGTGCGCGAGCGGTAACGTGGAATGTTGTTGTTAGCATCTGGTTAGCTCGCTATGCTAACGGATATCTACACCAAGGTGGAGGAGAGTCCTCTCCTGTCAGACTGAGAGGATCTTATAACGTCAGCTCAGTGAGGTAAGGACTCTCTCAGTGTTTAGATAGTTAACTTTATTGGAGGTTATCTCAGTCTCAAACGGTTTGGTCACCATGTAAACAAGTATTTGCGAGGAACACACCTTTATATGATCATTATAGTTATTAAAAAATAAGAGAATAAATGAAAAACAGGTATGAAATACACTATAGGACAGTAATACAAGAATACAGTTTAAAAGGGGAGTGATTAGTAGCCTACAATATCCATAAAGAAAATCTGTTTACAGTTCTGTTTCATATGGGTGTTGAGAGATGTAGGTCCATCCCCCACCTAAAACATGTTCACATGGACAGGATACTAAATACATTTGCACACTTTTTATATGGTGGCCTATGTCCATATGTTTCTGTTTTGGTGGTCGTGCCACAACCGTGCATGTATGCACAAGTCATAGGTGCGCTATACAATAGCACGACACCCCTGCAATGTGTGTGAAAGACAATAGACTTTACAGCATGTTTTTTTTTTATTGAAGTTGCGTTGGTGTTTGTGTGTTGGTTGTTGATGGCAGTGTGTGCCCCCCCTTGGTAAATGATTGCCCCCCCATTCGATTTGTTCTAGAGCCGACCCTGTAGTTACTATACTTCATATATCTGGAACAATCTTCCATAAAACTTTAGGTCTAGTGCAACTCTCACTTCGTTTAAATCCAGGTTGAGGATTCTCTGTATTCCTTTATTAAATGAAACAACTATTAATATCGTTCACTACATTGTAACGTTTGTACTCTTGTATTTTATACTACTTTAGCCTGTTTAAAGGGGCTCTGTTGTGCTCATTTTCTGGTTCATATTTGTATTTTCTTACTGCGACATGTTTCTTTAATGTTCAAAAAGGTCTTTATTTTTCTGATATAGAGACAAAAACAGTTTTTTGTACCAAGTTGTACATTTCTGCTATACAGTTAGATAAATGACCGGTTTATGTGAATTGACACATTTTTGGCTTTGTGTTTCTATTTGAGATACTCCAGTTGCACCGCTCGTCCAAAAACAGCTGAAAGAGTGAGTACTGGACTGACGTCTGATCATTTCACAATGTCGTGGTTTGTTCTCTGCTGCAACAACTGGTTTCAGAACATGTTGGAGTTAGCACGTGTGTATACTGTATATGATTGTGAAATAAATCTGTCATGAATATCAACACTACAGAAGAAATTCAGTTCAGTTTGCAAAGTAGTTTCACAAGAGCAACATTTATTAAAATCAATGATATTTTGTTCTCGCGAGCATTTGACATCAAATGTACACAATATACAGATGGTGCATTTTGTAGCAAATATACTTTCTATAGAGACAGCAGCAGCAGAATTGGCATGTACAAAAATACACATTTGATTTTCTCACACAACAAAACATACCAAAGTATCAGGATAAGATTTAATATATATATTTATATATTTCTGTATCATAAATATAGCAGAATTATACAAGTTAAACAGAATTCACTGTAATGGAGATAACATTTAAAATATTAATACAGGATAAAGTACATTGTGAGATAATTTAAAGTGGTACCGCTTAACATGACCTTATTGCAGTGTGTGTCCTTAGGGAAAGCTCTGATGAGCTCACAATAACACTGGGTTTAAACTTGTGAAAACGGCTCCTACATTGTGCTATGAATATGTATTTGTAAGTATGAATTGACATACTTTCTGTTGATGAATGCACAGTGAAATAAGGTCATTCACTGTTAAGTGACGCCCTAGGAATCATCGCAACGACTGCAGCACTGGAACAACAATATTATACAATTATGGACAAACCATACAACAGTTAAAATATACGTGTGGAGTATTAACATACGCACAGACACCCACACTGTCTCCTTGTCATTCTGGTGAGACTGAAAAGGTTTCTTTACAGAATGATGAAGTGCCACAGAAGCAAGAATAAAAACACATTTCTCCTTCAATGGCACGCATCTTCTCACATTCCTGCTCAGGACACAGTTTCAATGAACACACCATTTGCAACAACATATTGACTTTCACACACACACACACACACACACACACACACACACACACACACACACACACACACACACACACACACACACACACACACACACACACACACACACACACACACACACACACACACACACACACACACACACACACACACAGCTCCTCTTCTTCCTCCCCCCTCCCTCCTCTGCCCAGGTCACAGAGATATAAGCCAGAGCTGTAGGACAACACTGTGTGCTGTGTGTCTGGAAACTCGGCTCACATGAATAAATACCGGCCCTATTGATTCACTGATTCACACGGACAGACGCTTCACTCGCTGGGGAAACGTTTCCACTTTACAGAGGCAACTCGTCATAAAAGATACACATTTGAAGGCGTTTTCAAATGGGTACAGGGTTGGTAATTCTCTAAAACGTCGTGGATGACATTTAAAGTCATTTCATAGTATTTGCTTGAAGTCACAGTTGTCATAATGCTCACGTTTATTGCATTTCCTTATAAAAAAAACTTTGATTTGCTTCTTTCTAAACAAGAAAAGTGCGAAGACTACAATAATATACAGTAAAGTCTGAAGTTCCATGAACATTTTGCCAAATTTTAAATCAATTTGATTAGTTTTTCTGTCATGGCCGTGATTCCCACCATCAAGGGGTTTTCTGCTGGCTGGTACAAATATGTTTTCCTTTGAAAAGCCTCAAGCGAATAAAACTAATCTTCTTTGTCCTTTCTCTTTCATCTCTGAGGAGCTCCTCTTCCTTCATTTCTTTTTAAAAAGCTTCATCACATTCCAAAACAAGGACACACTAAATGAGCTGTAACTCTGACTTGTTTTGACAGCAGCCTTAACGATTGTCTAGGGACCCAGATGTCCAATGAATCACATCTTATCTGTATTGAATTCACAGAATCAAGTATTACTGCCTAATAACTAACCATTAGGACCCCTAACAAAGTGTTACAAAGCAACTTCATCAAATACATGAAAGAATGTAATGGATTATAACCAACGCCTTCAAAGTCTACTGTTGACAGGGAGTCAGAATACATTTGAGTAGTGAACAACCACAAGGAGGCGAACAAGGTTCATCGGTACCTTTTAAAATCTAAAACCTTGACCGTACCACAAACTGCAACACCTTTTTGTATATGGATGACTACCACTGAAAGGGGTGTATATGGGGGGACATTATCACAAAGTAAACAGATACCAAACAGTTTCTTATACACAATCCGTCTGTACAGAGTTCCTTATTTACACGTATGACTCTTCTGCAAAAAAAAGCTGGTCAAAGTCTTCCGCCGGCGGGTCGCTGCAGCGCCTGCTCTGCCAGTCCCTCTTCCCCTGAACGATGGCCAGCGCCACCTCCTGACTCCTCCGCAGGCACGTGTCCGCATCCTCCTCACCCTGCTGTGAGGAGAAGTAGTCCCTTACCGCCAGGGTGGCGGAGGGAGACAGGCAGAAGCGTGGCTCGACGTGGTTGGGCTCCACCTGTGACACCCTCAGGCCGCCATCTTTGGGCCGAGCCTTAGAGGAGCGAGGTCTGTCCAGAGTGAGGCTGCGGGGGGGAGAGGTCGCCATGACCTTGGAGGGTTCAGATGCTCTGCGGGGGTGAGGGAGTGTCCTTTGCCCTCTGTGTCCATCGAGGGCTGTGGAGTGGGACTTTTGCTTCTTGAGAACCAGGGTGGTGGCGTTCTGTCCGTAGAAAACACCCTGTGGCGGCTGCACACACTCGTTTCTAGCAGTCCTGTGTGTGACCTCACTTCCTGTGAGTGGTTTCTGGATGGATCTGTTGGTCGGGTCTTGGAGCTGCCTCAGCTCTCGGACCGTCAGAGGTTTCTCTGTGCCCCTGTAGAAGGGAGAGCGACTGCGCTGAAGCTGCAGTAACGCCTGCTGGTACGACGGAGGGCTGCTGGATCTACGCCCGCAGTTTCTGTTCACTTCGACCTCCTGAACGTCAGAGCAGCTGCTACCGTTTGTGTCTGTTTTCCCGTTCACTTCAGGCTCCTCTGAGTGTCCATTATTATCAGAGTGCTTTAGTGACAGGCGGCGGTCCTTCTTTAGCCACGTGTTAGGGTGGAGGCCGTGATGGTGAGGGGGCGTTTGATTGGTCCTCGTGCCCTGTGTGGGCCAAAGAGGCGGGGCTTCCCTCTGAGGCGGGGAGTCTCTCGGTGACAACGGAGGACGTCCAGGAAACAGAGGGGAGAGCGGTGGTGGCGGCTCGGCCAATGGATTCGCCCCATTGCTGGCGTAGTCCGTGGAGTACTGTGAGAAGGCGGAGTCTAACGAGCTGAGGGAGGAGCCTGTGGGTGAGGTCGCCGGTGACGACAGACTGGAGCAGCTGACGTCCAATCGCAGCGGAGGAAGAGGGGCGTGTTTCATCTTCCTCCGCCCACCGTTCTGCACTTTGGCTCCTCCTCCCTTCTCACAACCTTCCTCTTCCTCCTCCTTCAGCTGTAGTCCACTCAGCCCCTGCTGCAGAAACACCTCTTCCTCCTCTTCCTCTCTCTCCATGGCAGCGTCGTAGCTCACCTTTCTCACCGTTGGATCTGCGTGCAGCATCAACGTGTCTGATGGAGGAGTGCTGGACAGGGCCAAGGCGGGCTCTGAGCTCCTCCTCAGTCTCCGGGGACCCTGTGACGCCCCGTTTGATTGGCGGGTTCGAGGCTGTCGGACCGCAGGACTGAACCTGCGCGGCCTGGCCAGCGGGGGCAGCTGCAGCAGGTGGTCCGTGTCGGGGTCAGGGTCGGGGTCGCAGTCACTGAGCGTGATGACAGAGTCTCGACTGAGGCTGTCCGGCTTGTCTTTGTCTCGAAGAGGAAGCTGCTCCTGGAAGGGAGACTCGGGGTCGTCGTTCAGCTCGTTCTCCAGACTGTCGTAGGACGAGTCGTTCATCTGGAAGGACGACACATCTGGGAAGAGATGAGGGGGAGGAAGATGAAGAAACAAAGGGGAGAAGAGAGAAAGATTATTATTATGGAGAAGTCAAATTAAGTTCATGATCATTTAATCTAAAAATAAACAGAAAAACAATAATCTTGCATTTCACGTGAAGATAAAGTAGTCCTTAAAATAAACAGCTTTTCCAGACATGCCATTTCATACAAGCATCCTGCAATTTAAGCTATTTCCTCCGACTAGCAACTCAAATTAGCAATCCAAGTTCAGACAGACAACCTACACAAAGAAAAATAACTGCATCTCCCATAATATGCTTCTCTTTCATGGTAGAAACTAAATACACAAAGTTTTAAAAAAAAGTGGGACGAACTAAAAACATTGACCCGAGAAGAGAACAGAGGACAGTGTCGTCCCGCAGTGAGCCTTTGACCTCCGTGGTTATTTATAGCATCGGGAAGAGAGTTGGTGATATTTATGAATGAAGTGATTCAGCGCTGTGTTAATCAGCACCTCAGCAATCACTGAAATGAGTGGAGGTCAAACTATTGACCCCAATCAGCAGGCCTGAAAGAGCCTTACACTCACTGAGAGCTAGTCAGTGTACAAGCACCTCTCTCCAATATTCTGAGGGGCAACACGCAGAAGAGCTGACGGTTAAAAAGCACCTTCGGTCAAGGACCTGAACCCCATCAGCACCTCTGATCAATCATTGTTACCGTCTTAATCTTGCTTAATGTATGCTTCTCACTTTAGGGTTAGGCACATAATATCAACATGGAAGATATTACAGGTGTGCGTATTCGCTTCACAGATGTTTTCCTCGAGTTGCAGCTTGGTGTTTATAATGTAATATTGGATATTTCGATCTTGTGCCCACGATATTTTTTAAATCATGATTGATGATCAAGTGGTTAAATGGTAAATGGACTGTACTTATATAGCGCTTTATCCAGTCGTTAAGACCCCTCAAAGCGCTTGACATACTACATGTCATTCACCCATTCATACAGAGCAGTACCTTACTCTAGGACAGGGATGGGCAAATGGCGGCCCGGGGACCGCATGCGGCCCACACCTCCTCTTTTTACGGCCCTCAGATTAATTTATAAACAACCTAATTAATAAAAAAAATATATATATATATTTTTATTTGTAGTACTGATACCGTCCACTAGACTCCTAGTTACGTCGCGAGCTGCGTACATGATTTAGTTCGGCAGCCAAATACCGCAAAAATAATCTGTGACGCGTTTGTGTGTATTGTGTTTGTTTCCCGGGGCAACACTCACAAGAAACACCGGCTGTTGTTATGCCTGCTGTGACGTTTAGTTACCGCTTGTAATTATGCCGTTACAAACTTCAAAGTTGTATTTATCATCTGAATTTGGCGAAACAAGTTTTATATCCTAAAAACCAAGACTTTGTTTATTTGAAATCAGATGAAAACAAACTGTCACGGACCCTGACGTGTTATCTATGATTACTACGCTTTTCATTCATAATTTCAGCGGGAGGGAGGGGGAGCGGAGAGTGTCTTAGCTAGTTTCAAGTTAGACAACTACAATTACATACAATACATGCAATGTGTGTGTGTGTGTGTGTGTGTGTGTGTGTGTGTGTGTGTGTGTGTTCCAAGTGAATCTGCGGCCCCCTGGTGGCCAGTACATACATTATGTGGCCCCCACCACCATCCAAGTTGCCCATCCCTGCTCTAGGACCTAACATTCACACAGCGTTGGCCATGCCATCGGGAGCAACTCAGGGTTAAGCATCTCGCCCAAGGATACATCGACATGTTGACTTCACGGGCTGGGATCGAACCCACAACCTTCTGGTTGAAAGACGACCGCACTCCCTCGCAGCCACAGTCGCCCTTAATCAAGCAAATATTGTAAAAATGTTCACATTTTTAGATGTTCCTTTGTTGCTGTTTTGTTCGTAATCCATCATCTCCACATGTGTGCACCAGTGCCAGTAAAGTGATGATAGAGCGGAGCTGGGACTTTTTGCAGAAAGCCCCTCTGCAGACTTGGCCTCCATCTCTAAAACACATTTACCAGACTCATCCATTCCCTATTCATCTCCTTTCACACCCTCCGTCTCTCAGTCTCACCTGAGCCGTGGTCACTGCTGCTGCTCTTCTGGCTGAAGCTCCTGAACAGCGAGGTCACGTCTTCTCCCAGCACCATGGTGCAGTTCTCGATGAGGAGGCGGACCAGCTCACACACCTGCAGAGAGAAGCAGCGCCTGGTTAGAGACTAAACACTTTGGACTTTTCTTTGCTTTCCCTGCAGCTGCTGACCGTTCATCTTCATCGTTAAACAGTTGGCTGAAAGTGTAATAAGGTTATTGTTTATGCAGAGCTTCATGTGCTCTTGCAGTTTCTCAGGGATCCAGCAAGACATCTGCAGAAATTCAGCAAAAAGGAACACACACACACACTCACACACCCACACACACACATTTCCCCCCCTCCCTGGTGAGCATTTTGATATTGATCAAATGTAGATCTGATGCAAAACGTAAAAAAACATGTGTAGTACTTTTTCTGTAGGCTCGAATCATGACTTGGATAACTGTGTGATTTCAGCCCCAAACTAATTCAAAAGTTATGATATTTTGTGCGTTTATTTCCCATATTGCTGAGAAATGTTCCTCTTTGTTTGTTTCCACAGATTTCTGACCTTCAAAGTACACAAGCATTTGCATTCCTCAGCACTGAGAAAACTAAATCCTGCTTCCCGCTCCTGGACAATGTCCTGATGATGATAATACATGTGTTAGCTTTGATTATCTCTTGTTCAAATGTTTATTGAATGACCAAGAGACACATATCCAATGTTTATAACAGTAGCTTTTCTAAAACGTATCGTGTCTTATAAGATGATGAATGTTACTAAATCCTATTTAAGGTCAAATACACGCAATCCCCGCAAAAATGCCATTAAGGGATCAGGACACTTTTTAAATGGCCTTTTTTAAAGGGTCAGTTTAAGTAAAACATGCCGACGACAATGTCTGTGCTTTCAGGAAATTATCCACAGTTGGAACCCGTCCTCAAACAAATCACTTTACTTGGCGGAAAGCACCATCTTTTAAACTAAACAGATAAAAAAATGACTAAACACATGACGCGCAACGACACAAATAGTCGCCGGGCCACTCAGAGTCATATCCTCCGTGACTTGAAGTTTCCACTCAAATCTGTCGGTTGAGTTTAATAAATGACTTGTTTTTCCCGCCATGGCTGCATTACTGCGACGCTTTGCAAAACACACTGGAGACAAAACACACTTTTCAGGACCTAACTGTTGGTTTGTTTGCTGGGCCAGATGTCTGTGGTGCAGCTGTACAGTGTGGCGTCCGTATGGGTTGCATGACTCCGTGTTCAGAAGAAAAAAGGCTGAAAAAAACAGGGTTTTTTCTGCTGATTTTCAAGTTATAAAAGGTCTTAATTTCTAAAAGACAGCAAAGTGGCGCAAATAATAAAGCTTTTACGACTAAAATCAATTTGTTTCACTATTTTTTAAAGAACTACGTGCACTTTTCTTTATTCTAGCTTCAAACAAGTTGATTTATATTAAAAACGGGTTGAAGTCAGTTCAGTGCACTGTGGTTTTAGGTCGCATTTGAAGACTAAAAATACTTCCAATAATGGACCAGATTGGGGATTCAAATATGAAAGAAACATTTGACCTGACAGATGATGGGAGATGAGAGCTATTACATAACTTAATGAGTCCTTATTTTAGTATGCAGGGGAAGTTAATCTGTCATGGCTGTAACCAGAGAGCAAACGCAGCATTAACCTCCAGGCTTTATCCCCACGATTGTTCTTTAAATACCACTTGTGCTACGACTGCTGTGCGAAAGCCTGAGGACACATTTATTACTTGGATTAGGGTAATTCTCAGCTCTTCTGTCCATATCCTGCAGTTTCACTTACATAAGAAGCAAATGCATGCACACTAGGGCTGAACGATGAATCGATTTTAAATCGAAATTTTAAATTATGCGATTATGAAAGCGCAAAGCCTGCGATTTTTTTTTCCTTTATTTTTATTTTCTCCAATTATTATTATTTTATTTTTTTCCAATGTTTTTCTTCTTGTGTGTCAGTCATCCACACCAATCAGAAGTGATGTGCTCCACATGTACCAGCCATTGTTAATCAATCCGAATTGGCCCATGATAGAAGGTGATAGACAGATTGATCCAATCACCTGCCAAGTATTTTTGAAAGTGCCTGCCCTTTCCAAATGGCTTCCAATGGAGCTTTCCTAGATGATTTGGTGAAACAAAGCATCCGAGTCATTTTACAATAAACTTCCGTTGGGTCGCTTAAAAACAAATATCGCAATTCGATTCGCAATCGCAATATTTGTCAGAAAAATCGCAATTAGATTTTTCCCCAAAATCGTGCAGCCCTAATGCACACACGTCTCATCTCTCTGTAACATTCATCACTGCCTCCAACACTTGTAAAGGGGCCTTATTACGCTCATTCTGAGGCTCATATTTGTATTTTGTGACTTGTGAACTTTGGGATTTTAGCCTTTGCAGACCATTTACATGCACACAAACCTATATAACAGGCACATCTTAATATACATCATTTTCACTATCCGACTTCAGATACCAATAAGAAACAAAACAAGGAGGAATTTCAGTGATTCGCTTCAGGGGAGGTTGAATGTAACCAATTATCTTTGGGTGTGAAAAACCTGTTTGTGTTTACAGGTGAGATATTGTTACCCATAGATACTGCAGCCACTGTGACATCTGTCATCAGCGCACAATGACATTCCTCTGTCCGGTTCCTGAAGAACAGCACATCACCCGACAGGCATTTTAAAAGCATGTGTGTGTTAATCGATCCATAACTACAGGGGATATATAGTGTGCATGTTGGTATGTCCGACTTAAAGAGGCACACTGCTCCTGAGACACACCCAGGCGAAAAGGAAATCTCAGTTCTCTCATGAAAGGCTTCGTTCTGCTTCTGTCATTTTCAACACCAATAGGTCTTAAAACAGGGTCTAGCATATAAGTTAAGTTCATAACAAATATGCTTTCTTATATGCTTTCCATGCTGAATGTTGACAACAACAAATAAAAAAAAAATTTAAAGGAAGTACAATATATATTTCGATATTGTTATTTTGGATCCTCATTACCAATAAGTTATATCTATATATCCTTGGTTCTAATCAAATCAAAACATATAAAACAACACACATAACTTGCATACAAGTTTAAAAGAAACATGTCAAGACAAAAGTCCATTAAAAAACAAAAATCAAGTTGCATTACATCGTAGTTGTTCAGATGAATTATTATCCTTGGGTCTTAAAACCTGGCGTTTGGTGTTACGACAATTATTTTAGTAATTTGTCTATTGTTTTGACCACTTTCAATCTTTAGCCCCCCATCAGGTTTCCCTTTCAAAGTCTCTCTCTTGATTTCATATTTTCTTATCTACAGTAACACTCTCTTTCAATAAGGCGCTCTGTCCTCCTTCATCACTCAGTGAGCATTCCTCCCCGTCACTCTGCTCCGTGACACACAGTTACAACGAGCCTGCAGGCGTCCTTTCACTCGTCCATCAACGGGACATTCAGAACAGCTTCTTTTACCCAATGGGACGTTATCTTAAACTCTCCATCAACTTGTATGTGTGTCTCTGCCAATTCATAGTGTGTATATCATATGAAAGGAGGTTGGGTAAGATAAGATGGACTTTTATTAATCCCTCGTGGGGCAATTGTTTCTCATCCATCCTAGTAGGAGCAGTGTGCCGCCATTTTGAACAGCGCCCGGGGAGCAGTGTGGGGAACGGTGCCTTGCTCAGGGACACCTCGGTAGCACTCGGTCTTTCCGGGACTTGAACTGGTGACCTTCCAGTTGCCAAGCCAAGTCCCTATCGACTTCGCCACAGTGGAGTGGACTTATGTGTGACAGATGTGTGTGAGTGGTTAATGTCTGAGTATTTCCAAGGTCTTCAGTCAACAGACAGAAAACAAATATGTGTTTCTTCTACTGTATTATAGAAGAGTCCCTTTGATGAAAAAACAAAGTCCGAGAAACCAAACCTTCTTTTGAATGATTTGTCTCTCTGTCTCCATCTAAAGTATTACTCAAGCTAAAGCTGTATTTACCTCCTCAACAGCTAAGCCAAAAACATTTAAATCATAAGCTGCAGAAAAGAAGGAGGGAAACGGAGACTAAACTGAATTGGCTTAAACCGAGCGTTCACGTGTCTTCACCTCGCTGGTTTGCGTTGGCCGGCAGTATGACCGCAAGGAGGGAAATGTTGAAATCTAGTTGGGCTTTTTCCAGAAAAAGGCTGCCAACGCTCAGGCAGCACACACAAACATGCCGTGTGGGAGGGGAAGTGTTATCAGGGGAGTATTTATGAAAGAGATATTTAGGTATTTGTGGGAAGTGCTGGTATTTGTGCTGAAATGTGTGAGGGTTTTCAGTAACACGTTTGCTTCCACTAAAACACACACTTAGTCCCGTGACTCTGTAGGAAATTCTTTGAATGTTTTCTCAATGAACCACAACCACCTCAGAGCACACACATTCACATTGCTAAGATAAGCAAACCAGCCACCCACAGAGATAGTGTGCAACTCCAATACTGTAACTTTCCAGAAAGACCACATATTTCAAAACGATTATGATTCTTAGTGACAACATACCGGGCAGGGGGGCTTCCTCTGTGGGCTTTGGCTGCAGCCACTGGTGAGGAATTAAGTCATTTTTAGTTAGCCCTGCTTGCCAAGATGTGATGGAGAATGAATGATGGAGGAAAGGTTGCTTCACTTTTGAGTTAACTTTAGTTCACAAAAATACAAAATAAGAATAAAAGACCACTGAAAACGACTATTTTAACTCCAGTTAAACACATCTCCTGGTCACAAACGCTAAGTTATGTTTTAAAGGAGCCATATTATTCTCCTTTTGCGCCACTTCTGGGACATGTCCACGCTTTAATGTTCAAAAAGGGCTTTGTTCTCATACTGCAGCTTCTCTTTTCCCCCAAACGGGATACAACTTGACCATTTGTCATTTTTGTTGAGACAGATGTCTTGCCTTTGGACCGATTAAGGCTAGCTGTTCTCCCTTGTTTCTTATGCTAAGCTAAACAACACATTGAGCGGTGATCATAATCTTTTGAAGCTCTATGAACGAAAGCGTAGATAAAAAAATATCCACCTCAGAATACACTGAGGTGCCACAGGTGTGTGTGTGTGTGTGTGTGTGTGTGTGTGTGTGTGTGTGTGTGTGTGTGTGTGTGTGTGTGTGTGTGTGTGTGTGTGTGTGTGTGTGTGTGTGTGTGTGTGTGTGTGTGTGTGTGTGTGTGTGTGTGTGTGTGTGTGTGTCAGAGAGGCTTGCTGCTCCATGTGTAAACTGAGGAATTTAACACATGCAAGCTGCCTCAGCATGAGTGTGTACTTAGTGTGGTGTGGTGTGTGGTGTGTGTGTGTGTGTGTGTGTGTGTGTGTGTGTGTGTGTGTGTGTGTGTGTGTGTGTGTGTGTGTGTGTGTGTGTGTGTGTGTGTGTGTGTGTGTGTGTGTGTGTGTGTGTGTGTGTGTGTGTGTGTGTGTGTGTGTGTGTGTGTGTGTGTGTGTGTGTGTGTGTGTGTGTGTGTGTGTGTGAGAGAGACCAGGCACACACGAGTTTGACAGGCAGGCCAGTCATTCCCTGACACAGGTATACCGTGTGTGCACACGTGTCAGCACCGTAAATCTGAGCGCTGACCTCCACGCAGGAGCTGACCCCACACACACACATTCAACATATCACACACACACACACTCAGTCACGTTCACACGCTGATGATCACCCCTGAGCTAGAATCACACATTCTTTAACTCTGCTGAGCTTAGAATCACTGAGATTAGAGCAAGACTTGACAGCAAAGAGGAAAAGCTTAACAGTGTAATGCTGACTTACTCCCAAGCACACAGGGAGATGTGTGTAACTAGTTTACCACTTAGAGGATTACGTCGCCATTAAAGGGTTAGTTCTTCCAATTTACGATGAAAACATGCTTTCTGCGTACCTCTGGTGGTAACCATGGAGATAGCTTTACATTCTAATTGTATTTATATAGCCTAATATCACATATTTCACATTTCTCAGGGTGCTTTGCAGTTTGTACAGCATGCAATACTGTCTGTCCTTAGCAGAGGGTGTAGAAGTACTCAGATCTTGTACTTAAGTACGTAGAAGTACCAGAGTGTAGGAATACTTTGTCACAAGTAGAAGTAAAAAGGTATTACCATCAAAATATACTGAAAGTACCAAAAGTAAAAGTACTCGTTCTGCAGATTGTGTGTGTGTGTGTGTGTGTGTGTGTGTGTGTGTGTGTGTGTGTGTGTGTGTGTGTGTGTGTGTGTGTGTGTGTGTGTGTGTGTGTGTGTGTGTGTGTGTGTGTGTGTGTGTGTGTGTTCCTCCTTACCTTTTTGGTGCCCTCCCCCTCCATCTCGGGGGTGCTCGGCGCTGGAGCCCCAAGCATGCTGGGAGCGATGCAGACGGACAGGTTGAAGGCGTTCATCTGGTTGTCGTGGGCGTTGCCTTGGATACAGTGCAGCACGGCGATCACATGACGCAGCAGCAGCAGGTTGTCGCTGGGCAGGAGCTGCAGCAACCTTAAGGGGAGAAGGAAAGGAAGTAAGGACAGAAAGTAAGGAGAGAAGGTTAAGATGGTACGAGATGTAATACACGGGAATGTAATGACTAGAGCGATCCTCAAACACTTCTTGTTCTCACTGTGTGTGTGTGTGTGTGTGTGTGTGTGTGTGTGTGTGTGTGTGTGTGTGTGTGTGTGTGTGTGTGTGTGTGTGTGTGTGTGTGTGTGTGTGTGTGTGTGTGTGTGTGTGTGTGTGTGTGTGTGTGTGTGTGTGTGTGTGTGTGTGTGTGTGTGTGTGTGTGTGTGTGTGTGTTGGCTGGTCTCCACAGGAATTTCTCCACACACGTTTCCAAAGTTGCTTTAATGTTACTTGTTTTTGTTTTCCTGCGCAAGAGGAATGCGGCTTGTTACATCTGGAACTGACTCGTCCTCTTTCCCTGTCTTTCTGTTCCCCTCTAGGAAAAGCAGTGTGTAATTGAAAGGAAAAGCCGCATTTATTCATTTAACTCGTCACAAATAACGCACGTCTGTATGACTTGTTGTGTCCGTTGTGCTCGACATAAAACACACAGTATTATTTGGTGTATTGAACTTTGAACAAGCATCAGAATGTGCCTCCAGAAGAGATCTTACCTTTGGACAGCTCGTGTCCTCTCCTCTCCCGCCTCCCCCTCCATCACATCCATCCACCGCTCGTACAGATCCACACACAGCAGGCTGCCCGGGATGTTCCTCAGGAAGTCCTGGATGCAAACATGAAAAGAGATCAAGTATCAAGAACTGAGTAATCACTTAGTCTCAAATGCATTGCCTGCCTTGCCTTTGCACACCCTGCATCTTTACATGTGGACATTATATATAAAGACCTGCATACTGCTGGTGTATTTCCTCTTAATTCATGCCACAATCAGAGCAACCTTCCTTGAGTACATGAACACAAGTTCAGATGCACCTAAAGCAATGTTAAATCTATGCTTTAAGTGCCACAGACATGAGGCCATCGGGTCCATAAGCACCTCGAGGAATTCACAGAAATAGCCATCAAGGCTATAAGGTCAAGAAGGGAAGAAAGCATGCTGTCAAGAGCATATGGAAACTAGGGCAAACATATAGTTCATCCTGAGGGCATGACCCAAAAAAGGTTCATATATATTCAAATATTCTGTTTAACCTAATCCTATTGTTGATATATTAATTTTCAATTACATTTGTATTCTTATCATCTCATAATTACCCGTCCTATCCTATATTTCACTCTCATACAGTAGCTGGAGCTGCTTTGACACCTGCAGGGATCAATACAGTGTTATCTTACCTTGTCTAAATACCGTTAGTAATTGAGAACATGTATCCAGTTTCCTGGGGTTTTACTTAACTTTAACGATTTAGTTTTTGGCATCAGGAAATGTCCTTTCAATGCACTAATTGTTTAACAAAGGACAATCCGTGTCCAGGTGAAGTCCAGCAGGGCAGTGAGATGAATCAGCACCGTGTTGAAGCCCATGCTGTGTGTGTGGGTGTGTGTGCGCGTGCGTGCGTGCGTGCGTGCGTGCGTGCGTGCGTGCGTGTGTGTGTGTGTGTGTGTGTGTGTGTGTGTGTGTGTGTGTGTGTGTGTGTGTGTGTGTGGATGCTGGACAATGTGGCACCTTGTGGGTTTGCCTGGCAGCTCTGCAGAGACAGATTATCCTGTCTGGACTTCTGTGATTTTGGACGCACATCAGTCGCTCCTCCTGCTCGCTGTTGTCTGCTTTCAAACCAGTGCAGTGTGTGTGTGCGTGTGCATGTGTGCGTGTGCATGTGTGTGTGTGTGTGTGTGTGTGTGTGTGTGTGTGTGTGTGTGTGTGTGTGTGTGTGTGTGTGTGTGTGTGTGTGTGTGTGTGTGTGTGTGTGTGTGTGTGTGTGTGTGTGTGTGTGTGTGTGTGTGTGCGTGTGTGTGTGTTTTACCTTGAGGACAGCAGCGATGACGAACACAGACTGGTGTGTGATCTCGGGGTCTTCGCTCCCACTGTCCACGCGGTCCCTCAGCTCCCGGCAGGCTTTGGCCCCGGCGGACCTCCTGAAGATGCCCCGTGTGTACGGCCCCTCCAGGAACAGGAACACCAACATGTCCTGCAGGGATCACATCATCCTTTTAGTAATGTTCGGAATATTTTCGAACAAGACAGAGAAATTAGCAGCTCTACGCAGCTCTTAACTCAAAAGCTTGAGCGAGCAACTGTCAGAGCACAAATGCTCTTTGCTGCTAATACCATGAAATGCTTAAGGGCTTATTCGCTCAGAAAGTCCAGCCATGTTTTAAACCAAAGGAAATTAAAGGATTTACGGACTAAGTGAATTTAGCTTGACCCTGACATTTGTTTTTACATTTTTGATTTCCTAGAATCAGATTTTCTTGTGCAAATAAAATTCATCTAAATTCATTTCTGCCACTTCAAATGGGTTTTATTAGAGCGTTAGTACTGGAGACGTGAGCGAGCGATTTGTTGTATTCACTTGCAGGAATCAGAGGATTGTGTAAAGTATCGTGGAACAAGGAGCCAATTACCAAGTCAGAAACTAACTAGCCATGTAGACTCAGTGAGGTCCTTCCTAAAAGGTTTCACCACATGATCAGAAAGGAAACATGTTTTGTTGAGTGTAGAAAATGGATTGCTTATTCAACAGATTGGGATTTCACTTCTCATGCAACCCAAGCTCGTCAATGATTTCTTTAATTTAAGGGGTCATTACCAACAAAACAGTAATTACATAAAGTCGTGAAAGCAAACCCTCTACTGTCCATATGACTAGATAGAGGTGGGAAATAACTAAGTGCATTGACTCAAGTACACTACATTTATCTTGGACCTAGCAGATTTGTATCAATAATTTAAAATCTAATCAAGTGTTGAATCAGACTTTAGTTCCACCTGGAGTAAATCCACCAGCTACCCTGCAGTCTGCAAAGTCATTCAAACTAGCTGCACCTTCACCAGCTTTGAGAACACTTTCATGATCAATCATTATAAAACATATATATTATTCTGAAATGGACCAATCTGCACAATGACTACTTTTACATTTGGTACTTTAACTTTATTTTGATGAGACTCTACTTTTACTTGAGTAACATTTTGAATGCAGGACCTTTCCTTGTAACAGAGTATTCCTACACTCTGGTACTTTTACTTAAGTACAATAACTGAGTACTTCTTCCACCTCTGCTAAGGACAGACAGTATGATATGCTGTACACACTGCAAAGCACACTGAGAAAATGTCTAATGTGCGATATTGAATTTTAAGCTATCTTGGGAGAATGAACCCTTTAATGGCGACGTAATGCTTGGGAGTAAGTCAGCATGAAACTGTTAAGCTTTTCCTCTTTCCTGTCAACTTTGACTTGTAACACAGTATTCCTACTCTCTGGTACTTCTACTTTCACTCAAGTACAATATCTGAGTAAATCTCCCTTTCCCTAAAAACACTCTGACCCCTCCAGGCGGGACCCTGACCACTCCCTCTGGCCTCACGTGACCTTGACTCGACTCACCATGACAGGCTTGGGCAGGCCGTGGTCTGGAGAGCAGACGGAGCTCAGGGGGCGCCCGAACAGGCGACCCTGAGTTGGGGAGAGGGAGGTGGGGGAGAGGGGGAGGCCGTCCAGCTGCGTGTTGGAGCCTCTCCAGAAAGGCCAGTTGATCAGAGACCTCTTCCTCTTAAAGGACTTCTGCTGACCAGGCTCTGTGGGGGGGAGAAGAGGAAGAGGTGGTTTCAGACACCATCAGATTGCTGCTGCTTGAGTAATGCATGTGGAAGTCACCACGTCCGCTAATGCTCGGTGATTACCAAACTGCAAATGTAAAGGTTTCGTTTTAGAGATCTGGGGTTAGCTTAGAGTAGAGTAGGTTAGCTTAGAGTAGAGTAGGTTAGATTTGAGTAGAGTATGTTAGCTTAGAGTAGAGTAGGTTAGCTTAGAGTAGAGTAGGTTAGCTTAGAGTAGAGTAGGTTAGCTTAGCTTAGAGTAGGTTATCTTAGAGTAGAGTAGGTTAGCTTAGAGTAGGTTAGCCTAGAGTAGAGTAGGTTAGCTTAGAGTAGGTTATCTTAGAGTAGAGTAGGTTAGCTTAGAGTAGAGTAGGTTAGCTTAGAGTAGAGTAGGTTAGCTTAGAGTAGAGTAGGTTAGCCTAGAGTAGAGTAGGTTAGCTTAGAGTAGAGTAGGTTAGCCTAGAGTAGAGTAGGTTAGCTTAGAGTAGGTTAGCTTAGAGTAGAGTAGGTTAGCCTAGAGTAGAGTAGGTTAACTTAGAGTAGGTTAGCTTAGAGTAGAGTAGGTTAGCTTAGAGTAGGTTAGCTTAGAGTAGAGTAGGTTAGCTTAGAGTAGGTTAGCCTAGAGTAGAGTAGGTTAGCTTAGAGTAGAGTAGGTTAGCTTAGAGTAGAGTAGGTTAGCTTAGAGTAGGTTAGCTTAGAGTAGAGTAGGTTAGCTTATAGTAGAGTAGGTTAGCTTAGAGTAGGTTAGCTTAGAGTAGAGTAGGTTAGCTTATAGTAGAGTAGGTTAGCTTAGAGTAGGTTAGCTTAGAGTAGAGTAGGTTAGCTTAGAGTAGGTTAGCTTAGAGTAGAGTAGGTTAGCTTAGAGTAGAGTAGGTTAGCTTAGAGTAGAGTAGGTTAGCTTAGAGTAGGTGGTGAATTGTTTCGCAGTAAGACTTTAGACTTTTTCAGCATGCTCATGAATGCTTGGTCTGTCCACTAAACTTTGACAAAATATTCACACACTTAAAACATGTAGGTGGGATAGAGCAAGACACCAATAAGACGGGGACAGAAAGACAGAGGAAGAAAGAACCATTGACTCAGAATTTGGGATAAACATATGTAGCCATGCCCCCACCTAAGAGCACCATTTCATTTAAGAGGTGTGTGTGTGTGTGTGTGTGTGTGTGTGTGTGTGTGTGTGTGTGTGTGTGTGTGTGTGTGTGTGTGTGTGTGTGTGTGTGTGTGTGTGTGTGTGTGTGTGTGTGTGTGTGTGTGTGTGTGTGTGTGTGTGTGTGTGTGTGTGTGTGTGTGTGTGTGTGTGTGTGTGTGTTACACATGCATGTATGGGGCTCTGTGTGTCTCTGCAGACTTGTGACTGTGTGTCACTTGTTAAACATTTGCTTGGCGGTGCTCCTAAGTCACGCTGTCTGTCTGCAGGTCTGTCTGCGTCTGTCTGCAGGTCTGTCTGCAGGTCTGTCTGCGTCTGTCTGTCTGCGGGTCTGTCTGCGTCTGTCTGCAGGTCTGTCTGCAGGTCTGTCTGCAGGTCTGTCTGCGTCTGTCTGTCTGCGGGTCTGTCTGCGGGTCTGTCTGGGGGTCTGTCTGCAGGTCTGTCTGCAGGTCTTTCTCCAGGTCTGTCTGCGTCTGTCTGCAGGTCTGTCTGCAGGTCTGTCTGCGTCTGTCTGCAGGTCTGTCTGCAGGTCTGTCTGCAGGTCTGTCTGCGTCTGTCTGCAGGTCTGTCTGCAATTCGTGCCTCGAAGGTGCGTTCAGGAGAATGTGAAACAAACATCTACTGTTTGTCTTTATTTTAAAATGAAGCACGCAAACCTGTGTCAGCTTTATGCAACAGACTCTTTAAAGACACGAAACATCTGCAGACTTCGGTGTCTGAAATGTGATGATTTACGGCTTTGCTCACACAAAAAGGATGGGGAATGTCACCTTGTGCTAAATGTAAGTTGTATTGGCTCATTTTAACAATGTGAATTCCTCGCGTGAATTCACATTCCTCGCGTAGAAAGCGATCGAATACACACATTGACAATCACAGAACTAATCTGGAATTGTACTCTGAATTGAAACGACTCTAAAACACATGTCTGAACTACTGGTGAGGTCTGAAAGTTTGCACAGGCTGCAATACATGTTAAAGAGCCGATGCAGGGACATTTTAATGCAACAACTTCAACACCAGAAGTCTTCACATAATTACATTAAGACTTGTCTCCAAGGGTGGGACTCTGACAAGGATTCCTGCCGTGGGTGGAGGACCCAAAAGAGCGATCTAAATATGTAGCATTCTTCACAAATAACTCATTATTTAACGATCTGTCGTGGCGCCGTGCCCAAATACACTCGGGAACAAAGTTCAACAGTAACAGAATAACGGGGCTGCTCACAGCGGGCTTCGCCATCATGGAAAAAAACATGACCTGGCTGTAAAAAACAGGCGTTATATCAATACAGCTTTCTAATCAGGGAATAGTTTGAGGACGGAGGAAGTGGACTGCTTGTTGACATTATCCTAGAATCTCTTGATGTCTTTTTGTTATGGTTTTAGAAAGAATTGATTAACATTGTCACAAGGATGAGATACCAGATCGGAATATTTGATGGACCTCTTTATTTTTTATAATTTCCTCCGCAAAAATAAACAAACTTTCTCAGTTTTTCCACATTCACCTCCCATCGTGAATCACATGACATGAAGACTTTTGGCTGCTGGAAATCTGAACAGAACATCTTGGACCTCTTCCTGCAGCGGTGTGGACGCAATCTTACATTACATTTCTTGCAATAAGTTTGTGAGTTGGACTGGGTATAGAAATAAAATCGGCTGAAATGTGTGCACACATTCATGACTGTTATGTACCATATGATGTTTTATGCACATTACATGTCACTTGTTAGACGCTTTTATCCAAAGCTTACTTACTCAATACTGTGGACAATCTCCACAAGAGCAATTTGGGGTGAAGTGTCTTGCCCATGGACACAACGACATGCTGACTGAAGTGGGGTTTGAACCTGTGACCCCCTGATCCCAACACACAACCCACTGCGCCACACGCCTCCTTGTGCACGGAGGTTTTTGTCAAACTGTATTTGAGAACTATTGTTAACTGAAAAAGGAGTCACTACTGAATTGTTCTATTGGCTAGCGCTCCAAGTCATCGCACTTGATAGTCTAAGGGGCGGGACATCTCTAAGCGGTTGACCAATCACAACAGAGCCAGCCAGCGAACCAATCAGAGCAGACTGGGCTCTGGTTTCAGACAGAGGGTGAAAAGATACAGGCAGTATGAGAAAAATAAAGAGCTTTTTGAACATCAAAGCATGGAGACATGTCCAGTAGAGACACTACACACAGATATGAACCCAAAAAGGAGCACAATATGTCTTCTTTAAAGACAAATGGGTCAATCGAAGGGACATACTGTTTGCCTCCAGTCAATCATGGGTTTTTGGACATTTGGTCACAGCCGCGGAGATAACTCAATGCAATCTCTGGCACACATGCAGTATGTTGAAACGGACCGATCTGGCAGCAAATTGGAAAACAACATCTCCAAAGATTTATTTTACATTATTTTTGCAACATTCAAGGGATCATTTACTGCGGGTTAGTTGAGAATAAATGGTCCTGCCATGGCTCCATCCCAACAAACACACACGGTGGTTGGCTCTGGGACGGCGTGAACGATTAGGGGCTCTATGGTGGCAGGCTGGTATGGAGCGGTTGCGTAAGACGCTGTTATGCTTGAAGCAAAGGAATCTGAGGCGAAGCTTGTGGTTGGCAAACTGCAGCCTCCACACACTTTTTTCTCCTCGACTTGTTTTCCTCTAAAGCTCACCCCCTTTTTTTCCACCCAGGTCCCCCGTTACTCATCCTAGTTCCTGTCCTCTTGTTTTTCTTTCACATTTTTCTGTCCCTCTCGCCTTTGACGTCCCCTTTTCCATGTGTCCCTCTGTGCATTCTTCCCTCTTTATCTGTTACATTCTGCTGTTTCTTTTTCCTTCACCTCCGCTGGCCTTCAGACTTACTCAATAGCTGCGTCATCTCTTTTCCCTTTCCACCTTCCTATTCCCACCCTCATCCATCTCTTCTGGGCTCTCTTCCCCTTTGTCTGTGTGATGTTGTTCTTGTTCTGACACTGTGTCTCTCCTAACCCCCGCTGTAACCCCTGCTCCGCTAACATCTCCTTTCCCACCGTTCTCCTCGACTCCTTCTCTTCTTCCCAAAACGATTCATCCTCACAACAATAACACGACAAAAATGACCACCAACAAAGTGAGATGTTTACGAAGGTCACAGAGAACTTTCTGTTCTGCATTAATACTTCTGTATCCTCGTATTTCTTCTTGTGGTTTCAAACAGAACGGGTTCCTGGCACTGACCAACCACCTATTTGAGAACTTGACTGGCATGTTGATGAACATTTAACAACACATTAGTGTTGCACGGTGTACCGATACTTGAAAGGTACCGCGATACCCTGCCGTTAAAAACGGTACGATTCCTCCATTTCATTAGTATCGGTACTTTAAGAATGACGGGGGAACTCCCGTGAAAAAACGCCGTTTAATAAGAGCCGTGTGTGTTCAGCGCTCTGCTTCCACTCCCTGCACTGCAGCCGTGCCTGCAGTCCCGCCCCTCTCAAGCAGCTCTAAGTGCCTCCCCTCTCTCGTGCACGCGGCCACGCGCTAGCTGCCAGAGCATGTGAGAAAACGAGAAGCATGGCTGCAAGTGGGAGTGCAACTGCCGCTGCGCCTCGGCTTGTTGACAAAAAAGACGCCAGAAGTCTGTGAACGGGCCGTTCAGGTGTTCAGAGCAGAGCTTCCTGTCGGAGCAGCAGAGCGTGATCTGCACTGAAAAGTTTTTCTGTCGCAATATTATCGTTGAGCAAACTTAACTAGCAAACTAGCATCACTATCTGCTAACGTTAGCTTTAGCCTTCGTTTTCTATTAGTTTTTTTCATAGGCTATAAACGGAGGTGGTATAAGTAGCCTATATATCTTGTACTTGAGTAAAAGTAGAAGTACCCAGGTCTTGTACTTGAGTTAAAGTAGAAGTACCAGAATGTAGGAACAATCCTGCAATTAAAATGTTCCTCAAGTAAAAGTATTAAAGTAGCGACAGTAAAAGTAGTCATTGTGCAGATTGGTCCATTTCAGAATAATATATATGATATGTTTTATAATGATTGATCATGAAAGTGTTCTCAAAGCTGGTAAATGTGCAGCTAGTCTGAAGTACTTTGTAGACTGCAGGGTAGCTGGTGGATTTACTCCAGGTGGAACTAAAGTCTGCTTTAACACTTGATTATATTTCACATCATTCATCCAGATCTGTGAAGTAACTAAAGGGATTAAATACATGTAGTGGAGGAAAAGTACACCATTATTTCTGAACTGTAGTGGATTAGAAGTACAAAGTAGCAAAAGAAACATTGAAATACTTAAATAAAGTACAAGTATCTCAAAATTGTACCCAAGTAGTACTTGAGTTTATGAATTTAGTTACTTTACACCAGTGGCTATAAAGATAGAAAGACTAAGCCTTGCACAGAGGCATGAAAATACATTTTCAAAATGCTCAACAGTGCTGCCAAAATGTTAAACTCACTGCTACACAATTAAAATAATGTGACTCTTTGGCGTTTCTGTTCTTAGTAACACTGCTGCTTTAGTTGTTCTGCTAAAATCATCTGTTATTCCTAATTTTAAAGCCGATATTCCGTGTTTCCCTTTTTTTAAGAAAAGTATCGAAAAAGAATCGGAATCGCAATTCTTGACTTGGTATCGGTATCGAAACCAAAATGTTGGTATCGTGACAACACTACAACACATACTGTCACAGTAGCTTTATGCCTAATTTGTTCCCACAGATTTTTAAACCGCAATTGCTGACATTTAAAAAAAAAAAAAAAGGACATATTTTGCTCATTTTCAGGTTGATATCAGTACGTAGTGTCTCTACTTTAAAGAGTCCTCTCCTGCTCATGTTCAAGTGTATATCAGTATGTAGTGTCTCTACTTTAAAGAGTCCTCTCCTGCTCATGTTCAAGTGTATATCAGTATGTAGTGTCTCTACTTTAAAGAGTCCTCTCCTGCTGATGTTCAGGTGTATATCAGTATGTAGTGTCTCTCCTTTAAAGAGTCCTCTCCTGCTGATGTTCAGGTGTATATCAGTATGTAGTGTCTCTACTTTAAAGAGTCCTCTCCTGCTGATGTTCTGGTGTATATTAGTATGTAGTGTCTCTACTTTAAAGAGTCCTCTCCTGCTGATGTTCAGGTGTATATCAGTATGTAGTGTCTCTACTTTAAAGAGTCCTCTCCTGCTGATGTTCAGGTGTATATCAGTATGTAGTGTCTCTACTTTAAAGAGTCCTCTCCTGCTGATGTTCAGGTGTATATCAGTATGTAGTGTCTCTACTTTAAAGAGTCCTCTCCTGCTGATGTTCAGGTGTATATCAGTATGTAGTGTCTCTACTTTAAAGAGTCCTCTCCTGCTGATGTCCGGGTGTATATCAGTATGTAGTGTCTCTACTTTAAAGAGTCCTCTCCAGCTGATGTCCGGGTGTATATCCGTATGTAGTGTCTCTACTTTAAAGAGTCCTCTCCTGCTGATGTTCAGGTGTATATCAGTATGTAGTGTCTCTACATGTCTCCATGCTTTAATATTCAGAAAGCTCTTTATTCTTCTCATACTGCCTGTGCTGCAGCACCTCTTTTCCCCCTCTGTCTGAAACCAGAGACCAGTCTGCTCTGATTGGCTAGCTGGCCAGCTCTTCTGTGATTGGTCAGAGGCTTAGAGATATCCCGCCCCTTAATCACGTACAATGCGTTGGCGTCTTTGCAGACCAATTACATGCAACTATATAAAGGAAAGGGAAAACCCCAAAAAGCATAATAGGGCCTCTTCAGCACTTAATGAGGGAAGTTTGGTAATTCTTTTTTAGGAAGACAAAATGAAATGTCTTTTTATTCACACAAGACCACAAACCCAGCAGGTATGTAGGCTTCAGTATTCCAGGGTTTGGTTTTTATTTAAAAAAAAAAATGTAAGGCCTTTTTTGCCTTGTACAATTCTGGCATCTCACATGACGAATAAATATTCATCAGTTTCGTTTAAACTCGTCTCTACAAGTTAAAATTGCTTTCACAACTGGAATGCGTTACTGTTCTTTTCCTGAAATACATTTCCTTTCTTTGGAAAAATGTCTCATGTGGCCTTGGGAAAATAGTCTGACCTCCAAAAGAGAACTGCAGTATTGTTGCCATGCCGGCCTAAACGTCACTGTTTTTATTTTGTTGTTTACTTTATGTTGTTGTTGTTTTGTCTCAACCATTTTACTCTGTAGCACTTTGAGTTGTGTTTACTCAAATGAAAAATGCGCTTATAAATAAAATGGATTATTATTATTGACCATCCGTCTTACCTAAAAGTGAAGTCTGTCCCGGGGTCACTTTGCTGTGTTTGAGGATGAACTGGCACTGGGTGTCGGGGGGGAGACACTGGTCCAGCAGCAGAACGCCTGGAGAGTCTGTGGGAGTCGATGGATCCCTCCCTGCCCCCCCCACGCTGCTCGTCCCGTCCCGAATGTGGCTCATCTTAATGCTGAAGGGAAACTCGTGGCCTGAAAGAGAGGGTCCGGGGGTTAGAGGGTCCGGTATGTGCATGAGTCAAGGGAGAAAATATGTAATGAAATAAGATGATTTATGGAACATTAGCATATGTCTGAAGCATTAACGTGAGGTTAAGTAGATTTTAAATATTTAGAAACATTAATATTTAATTATTATTATAGTTTACTTTTCTTTTTTTAATATGTTTTTTAGTAAGTCATATTTGAGTTATTATCATAATTGTGTTATTATTATTATGATTTATATCAGGTTAGCTTTTTACTTCAGCATTATTGTGATTTAAGACTTTAGTTGATGTTTTTGTGTTGTGTTTTTTTCCTGACTTTCAATGTGGAAAATTAAAAACAACAATGGTAACAAATGGAAGAAAATATGATTTATATCAGAATTTGTTCCATGCAGAAAAGAGTCAGCGGTCTGTTGTTGGGGAATTCAGTGGGAACTACAGAACAAAAGATATGGTTACAAAAAATTCTCGGAAATACCAATGTGTCACTAACTGCTGTGAAATGCTTCCAGATGTTCAGTTGTTGGCGGACTGCTGATGCTGTAGTAACCCCCGCTGTGTGTAATCTCTACATTAGTACTGACTGTTTTTTTTAGCATCAACAGAAAGATGAGACGGGTTGTTTTTTGCTGAACTTTAATGAATTTATAAAAGATGCATACATGCAGATTTGTGAGAATACCAAGTCTTATAATCCTACACCACTGAAGGCAGAAAAGCATCTTAAAGGGAAAGGGAAATAGACTATAGTGAATGGAGTATTTTCCTTTTAAACAGTCTGATCGTGTTTTTAAGGGAATGATTAAATAACAATATCTATGTCACGGGACTCACCAATGAGAGGGTACGGAGGGTCGTCCTTACTGGAGCTCACCCACAACCTGTGGTCTTTTTCGCAGCCCTAGACCCAGAGAAGGAGAATCAGGATTAACAATATATAATGCTTACATTTCAATGAAATTACTTGTCTGTGTATTTTCCGGATTGTGTCAAGGTACCTACAGGTCTGATGTAAGGAAAACCACTACAAATGCTTATATTACAAACAATCCTGATGTATTTTCAAATTGTAATGAATGAAAGGCTAAAATTGGTGAAATTTCCCTCAAAACACTTGTGTTACAAATGGTTCTAAAACATTATAAGTCGTGGGAAAAAGTCAAAATTCCATTACTTTGTTAACATGCTTCACGCTTTGTTAGGACAGACTGAAATTAATACTTTCATCTAGTAAACGTAGATTAAACAAAGCCTATTTTATGTCCATACTTGTACTGTGCTTAAAATGAATTTCTTTAAAGGTGGGGTAGGTAAGTTTCAGAAACCGGCTCGAGTGCACTACTATTTGAAAGTACACAGCCGAAAAGAATCTGCCCCTTCCTTCAGACTTCCATCAGAGCACCTCCTCCAACACACATGAACGCGCACATGACGTCAGCAGACTGGGGAAAGTGGCCGCCTGTTGCTGGCGAGTCATTGAAGTACTGCTGCAATGCACGCCCAATGAGGGCACGAGATACATTTGTGCGTGCACGAGATGGAAGGCTGACAGACAGGGCGGCAATCCAATCAACCGATTGGTTGTACTTTTTACAGTACCACGTCTTCCACAGATGACATTTTTTTATGGATTTTTTGTCAAAGCACTTCAGATATTCATTGCTATCGGGATGTTAAGAGCATTCCATGGAATATAACAAAAAGTGTATCTCGAGCCGGTTTCTGAACCTTTAAACATTCCTTCATCCAAACAAAGTTAAAAACAATTCCAAACCTTATTTCTACCGTGCCAAAATGAAAAGCTCTGGTCGAGGCTACTTTAAATAACATCTAAGCGCAGTCACTTGTAATCCAGTTGAGCATCAGCAGCGGTCTTCACTCACCGAAATGCCAAACTGCAGCAGAGCCATGCGGATGACATCAGAGGTGCTGTCAGCGTGGCTGACCGCAAGCGTTTTGGCCTGTTGGAAAACGTTGTGGACACATTAGGGACATTTGTAGTTGGTTGTGCGTTACATAAGTAGCAGCACTGCCGGTGATGTCATTAATTATCCACTTAATGTGGACTTGGAAAAAAATCACAACGGAAAGAGAAAAAAGCTTACATATGCACAATTTCCAATATCCTTTGCAAAAATCTTCAGAGGGATGGTCTTGGGGTCGTCCTTATCTTTTCCCTCAAGTATCCGACTGCAGGGAAACACAAAGAAAGACGTAAATAACAGTGTTACATTGGATAGAAAATCATGTGACCAAAATAGCACTCTTATATATCCCCTTAAGGAAAATGTGATTTGAAAGCTGAACTACTGCACCAAAACAAAGCATTGCAGAGTCAAAACCAATTACCTTTTGATGAGTGCAAACCACTTGTCCTTGTGCTCTTCGGAGCTAAAGAGGATAAAATATGGGGATTAAAAAACATAATCAGAGGAAATCATGTAAAAAGCAACTGTCTGTTGTTCTCTGTTATGTAACTTCCCCTGGTTTGAACCGCAGACTTCACCCCGAGCTACGACTGGATTCTTTCTCATGCGAAATGCAATGAGTGTGAATTACTTTGAATGCATGTATGGCAAAGAGGAAGCTGCAAAGATATAGCCCAGAATAAATTAATGTATATGTCGTGCATGTGCTTCAGTCTAACTGCAGTTTGATTGATTGTCTTGTCTTTTGCACAAAAGGGTTTAGGGAGTTTGCGTTTGCGTGTTCAGTTATCAGTTCCCTTTACGATGTAAACCTCAGAACAAAGTGTACTCTTGTTTGAATTGACTCAGAGAGGCATCATAGAAAATATGTTTAGTACACTGAACAAAAATATAAACGCAACACTTTTGTTTTTGCTCCCATTTTTCATGAGATGTACTCAAAGATCTAAAACATTTTCTATATACACAAAATAACCATTTCTCTCAAATATTGTTCAAAAATCTGAAAAAATCTGTGATAGTGAGCACTTCTCCTTTGCAGAGATAATCCATCCCACCTCACAGGTGTGGCATATCAAGATGCTGATTAGACAGCATGATTATTGCACAGGTGTGCCTTAGGCTGGCCACAATAAAAGGCCACCCTGAAACGTGCAGTTTTGCTTTATTGGGGGGGTCTGGGGGGGTCCGAAAACCAGTCAGTATCTGGTGTGAGGGGTAGGGTTAGGGTTAGGGTAATGTTGTGAATCGAGTGGCCTGTGTTCGTCGTCCATTACATACGCCTGCCCATACCATAACCCCACCATCACGGGCCACTCGATTCACAACATTACCCTAACCCTACCCCTACCCCTCACACCAGATACTGACTGGTTTTCGGACCCCCCCAATAAAGCAAAACTGCACGTTTCAGAGTGGCCTTTTATTGTGGCCAGCCTAAGGCACACCTGTGCAATAATCATGCTGTCTAATCAGCATCTTGATATGCCACACCTGTGAGGTGGGATGGATTATCTCGGCAAAGGAGAAGTGCTCACTATCACAGATTTTTTCAGATTTGTGAACAATATTTGAGAGAAATGGTTATTTTGTGTATATAGAAAATGTTTTAGATCTTTGAGTTCATCTCATGAAAAATGGGAGCAAAAACAAAAGTGTTGCGTTTATATTTTTGTTCAGTGTATGTCTGCCAAGAATAGTTGTCATGCAATGCCAGCAGACATAATAAACAAAGTTATATAAGAGGAAATTAAGTTGTCACTCTATTGTTGTGAAAAACAATGTGCTATCTTTACAATGTATCGATGTTATTACTCGTTCCTATTTCCTTATATTACTTAAAAATGCTGCTACTTATACACAGATTTGTCACATTTTTCGTGGGCGCAAACCCCATACTCAGCTCTGCTGCTCATCCCACAAATGCATGTTCGTCACAAATGTGGCACCATTTGAAAGGTAAGAAAACAGGCTTTCCAACGGTGTAAGATGTATTGCCAAGAAGCATTGTTACAACAAAGATATAATCTACCAAACACAGATTTCCTTACTTTTTATGTTACGTTTATTTTACCTTGGACTTATTTAATGTATTTTATTTAATTAGTACTTCATTTAATATGCTAGTCTACTCGTCTTTTTTTGCCTTGTATTTGCACAATTTCCCCACTGTAGGTTACCGTAATTAAGATAGTATTCAACAATAGAAATCAAAGTTCAGGCATTTCAGTTATTAGCCTATTTTGTAGTATTGATGTGAAGGTGTGTACCTGAAGGAGGCCACGCAGTTGCAGGTGGGCCAGCCCATGACGAAGCTTCTCTCTGGGTTTGTGCTTCCCTCACACACCTCCTCCAGGCAGCTGGCCGTCCACATCTCACACACTCGGACCTGGGCCTTCACTTTGAAGTGAGTGGAAGACCTGCAGATGACATAGTGTAATGCATCACATCATTATAATCAATAAATAAATAAATCTGTCTCAGTCTGAAAATATCTAGTGAAAATCACGCCAAAAACCCACAATTTCCCATTCGAATCTTGACATTATGTAGTATTGATGTCAACATGTCACTTGTTAGATGCTTTTATCCAAAGCGACTCACATACTCAATACTGTGGACAATCCCCACAGGAGCAATTTGGGGTGAATTGTCTTGCCCAGGGACACAACGACATGCTGACTGCAGTGGGACTCGAACTTGCTACCCCCTGATTCAAAGTTCAGCGCACTAAGTTCAGCGCACTATCCCACTGAGCCACAGCCTCCCATCTCCCATTGACCTCTCCATATAGTTTTTGTTTGTGTGACCAACATTCCAAAACCTCAAAGATATTCAATTTAATATAGTGACTTAAAAACAAATGAAGCAAAAACATCATCATCCTCACATTTAAGATGACACAACCAGTACCATTGTGTTGCTTTATAAATACCTAAAATCATTGATGAGTTATTAAAATGAATGTGGATTAATTATCTGTTGATCAACGCATGAATCAAATATTATATTTAGAAGACCTTTTTGCAAAAATAAACCCACAAAAGCTTTCCTTTTTAAAAACATCCGATAAAAAACCAACAACTTTATTTAGGGGTTCCACAAGGAACCCACTTGGATCCCCTAACTTTTAATTTTCTTCATGAATCATTCTTCCACAAGCCTCTAACATATGTCAGTCTTTCAAAAAAGCTTTACATGGATTAGAATTATTAAAAGATGCAGCTATTTCCAGCATTTTAATACAGACATTCTCAGTAAAAGTGTATTTACACACCACTAGATCCCTGATTATAGAGGGACACCAGTACAAATGCTCACATGTGGCATTACAATCACACACTCTCCCTGCTATTACACAGATATAAAAAGGCACACAAACACACACATCAATTAACTTTTCCCTCTCGCAAACACACACACACACACACACACACACACACACACACACACACATTCCTCAAACTCACCCTGTGTTAAGCCACAATGTAATGGCCAATTATAGCAAATAGTCTCTGTGCTGCAGGGGTCAGCTCCACCCACTGTCACATGACTCCTAGGATTACTATATAGATTTACTCAAGTACTGTACTTAAGTAAAACAAATTGGTACTTTACTTGACTATTTCAATGTATTGCTACTTTGTACTTCTACCACAACTCAGGGGTTAATCGTGTACTTTTATTCGACTGCATATATTTAGTACCTTTAGTTACTTCACAGATTTGTATTAATGATCTGAAATATAATCAACACACAAATCAGACTTTAGTTCCACCTGGAGTAAATCCACAAGCTACCCTGCAGTATACAAAGTCATTCAAACTAGCTGCACCTTTACCAGCTTTGAGAACACTTTCATGATCAATCATTATAAAACATATCAGATATATTATTCTGAAATGGACCAATCTGCACAATGACTACTTTTAGTACTTTAAGTATATGTTGATCCTAATACTTTTCTACTTTTGATCGCAGGACCTTCACTTGTAACCCTGTATGCCTACACTTTGGTACTTCTACTTTTACTTAAGTACAAGATCTGAGTAATTTGTCCACGTCTGTGTGTGCGTAACTGCACGAAAGTGTGTGTTTGTGGAGTTCAAAAACATAAATGTGCTATTTAAGGGTCTATTTTTGAACATGTGTGTGTGTGTGTGGCAGTTTGTGGGTGGGTAGCCCCATTCTGTAGGCCAGTGCGGCTTTGATCTGAGCCAGGCTTCATATGGATTTAATTGGCTAGGAAATAATTATATACTGGGGAGAAAATAAGGGAGGGAGAAGTTTAAGAAGCAGGGGAGTAAGGGAAGGAGACTTTAGGAGAAGGATAGGATAGAACTACATCCTCTACACATGTTTTGCCCATTTCTGTTAGAGACACAACTATGAAAGGTTGGTGCTTTATTTTTCTAATTAGCTTCAGTCTGTTTTTTCCTGTTTATGTGTCTGCATTCCCTCTCATTCACACAACCACATAAACACACACTGCTTCATCCTCCAGCACAGAAAGAAACGTACTTTGCCTTGGCGACAAGCAGTGTGTCGGTGAAGAGGAAGAGATGTCTCTCCTGGGTCTGCAGGCCCGTCTTCAGCTGCGTTTGAATATGACCCAAGAATAATCTGCGTGGACACTCAGCCAGGAAGGCCTGGACCAGGGGACAGGACTCCGGGCTGACTGGCGTCAAGCAGTTTTCCCTGGGGAGAGACAAAAGAAAGAAATACACTATTAGACACAAAGGAACATGGCCTGGATGCGTTTAAAAGCGTGTCTCTAAAAACCTTTTGGATGTGGTTGGTTGAGTTCAAATTCAAGGCAGGTACATTTTATTTTTACTGGGCAAATATTACAAGTCCCAAAGTTCCTTTTAACTGGGGCTTTACAGTGTATTCATTCATGCATGGGGGGAGAGAAACTTAAAACAAACTGGCACAAAAGAGATACAGAGGGACAAGATGTGAGGCTTAATCTGGACGAAGATACAGATTAAAAACATCTGGAATGACGTACAGAGAGACAGAGTGAGAAAGAGAAACGAGACCTACTCCTCAAAAACTACTGAGTTTTATACAAGAGAGCTGCTAACCAGTGAATATGCATAAAAACAGCAGGTCATCACCAAGACATGTTAGAAAAGGTGAGTAACTAAATACATTCCAGTTCATATTGAGGGAACGTATTATAAAGTGCAAGACTAAGCTGTAACTTAATCCTGAATAACCTTAAACATCTTGTCTTAGCTTTATTAATTCCAGTGTTTTTCCTGTCTCGTATTAGCACTCGGGGATTTTCCAATGTCCTCCACACTGTGGTAATACGATTCAGCAGCATGGAACAAAAAAAAGGGAAAACGAGGCCCGTGTTGTGGTGAACCAAACTTGGAAAAGGCTGTAAAAAGGCCAACAGGTCCGAATAGCTTGTGCAGCAAAATCCCACAGTCCATAAGTGGAATATTTACCTTGTTATTTCCTGTATTTACGTCATCACTGGTTCCTCACAGTTTGAACCACACATAATCAAGTAAATGTTTGACTTTCTGACCAGTAGTGCACTCATTTGGCTGCAAATGTGTTATTATGTGCACGGAGCTGCACAAAGATGGCTTTGTGAATGTAAACGGTCACAAAGAGCTGAGATTAAACGAGAGGAAGCTCTGTCGGGCGGCATCCATGGAATAAATGATAAAGTTAACTGCCATTTTATTTTGAAATGAACCATTCATCCAAAAACATTGTCTGTCTTGTTTTTGATTTACTGTTGTATCATCCTTTTTGTTTTTCCCTCCTGAACTTTGGAGAAATACTCCCTTTTGTTTTTACTACACACAAATATCTTAGATTTTTGATTTAATTAAAATGGTCTATCTTGTTTCCTTGCTGCAACGTGTGCCGCTGATAGACAGAGGGGGAATGTGTGGAGGAAGAGGAAGTAGTTTGAGGGCTCCATCCTTTCCTGTTTACCCTTCACAAGCAGATAAACGGTCCTTAAACACAACACACACATCATTTCTCTATCTCCGTCTCTGCCTTTCTGATGTACACAAACATCCACACACCCTTACTGCTCTCTCACGAAGGTACACACCCTCTCCATAACATATTCTACTTTCCGTTTGACTTCTCGTACGCATGCACATCCATAACACTGACAAGGACACACACAAGGACACACACAATACTCTGAGTAACCCCATAACAAAGAATTCAGTCCAAGTTTTTCTGGGAAGAAAGAAAAGGCTTGGCTCCTCTCATACATTGCAAGTGATTGGTTACGTAATTAATTAACGAAGAACAGAAGGCTATGCTGGAGTGCTTCCATTTCTGTCCCTCTTTGTGTGTCGTCCAAAAATAAATCCAAAAAAGGGGGTCTGAGAGAATTCAATTCAACGAGATGTATGTAGCCAATTAAGCCTCGGTGCTCGATGGGACACGTCGCCCTGCGGGAGTTTAAAACGTATTGGAAATGAATTTGAAGCAAAGAAAGATACGTCTGATTCCTTTTGTCAGCAATACTTACGGACATGACGCCATGTGGCTTTAAAGCTTACAGTTGCAAAACAATCAGCTATTGTTCCACGAGGAAAGAAAATACTTCCCGTGTGGTTTACTGGGAAATGATTTGACCCCACTTTGCAAACATTTACATAACTCATAAACCATTTAACTGCAACAGATTAAGCTTTTCTTTCTTCGTCAGGGAGCGGAACAACACTGCAAATCTTCATGTTTGGTCACGATTCCTTCAGATTAGTGCCAGACTGCGACGTTCATCTGTATTTGACCTTTATTCTTCGTCCAAATTTCTCCAAGAAGGTTGATAAAGCTTCAAATTAGTCAATGATATGTGACCGACCTAGCATCCGAGCTCAGCGTGCAGTGGCTCTCTCACTATTGTAGCAACTACTCTCTCAAAGTCTTGCCAAATGCCTCTGCAGCACGATGGCACCGGGGTGAAGGACCACCCCAGAGGGACGTTTGGAGGATGTTGGGCTGCTTGATTAAGTTGGGATTAACACAGTGCAAAATTCACATTGAAATTTTCCTATTGTCCATTCAGATCAGGGAAATGCTCCTGTCATCGGAGCCCACACTCGCACACACCAACGGTCCAACCTTCCTCTAAAGCCCCTTTCACATCTCTCTGCCCCCCATAAAAAGACAACATCTTCCGTATTCACGCCACATACCCTCCCTCCTGAATGAGAGATTGACAGCTGAGCCGGCCGCCCTTTGAATCAGACGGACGAGCAGCTAATGGCTCCATTGTACATCATGTGATGTTGATAAATTGAGTCCTTAGCCGGCGCGCCGTACATGGCCACCTTTGTGGAGGCACGGCAGCTTGTGAGGAGGACTGTTGACTTTCTGAAACACAATGAGAGGCCGGCGTACAATGAACCACACGACGGCGCATACTAATGTCCCAGCATGAATAATTAAACTGCACCGGACATGATTTGTATATAAAAGGTTGATTAGGAAGGGATCACCAAGTAGGGCAAGATGACACGTCTGATTTAAGCTGCCGGAAAACACAAATTGATGATATTTTGTTGTCAGATAAAGCCTGATATTTACTTGCATCTTCATTTGCAACATCAACAAGGACATATTTAACACAAGAAACAAGAGAAAAGACCATTTCCGTAACAACCCAGACGGCTCTCGATCATTCGACCCTAGAAGCAGAATCACAATACAGACTGGAGGAGTTCGGATATGAACACCATCAAAATGTAAAGCTACCGTCTCACACAATTATAATATACAACCAGGTATAAGCGGCATAGATTAGGTTTTCGAAATGATGGCAAATGTACCAAAAGTAAGAACTATACAACATTTTTAAAAAACATCCTGACATCCTCGACTGTCCAAATACATCTCCAGCAACCATCTTTCACTCCTCTGATTCAGGGAGTGCTTGAATCTTGTATAGAAGGACACGCAAAGTCTTCGTCATGGACACACACACACACACACACACACACACACCTGTAAATACACACCCTGAGGACAACAGCTGGAAAAACAGCTGCAACTTTCTCATCTCCTCTCTGTCCATGGTTATCTTGTTTTTCTTTGCCGTCATAACACTTACATCTCTCAACACACTTTCTCTCATGTTCTTCTTCTGCTTTTTGGATTAATTAAAGCCCTTATGATTATAATTAGAAATCAATATTTTACTAAACCTCAGCTGTGAAATGGTCAATCCTGATCGAGCACACTGACTCCCTGGGGGCAGTATTGACTCGATTACATAAGTGTCCATCTGCTCCGCTTTTGAACAACACAGAGAAGGACTCTTGTCTGTGTGTGGTTTGTTTATTTGTGTTTTAGTATCTGTATACTCAGTGTGTCTGCGAATGATTGTCCTCTAATAGAAAATCTGACTCTAAAACCGCACATTTTACGTTTATTTTCAATCAATCCAAGTCAGACTAAGATTATCTGAGTACGGAAACAAAAGCTGACGTTCATCTGACTGGGTTAAATCGCCATAAAGGAGGTGTGACAGTGATTTACTAAAGATGTGTGTGTTTAAAAGTGTGTGTCCAGGAGGAAGAGAATGTGAGAAGATGCGTCTATTCTATTTGCGAGTCCCCCGGTGAACGTGTTTGCTTCTGCACGAGGAGGTTTGCGTCACCAGTAGGTTGACCTCTTTCTGTCTGTGAGGTAAAAGCTTTCCTGACAAGCATCCATTGACAGTGCAGTGTGTGTGTGTGTGTGTGTGTGTGTGTGTGTGTGTGTGTGTGTGTGTGTGTGTGTGTGTGTGTGTGTGTGTGTGTGTGTGTGTGTGTGTGTGTGTGTGTGTGTGTGTGTGTGTGTGTGTGTGTGTGTGTGTGTGTGTGTGTGTGTGTGTGTGTGTGTGTGTGTGTGTGTGTGTGTGTGTGTGTGTGTGTGTGTGTGTGTGTGACCGTTTGTGCATCACCGGAAACAGCTTCAAAGACTTTAAAATACATCTCTGACGACCTAGGGGATCTGCAGACAGGTGGTCTATGAATTCACTATTACAAACAGTGCATTTCAAATGACGCATAACTGTTGTGGAAAATCCAAAGTAGATGTCATCCCTCTGCCTACACTGAGTGGTTGGCAGGAGACAGACCTATACTAATGTAGAAACAGGTAAGTAGGAAACATAAAGCAGACGACCAGATCTCTTAAATCAAGCTTCAACCTTCGGTCTCCCGTCTCCACCTGACTCACAGCCAGATCATTTCCATAGACAAACTATAATGTCACCCCTGGCCCGACACACAAGGCTCTCTATGGGGAAACACATATATGCATACGGGGAAAACCCCACACAGGATGCGGTCAGAATATTGAAATTGGCTTGGGAGTTTGGGGCATGATGTCCTTAGCATGAGCTCTTTATTAAAACCAGGACATGTGTTCGTGTACTGTATGTGGACGAGAAATGTCCTCAAACAACCAAAGAAATCTCACATAAATCACCCCAACTGAGACATATTCTTTCCTTTCCCAGAGCAGGTGAGGACTCGGGTTTCAGCTTCATTAAAGTGGTTGAATACACACAGTTATATCTTCACTACATTGCTAATATGTGTCCGTGTACTTGGGACCAAGAGGAATGGCTGTACGTGTCGCCGTGTGGTGACACAATGGCTGATATTGAGTGAGAGGTCAGGGCAGTCAGCCAATCACATGTGGTCATGCTTTATGGTGCAGCCACCTTCCTCCCTGCAGTATAGATTTCATTGCTGGAGGAGGAGGGGGCCTGCACTTCAGCTTCAACCGCTAATACCGTAAGCCTGGAGGCTGTTAGACTTCTGCTGGATGAAGTGTGTGTGTGTGTGCGTGCGTGCGTGCGTGCGTGCGTGCGTGTGTGTGTGTGTGTGTGTGTGTGGAGGTGATGTAAGACACTGAGCTGAAGGCCAGAGAGCCTTTCAGCACCTCTTGGCCTGATGGGAGATGCAGGGCAGAGGAAGCGAAAGACAGAGTCTCTTTAAAGATATATGGAAGGAGAACAACACTCAACTCAACTCTCAGGCTTTCAGTTTAAAGTCCCAGCTACAGTAATCCAACTTTATGATGAATAAGGTCATCAAATAAGAACTTCAAAACTGGAACTAAAGTATATTGGGTGATGAAAATAAACCACTGCCAAGTACTGCTGGCAGAACTGATGTATCCAATACACTGTAATTATAATACTTTAGGGTGATATCGTTCTACACCAGTAACCAAAACATGGAGATGATCTGAAAGCTTTGGGCCCTAGTGTGCGTGTAGGGAGTGTCCCTCTCCTGCAGTGAGTGTATACTGTAGGTGTTGCTGCATGTAAATGGGCTGGAAAGGCTCACATCCATGTGTTCCCTCCAGAGTGAGTTTCTCTCCCACAGGAATGCATGGGAAAGGAGAACTGTGCACGTTTTCCTTTTGTATAAAGCGCCACAATAGCATGATCACAATATAAGAGTTGAATTCCCTTACTGTACGTTACATGCCCTGCAATCTGACTATTAGGTATGCACACATTGCTAAATCACAACTATTTATTCTAAAGCACTATAGAAGGTAGAATACCCAAAAGGAATTCACAATCATCTCCACCATGACCTCCACCTTCACCTTCTGTGCGTCACCTGACTCTCCCCATGGCAACGCCCCCTGCACTAACACACGTCCACATCCGGACATTAATGAGCACCTCACACACTCACTGCCATGCGAGGTGTTGACCCCAGGTGACCCCTGCACCGCCTGATGAGGTCAAAGGTCAAGGGTGACAGCTGAGAGTGTCAAGCCCTGGCTCCATAACTCCTGAGACTTGTAACACACACACACACACACACACACACACACACTGGTCCGACTAAGTGACTTTCGCTCAGCAGCCAGTCTGTCGTGCCCTTCGTCGATGACTACAAGCTGAATGTGTGAGAAGTCTTTCTTTCGCGCCGGACAAACACAAACAGACACAAACATCCCGAGAGCAACGACCCCTTTAACATCGTGGAGTGTTTCCCTCAACGCTTCAGTTTCACAGTTGAGCATGCTGCAGCTCAGCCTGAGCACGAAAGCGGCCTCGAGCTCGCACACTATAAACATGTCACTTTCATCACGCTGCATGTTCTCATTAGAGACATTATGATGGCATAAAACCCTGTATTTTAACCCTTTGAGAAGCATGTTGAAGTGTTCAGCCTGCACCCCGGGACTCCATGCCTTCCTTCAGCGATGCTGATGCACTTCATTTGTGGCAGTTCTCGATTGAGCTTAAAGTGGCTTTTCTTCACAATGTTACCAAACATTGAATGCTCTGACAGTCCCTAAATTGTTGTTTCCCCATCTAAAATCCGCCCCCAGAAAGCAGGCACCCGCTAAGACACACGACACAAAGATTCCGGTGTATAAATGCCGTCCCGAGGGGTTTGGAACGGCTCATTTCCGACCCTGTTAAAGGAAGAGGAAGGGATGTGTGCGATACGAGGGCGATGAAAGGCCTGATAGCTCTGGGAGAAGCACGCATTTAAACCCGTTCTGAGCCATGAATGAATCTGGGAGGCCAAGAGGAGAATTTATGGCGATTTGGGAAACTATCTGAATCTTGTGAAAATGTATAATCTGAATTTTAAATCTGAACCCTTTTATATATTCCGTATTTTCCCAGAGAGTGTTTGACTCCAGCCAACAATGTGTGTGTGTGTGTGTGTGCGTGTGTGTGTGCGTGCGTGCGTTCATACCTGGATGTGCTTCTGGATCTGGTAAGTGCTTTGCTGATGACCAGCGAGGGAGCCGACTGCCGTCTCTGGGCCAAAGTCTTCATCTTCTGCACAGACGGAGGAAAAAGAGAAAGAGGAGAAGAGTTAATGCAAGCGGTGACGGGTTTATAACATAATGGTTTGCATTGCATGATAAAGATACAATCGCATGGTTGCAGTGCACACATTCAGCACTGGTTGAAGCTGGTTGGTTGCTGTGGTCAATGCAGGAAATACAAGAAAGGGAAATAGACAACACTTCATGTGCGTCTCTTTTGGTGTGTGTTGGAGAGACTTTTAAAGAAAGGGAAGGATGGTGACTGAAAGAAAAGGGAAGTGGCAGCGGTCAAGAAGGAAAAGAGGAAGTGAGCGATGGTTAAAGATGGCACTGGCGGACGGATCAATGACCAGGAGAAAGAGAAATATGTCGTCACAACGCCCTCACATATTCTCACTGTCACATGATGAAGTGTCGGCTCACAGAAGAATGACTGGCATCCCTGCAGCCACCGCAGACATTTGAATTCAACTTAATCTATTTATAACAAAAGCATGTGAGTGCAGAGCAAACAGTACATTCATTCAATCTGGGGAAATAAATCTGATGTAGCTGCATACATTAAACTCTGCTTCCTGCACTCATCCTGCAGTGGCTTGTGTGGGTAACATTCCTCCACTGTAGAAGTGTTGAAGGAAGAACTTGACTCGTGGTAGTCATTCAGGCCAAAGATACTACAGTGCAGTGTAAAATATAACAATGTGCATTAGGGGGTGCTTGGAGTGAATTCAAATGCTTTTACTTCACACCAAACATACTGGTTTTAAAATATGTAATGCAAAGTGTCCTTTAGCGAGCTGCTGAAAGATATTTCAATTACATTTTAGGTCAGTTTAGTGGAAAATATTCTTGTTGCAATTAAAGTGAGATTGTCTTTATTTTCTTGCAGGAAATGCATCAAGAACAGTGCACACTCAGCACATTCCCAACATAATGGACTTAAAAGCAACACCCATAAGATGACATGCTTCTCACCTCTTCAATCTGGCTTTTAATGTGTGATTGTTTTTGTATTATTTGACTTTAACTTTAACTATATATTTATTTGTTGTTCCTTCCTTTTCTTTTCCCTTCACTATATCTGTAAAGCGTCTTTGAGCACCTGTAAAAGCGCTAACAAATTAAATCTATTATTATTATTAAATCTATTATGCTTGTCTTCCCTTCAGGCGTTGACAGGACACGTGAGCAGTGACATGAAAACACGTGCACTTGGCATAACGGAACAACAATACACTTTATTGTGAAAAATACAATAGCAAACCTTTCCGGATTAAATTGTGCTGACCGTGTGCAGAAACCCAAATAGAAAGCATGCACTGTAGGCGGTAATAATGTTATCATGTTAGCCTACTCTGCAGGATAAACACTGATTAACATGCATGTTCCTGTCATGCATGTCAACTTAGCGTTCAACTTCTGAAACACATCTCAAAACAAACAGCTCGTTAGTGATGAGGCAGTGTCTTTCAGCCAGTGATGAAAAAACAAAGCGTGTGTGTTCTGCTCAGCCTGACAGCTCATTTCTCACAACTTTCCAAACGAATGAACTACAGTAACATTTGTTTTGGATTCCCGAGACTACGTTTCACTAGCTGCGAGTCCCTGGCTGGGATGTGGTGAAACGCTCACAGAAACATTACGAAAACACTGGTCTGTTGCCAAAAAGTGATGCAGTGTGTTGATTCAATTGGAGGGTAACGCCATAACACTGCTTGGAATCACTTGCAGATTGACTGCTAACAATCATGCATTGATTTTGATGGTAGTGTGAGTGAGGGGATACATCTGGGTTGGTCATTAAAACGGCATTACTCTGCACAGCCCTCTTTTTTGTACAGTTTAAGGAAAGGATATTTTAGGCAAGGCAAACTCTAGAAATGTGAGGATATCACTAGTTTTGTCTGTGCTGGTTATGATGAAAGTCAAAGCTTACTTGTTATTTTGAAATTGGACCAAGAAATGGACAATTTTAGCAACTATTTGGCTAAATATTCTCCCCTTTGCTGCTCAAACCCTGCCTGCTTAAAGCTGCAGTTACACTTACTAAACACACATTGGAAGGGGGCGCTGTTTACTACAACTTAACTGCTGGAGAATCATCTCCTTTATCTATGAGCGCTTATCAGTGGCATTGACCAAAACTCGCGATAGAAAGCTACAATAAATAACAATGTGGACGGTGTTTACAGGAAAGACAACTATTACATTGTTTGAAGTAATGAAAAGTGGCTTACAAGAAGAAGCCAGGTCTGATGGATCCACAGTGCAGGAATAATTCCTCTGTGTTTGCACAGAGACTCCTCTGTCTGATTAACAAATAATCTCCATCAGCACATTATCCGGCTCTGTTATTTAGCCACGTTTCGGCTCCTCTGCTCAGCCTGGTTTAGTCAGATAACAAAAACAAATTGAGGACAAATAAATCCGATTTTGAGATTTGGGCGTTTTTCTTGGTTAAAAGCTGTTCAAAAGGCCAGGATTTGGTTCCATTGTAATAAAGTATCAAAAGCATTAGCGGTCTAGATTTTGATAGAAATATGTTGTGAAATATAGCCTTCTCTTCCACGTGCCCAGCTTGTTTTATATGGAAACGAAACAGATAGCGATATTCATCAGAGAAATCAAACACACTGAGTAGAAAGGTGTGATAAAAACAAACATGAAAGGCATGTTTCAAATAAAAGCATGGCACATTGACACCACTATCAACTTAATCAAACATCTTCTCTGACTATGACATTTTGAAAAAAGACGCAACATTGAATGACACACCATACTGAGAGTTCATGCAGGAATATTATAGGACTTTGATACAGTAAAATACCAGTTTGATGTCTCTTATATTGCAAATAAGAATATACTCATGTATCCTTAATAAGCGCACCGGGCAACACAGTGCGCAACAACGCAAAACGCGTCCACATTCAGCCAACCTTCCGCTCCTAAAGCCCCACAGAGGAGCGTCTCTTTGTACCTTTTTGTTGTCGGGAAGAGCCTTGCCCCCTCCCGTCAGAGAGTCGGACCTGTTCTGTCCCATGGTCCCCTGCTGCGGGGACATGCTTTCCATCAAGACTATAGACATCCACGGGACCGAGCGCGCAGACAGTATATTCCCATGATACGAGTGTAGGTCCAAAGGTTTATCCAGCAAAGAGAAGGGTACGAGCCCAAAGAGTATCCATGATGGAGAGGAGGTGAATGGTTTCTGTTCTGCCCCTCGGTGTGTTTCTCTGTGTGTTTCTGTCTGAGCGCAGTTTGCTCTGAGCGCACAGACTCCAGTCCGCCTCAACTCACTCTGTTGTTGTGAAGTCAGCGTGGACTAAAACAAGCGACTTCCGGTTTTGCTTCCAAAGTAAAACTGTGTTTAATTAAAATACCGGATTTGACACATGGTAGTAGCCTAGTGCTCGTTAAAATGTGTAAAAATACGTTACAGTGTTACATTCAAGCCCTAAACTGAAACCAGTAACTTCCTGTGCACCCAAAGGCCTTAAGCGGCCTTAAGCGGTTCTAGACCAATTTGACTACAAACAAACAAAAACCAGTGATCTGCAGGTTCACGGGTGATGTTAATTACACGGTGACGTAATCACACTCACGTGCCCACGACATACATAGTGACAACCCAAACACATCCATTGCCCTCACAATAACACTAATATCTCGTTCTAAGAGATGTATTGGCTTAGTTTATTTGTGTGCTAGTGTAATGTGATTTGTTTAGCTCTAATTCCAGGCTGATGGAAGTAAGACAGGCAACTGGAGGTAAAACAAAAACAACTATGTGCAATTATTTTTCCAAAGATCAATACAATTAAAGAAGTAACTCAATGTAATGATTAAGGTTTACAAGGTTTTTATAAGGTTTCATTAAGGTCCACTCTGTTTTATCTAAGACCCTGAGTATTGCATGTATTTTTGCATGATCTGTTTTATTTTGAAGGCATGGCTAACTTCTGGTCACTTCCTGCCCTGACACAGCTCATGTATCTGAAAGCATGCTTGGGTTTATCTCCTGAGCTTGTCTGTGTATTTACAAGTGTGAGTTTGTATTTGAAGGGCCCATCACATGTTTTCCATGTGTGGCAGTCGGGGCTATAGAAGCTGTCTGTTCTCCTGCGGTCTGCAGAGGGTCGGCCAGGTGTGAGAATGCACTTCCAGAGCCAAGAATAACATGACTGATGAGGAGGAATGCACTCAGTATTTCTTTTTCTGCATAGGCATGACGCATGGCTCATTTTCCTTATAGCTGAGCTACAGTATACGTTACTGTAGGAAAACAACCAGAGAGGGGGGAGTGTTGACTTTTAAAAAGCTGAAGGCAAGGAGTGAATACCTCCATCAAAGCTGAAGTTTAACGGATTTTCTCACCATGCAAACAGAACATTAGCATTTGGTGTTTCACGCAATTCAAATGTTATATAGATACCTGAAGGGTTTCTTTGTAAATCAATTTAGGTTTTACCGCTGTATCCATTAATAATCCATTAATAATAGTCAGACTGAGCGGCTTGTATTGTTGTTATGTTAAAAAAATATTGCAAAAGAAAAGCTCTTTAGCTCCAACATTAGATGACAGAACAGAATAGCATTTGGGATTACATCTTTGTTTCTTCTGGTTTCACATAATTAAAATATTCTAGATACCTGAAGTGAAATAACTATTACAAATTAACGGTTTCTTTGTAAATCCATTTGAGTTCTTCCAAAAAAGTGAAATCTTGTTTGACGACATATATAGGCATATATGTCTGCTTTAAAATCTGTTTTAAACCTTAAATAAAGTATTAACCTGACAGGATTATTTCCCACTGCAGCCTTTTTTGTAGGCCAGTATCTCCTGTGCACAGACACAAAGGTATGCAGCAATTGTTCCATCTTATCTATCTCCAGAAAAGTGGCATGCATAGGATGATAAGAGCATTGATAAAGCTCGACTATCCCCTTTGATCACGAAACAACAGCCGAGAGGACTACTGTCTGTTTCTGTCCGTTTCAAAAGGTTGATGCGCAGACAGCTGCATTCTTTCTCTCTGCTCTCGTCCTGTCATCAAGGGCCCAGTGTGGCCAGGTCGCATTTGTTCTTGAACTTCAAATGCACTTTTATGTTAACGGACTAGTTTTGTTTCCAACTTGTTGTCAAGAGTAGCCCGTCTGGAGGGATCCAAAGCAAAACTAAAATTGAGGGTGTGTCAGAAATGTGGTTGGAAACGCCGCTGGTCGACCACGACTCGGGACTGTTTTGTTTCTATCTCCTCTTTGTTTCCACGCTGGAAGATGCGACAATGAAAAGTGTGTCTCGGAGTGTGTTTTTCTCTCAGTATCCATGGCAACAAAGCAACACATGATTGAAAAACACACACTTTATTCAGCCCGAAAAACCCCTAAGTGGGTCACACACATCGCTTTCAGACGGCAGCCAAACACTCACAGATTCCCCTCATGCCTGACTCAGCGTGGCAGAGTGACTTCAGGTCGGGCAGGAATGGGATTCTCCCGTCGGATGAAAGACAGAATCAATATGTGTCCTTGTGAACGTCATCTGACATTTACTATCGAAGTGAGTCTGAAAGGGAATGCCACGCCTGGAGAATCAGGGAGTTGAAAACGTGAAGCAAAGGAGAGCATGGAAGTCGACTGCAGAGAGAAAAGGACCTGGGGAGAGTCCAGTGTTGTTGTTTGCTTTTTAATTATGATGTGTTGAATTTCTACGTGAAGCACTTTGAAATGCCTCTGTGTCTTAAGATGTGAGCAGTTTCTAACCCATGATGGAGTGGAGCAGGGGAAAGAAGCTTTGACCTATATTCCTTACTCAAAATTAGACGGCCACTCAATCACACTTATACTTAACATACTTTAACAGTAACATAACAAAAAGGCAGCATAACAATCTATCATCAGCAAAACTGTAAAGCAAGTTATGCAAGCTGATGCCTTAAGCACTTCATCGGAATTTAAGACGAACAACTGTTGTATACTTTCTGGTAATACTGTTGTTTTTCCTCTGTACACAACTTAAAAAGTATTTTTCAAAAGATCTTGTTCTATAGATGTGCATAATGAATATTCCTCAGTGCCTAAATGAGATTTCAATGTAACGTATCATCCATTATAACAGCGATCTAAATTCAGACCCTCTTTCTGTGCCCACACCATCTACCCAAGATTAAAATACTTTTCTGCGTCGGGTTAGGACACAAGCACAAATACACCTTTACACGCGTGCACTATTCCTAGCTGAATATCTATTTAAAGAGCACTCCACCCTTCCCTCTCCTTTGAAAACAAACACACATGTACAGGGAGTTTACGGCGAGGACACGAGGACACGATGAGTGCTTTTAGAAGCCTCTTTGCACAGAGGATGGATGTGTGACGGATGACAGAGATTCTTCAGGCAGACGGGGAGTGACCCAAAACAGAATCCACAACCACCGCTGCTACTTTGAGAAGCCAGACTTCCACGTTGCCTGCCAACAATAAAGACCCACTGCTTCCCCGTTTCCCCTGAACTGCAGAATCCAGAGGTTTCGGGCGACGTTTTGTGTCACAGTCGTTTTATAGAGAAATACACAGCTCCAGAACACCGGAGAACTCTACTGGTGCGAAACACTTTTAACTGTCTTAAATCTGACATGTCTCTCCTCCTTTGTATTTCCCAAAAAATAGAACATCTCTTCAGAAATAAGACCTGGATAATATAGCAGTGATGGCCGATGAATATCCGAACATTCCCTCCAACTTAAAGGCAGTTAAATGATTCGTCTGTGCTTTCCAAACGAGCAACGTGAACATTTTCTGCAACGTGTTTTTTCCCATTTGTCAAGACCTGTGTTGTGTTGAGCACATTTCTTGAAAAATGTACTTTAAATTACTTCTCCAGCAAAAGCAATTAGCCACACAACTTGTTAGATTACTGTATACTCAGCTCCATATTATGAGTAACTACTTAATACAGCAGACAAAGCAACCTTACATTGCATATAAGACACGCAAAGCACATTGAATCGAGACCCTTTTCAAGAAATGTAAAAGTGAAGACTTCTCTTATTTCCACTGTTCTTGGTCTTGCCGAGTCCATCATCTGTTTGCTCCCCAGAGACGTACGTATCCAGCCTTTGAACCCTCTGAGACAAACATCAGGGGCGGTCACACCGAAAGAGAAGGCGGAAACTTTAGCATCACTCTCCTCCACCGACACTGTGTCTCGGTGTCTCTCACTTTGTCTAAACATTGTGGGCAGCAAGGCGGATCAGGCCGTGGAGACATGTGGACAGACGGAGCCAGGCTGGGTGAAGCAGACTGAGACAAAAGCCTGCGGTGAGAGGGAGGGACTCAGGTGGACGAGGACATTTAAACAACATGAGAGGGAGATGGAAAGTGTGGGTTAGCTGGCCACGACCTAAACCAGACGTTGCTCGGGTGGTATGACGCTTTTTAGGCTTTAGTACTTAACAGGCGGGTTTTCATTACATCAATGTCACTTTAATGTACGGGAAGTTGTCAAATGTATACATCTATTTATTTCCTTTATTTTGAGGCTTTATATTTGATTGAATCCGGTTTTAAGTATAACAACAATAGCTTGAGGATTAAAGCCACTTGAAATCAGCTAGTTCATGTAATAATCTATCATCATGTCATGTTAGAAAGTGTAACCAAAGTCATTTCCAGTGTCTGTCCTTGGCTGGCGGATCTGCCTTTAGGGGCGGATCTTGAAAAGGAGCTGAATGTGCAAATGGGTAAAATACAGAGGTTCTGCCTTCTGCCTTTTTGCATCGCCGCAATGTTTTGAGAAAACAATGAACAGTGCGAACATTGAACAATGTTTTTCCAAAAGAAAAATAGTGCGAGGGAATAAGGAAAAGGGTGGATGGTATTTACTACGACAAACATATATAAAACATATGATAAACAGAGTTACTCAATACTCGTTTAGTGAAGATCTGATATCGAGACAGATCCTTTACAGATCTTAAGCTTTAACAGATCAGACCAACAACTATAAAGGTAACGGACCCTCTAAGTTGCAACTCCATCGACATGTTCTGATTCTGTTGTCTTAAATCCCACCCCCCTGAATCAGACACACACACACACACACACACACACACACACACACACACACACACACACACACACACACACACACACACACACACACACAGGCGATCATTCAGCCAGTCAGACAGTGAGAGATACTGAGACAGAAATCAGAGAAACAGACCGTCTGAGCCTTGCTGTTGGCTCGTTGCATCTGCTCTCTCGCTGGGCACACACACACACACACACACACACACACACACACACACACACACACACACACACACACACACACACACGGGGACCCCTCCTCCACCTTCCAGACCCTTTAACCCTGCTAATCTGATTAGCGCTGTCTCCCTACAGAGTGAGGGATGCTGTTGCACGGTGCTTTATGGTTGTTGTTGTTGTTGTTGTTGTTGTTGTTGTTGTTGGTGTTGTTGTTGTTGTGACTGTATGTCACTGTGTCACATGCAGTGCATTTAAATGTGCATATTACAGTACACACTTGCAATAATACACATATACATCTATACACAGATTCCGTTGCTATGCTATTATTTAATGAAAACATGCGGGATGCAGCGGGACAGGTTAAGATATTTCCCCCTCAGGGCTGACAGGACGGTTTGGTTTCAGAGGAGGGGTCGCCGCAGGTTCAACTGAACGGGGTTTCCATGTGAGAGCAGCAGGGGTCCCGTGTGAGCATGCATGGATTAACCAATCAAAAAGGGAATTAGCTATTACTGGGATTTGTTTGGGCCATGTGGCCATACAGTGTTGTTCATATTATTAAAGTGTAATTTATCAACTTCTTCTAAGTGTTCGTAAAACAGCATGTGTTCTAAATGAATCTAGTATTCTGCTTTACGTCGTTTTCCCGCCACATTTACCAACACAAAAAGCTATGCTCATGTGGTCCTCCTCTAAATACCTCAGGGGAGCGAGTAAAGCAAGCTATTCCAGATTTGCAAATGAGTGAGATGTCCTACTTGACATGACCTGTCACGTTGCAGTAACTCCACCGATCTCCGAATGAAAAGAAGTGCTGTTTCCGACATCAAGTATTTTCAAAGTGTTTATCATGCTCTCACCTCTGTTTTTGCCGGACATTGTACAAATATGTTTTTAAAACACATTTACGATGCAGAACATTGTCACTGAAGCTCACCTGAGGATTAGTAATCAATATTCTCTTCTTCTCTCAGGTCATTAAGAGCACCGACACCGTCTCACCCTGCTTCTGAAGCACCAGCACTACAGGCTTCTCCTGCAGGCTGACCCTCGTGACCCCATCAGCCGAACAATGACATTTCCAAACCAAGGCCATCTTCTAATTATCTGTTCCCGAACAGGAATCAGTCACGTTTCACCTCCAAGAATGTTTCAACAAACATTTAAAGCATTGTGCAGCTAAAATCACCGCGAAACATGTCACTTATTTCCAGAACTAACAACAGATCATCTCAGAGGACCACAGAGATCGCTGCAGGGCGGTTTCAGTCATCAGAAAGCATTGTGTTGCATAGCAAACGATTTCCAGTGAGATACGGGGTTCAACAGTTGGTGTATCTTCAGTGTGTGTGTGTGTGTGTGTGTGTGTGTGTGTGTGTGTGTGTGTGTGTGTGTGTGTGTGTGTGTGTGTGTGTGTGTGTGTGTGTGTGTGTGTGTGTGTGTGTGTGTGTGTGTGTGTGTGTGTGTGTGTGTGTGTGTGTGTGTGTGTGTGTGTGTGTGTGTGTGTGTGTGTGTGTGTGTGTGTGTGTGTGTGTGTAAACTCACCCAGGTTTAATTACTGCTCATTCCAGCAGGGCACTGGGAGGTCACTATAGATTTGCACATGTTCAGACAACACACAATAGTTCCCCGAATAGTGTCCTTGACATGCTTATGAGACGGGGTGTTACACAGTCACAAGATGCAGAATACCGGTTCAAAGCAGTATTTAATGTTTAGTTCAGATTAGCTAAGGCCCACGTAAGCAATAAACATGACAGTCATATGTCTATCTCCATAGAGGCTGAATCATCATGTTAATCGTTGTCACATAGCTATCATATGCCTAAAACAGTCCTGATGCTCTTAATAATACATCCAGTTACGTACACAGCTTCGTACAGTAGGGCCTTTGTTATCATGTGCTTCTCTGATATTAGAAGAGTACATTCAGTATTTTCCCAACACTTACTAAAAGAGTTAGATGTAGCCTTTACACTGCATTACTGCCTATTAAAGGGCATATGCTTATTGGCAGCTCAACAAATCTCTTGACAACAAACAAAATAGCTTACGGTAGCTTTCTACAGGTATCAGAAAAAGAGCCTGGTTGATGGCGGTGGCAAAGAATGCAAAGACAACAGTCATGAACATTTTTCTTTCACTAAGCTGGATAAGTAAGTAACAAAACCTGCCGATTTATTAAACTACCAGGGCCTTTATTTTGAGTTTTTAAAGCACTCATATTGTGGTTTCTTGTTCCGTCTTTTTGGTTGTTTCTTACTTTTGATTGTAGACAGGCTGCTAGCAGTATGTTGCTGTCAGTATATGTCAGCAAGTAAACAGACAGAACATATGTTATCAACATCTCCATTGCACAGTTAATTTAAAAACAAATGCAGTGTACTGTGTCCTGTGGTTGGTGGCAACTCTGAGGAAATCAGAAAGCGACCTGTCCAGCTGCACTAACAATAACGCTATTAGGGGGAGGGGAAAGTTTATCTGTTTTTGCTTTATTTGATGTGATGTCCTCTTAATGTATTTAGTTTTTTCCATTTTGTCTTTTCCTTCTGCAACGTCTTCCAGTATAATGAATGGTTTTTCTTACGTGTAGTCTGTGAGAGGATTATATCTAGTCCACTGCAACATCATTATAATCAAATACATAATACAAATAAATGGATTTGACATGAATTAAATTGGTCAATACATAGAACAGTAATGCCATGTCTCTTTGAATATGATCTGGGACCCAAATTAAATATAGATGATCAGCCGCCTGATTTCATGAGCCTCAGGCCCAGGGAAAGACACAGATGGATATATTGATTTTAATATCAGAATGGACAAGTTGCCAATCCCCTGCATTAATGTTATTACAGGAAAGCAAATCTTGCTTCTGGATTTCTGTTCCACATTACTGTCACATCAGATTGTATCCAGTTCCTATAGAGCGTCTATTAGACTGTGTCTTCTGCTAAGTGAATTATTCCTCCATAATGTGCATCCTGACGCTGTAATGGCTGCCGATGTTCCCAGGAAATGGCCTCAGAGGCCTTGCAAATTGCAGTCGCTGACACTTTAAGGAGGAACCACATGGTAGAACAAGTTTTTTTATTAGCTTTGCAGCATGGCTCTGGATGGATTTTTGTGGTTTGGACCTGAAAATCTTAAAAACTGCCGGGATAGAAATTACATTTTGTACAAATAGTCATGGTCCCCAGGAGGATGAATCCTAATGACTTACTTCCTTCTAGAACCACTAACATGTCTGTGCTTTTATGAAATATCTCATTAATATTGGATGGGTTGCTATGGAATCTCTGCTTCATGGTATATTTCAAGTTTTTTTTCTCTATACATTCACGCTTACCTCTATTTTCATTTGATTGCTTTGGCTCAGTACAAGGATGCGAGGATAGGCGTAGGCGGGTGGCGTGGCCAAAGCAGGCGACGTAGCGGACGTAAAAGTCGGGACGCCTTCGGTACGCGTTCTTTGGTCTCAGGTTGGTGGTGTAGCGGCCTTTACAGTACTTCATGTCTTGAAAGCCATTTTGGAAATAGCCAATTTCCACGGTCTGATGTGTGGTCTTTCTACAAAATAGCTCTCATATTAGACTCCCTTTTCATTTCATTTCAAACCTTTCTTTATACAGATAAATCCCATTGAGATCATTGATCTCTTTTTCAAGGGAGACCTGCTCAAGTAGTTCCACATGAAACATAAAAAACATAAACAGAACAACAAAAGGACATACAGCATCATTTACATAATTATCCACATAAACAGGTACCAATAGCTTCCGATTGACTAGCATCCAACCGAGCTTTAAAAAACATTTAGTGGCACCAGATTGTTCAGTTTCCATTTAATTTGCAGACTATTCCAAGACAGAGGAGCTTGCACATCTAAAAGCTGTCTTCCCTAAGACAGTCCTAGCAGTTGGCACATTTAATAAAACCACAGCATTCCGATCTCAGGCAGTAGCCACTTACAATTCTCCGTGAGATCAGGGAGCAGATATAAGATGGAAGTTTCCCTAACATGGCTTTGTATACAAAAATGTACCAGTGACTGAGCCTCCGTACAGTTAGTGAAAGCAAACCAGCCCTTGCATACAGGGTACAGTGGATGGGTTAATGCTTTACGGTTTTGTCACAAATCTCAGTGCACTGTGATACGCAGCATCTAACTTGACCAGGCAATTGGCAGGTGCATTCATATACATCATAGGGCGGTTTTGGCGCAGTGGTTAGAGCGTTGATCATCAGGTCACCCGCCTCGGCCGCCACTTCTTCAGGCCATTGTGTCCTTGGGCAAGACACTTTACCCGCATTTTGCTCCTGTGGGTAATGTCCACAGTAATGACTCTTACATGTGTAATGTGTAATTGTAAAGCGCTTTGAGCACCTGTAAAAGCGCTCTAATTAAAAATAAATAAAATGTAATGCATTATTATTATCAAATCACCATAGTCCAGCACAGGTAAAAAGGTCACAGTTCTCGCTTGAGGCCTTTTCCTGGCCTCAAGCGAGAAAACAGGACTTGTTCCTGTAGAACAGGGGTGGCCAACCAGTCAGAGGTTAAGAGCCAAATTTGTTCTCTGTTACTGCAAAGAGCCACATCAAACACACAGTCACTGATACCGCTTGCTTCAGTTTTTGTTTTCTGGAGACAAGATTTCAACCACATCACTGATGCATTTTTGTGGCATTGGGATATATATTTTTAAATCCTCTGGAGCAGAGAGAGGAGCTGTGGATTATTGTTATTGATTAATGTATCAGTGTTTCTTAGGGTCAAAAAACACTAAACCCACAACTTAAATGAAAGCGTTTTAGTTTATTAATAAAAGAGCACATGTTCAATGTGAAAAGTGACAGTAGTCATCGATTATTTGCAATTTAGTGCTACATATATATTTAAAAAAAATATATATATATATTTTTTTTAAACACCTTGAATTTCAGGGGGGGCTCCGTTGGCGGGGCGCAGCGCCCCTCCAAGACAATGGTAGGGGAAACACTGGATAATGTTTAATCAACGATAGGTCCCCCCCCCCTCAAAGGTGATTGGTTCACTGCATCGCAGGTATTATTGTGATGGGCTCTTGGGCCACATCAAAAATTAGACGCGCTGTCATCCTCTCATACTGACACCTGACACCACACATACACACGTAGGAGAGCCGGGACGAAAGTAACACGGGACGAAAGTAACACGGGACGAAAGTAACACGGGACGAAAGTAACGGGAGCGATTTTATCCGAGCCAAACAACTTTGACCGGCCAAATTACGTCAGAATGATCAGCATTCAGTACTTACCAGACCTACTAAATATCAGGTTTAACTGTCAGGAGTAATGTTGTCACGATACCAACATTTGGTTTCGATACCAAGTCAAGAATTGCCGATTCCGATTCTTTTTCGATACTTTTCTTAAAAGAGGGCGGAAACAGTCTTAAATGTAATTATTGTGCTTTATTTCACACCATAACCCATAACACAAACTTTTAAACAATGAGAACAATAAATAAAATAAATGACAAGAATTCGTATTAAATAAAATTAATACATTTCTTACAGACAGGCCTCGTGGTGTCCGTAGGCTTGCCCTCACTGTCAGAGATATAGCTAAAATACTTCCAAATTTAGCTTCTGGCCTCTTTTTTGTCAACAAGCCAAGGCGCAGCGGCAGTTGCACTCCCACTTGCAGCCATGCTTCTCGTTTTCTCACATGCTCTGGCAGCTAGTGCGTGCACGAGAGAGGGGAGGCACTGAGAGCCTGCTTGAGAGGGGCGGGACTGCAGGCACGGCTACAGTGCAGGGAGTGGAAGCAGAGCGCTGAACACACACAGCTCTTATTAAAACGGCGCTTTCTCACCGAAGAGTACTTTCCCCCGTCATCTTAAAGTACCGATACTAATGAAACGGAGGAATCGTAACGTTTTTAACGGCAGAGTATCGCGGTATACCTTTTCAAGTATCGGTACACCGTGCAACACTAGTCAGGAGTCAGTGTCTCTCCCCCAAACTCACACATATAAAATTCGATATGAACTGAAGAGCCGCATGAAACTAGGCAAAGAGCCGCATGAGGCTCGAGAGCTGCGGGTTGGCCACCCCTGCTGTAGAAGAAACCCTAGCCTAACCCTCAGCTTTTTAAGCAGGTTATTGACATGAAGTTTAAAAGTGAGACAATCATCAAGCCAGCTACCAAGGTATTTGTAACAGGTAAACCACTTCAAGTTTTATTCCTTGCGTTACAATATCTAAAACAGGCTCTGGGTCTTTTTAGCTTTAGAGAAGAGCATTACCTTGGTTTTCTCAACATTTAAAAGAAGCTTTAGTTCAGAGAGCTGAGTCTGAATAATGTTTAAAACAGCCTGTAATTTAACACCAGCCTCCTTAATCGAGGGACCTGCACAGTACATCACGGTATCATCCGCATAAAATGTAAAGTAGCTTCATCCACATTTTCACCTAAACTCTTGATGTAGATGGAGAATAAAAGTGGACCTAAAACAGAACCTTGGGGAACACCATTTGCAATGTTCAACCCCTCAGAAGACAGCCCATCAAAGTGAACACATTGGGACCTTTCAGAGAGGTAGTTTACAAACCACCCCACGGCTGGACATGCCTATACTGGCTAGCCTCTGCTTTAAAATGTGATGATCGACGGTGTCAAACGCTTTTGAAAGGTCAATAAATAGAGCTGCACAACTCTGCTTATTATCTAAAATACTCGCCACATCATTCACCACTTTCATTGTGGCAGTGATGGTGCTGTGTTGCTTTCTGAAGCCTGATTGATGTTTAGACAGGATGTCATTTGTACATAAAAACACCTTTACCTGTTCACTCACTAAGCGTTCAAGAACCGTAGCCAGAACTGACAACTTAGAGATTGGCCTATAGTTATTTAATAAGGTGGCCTCGCCTCCTTTTAGCAAAGGCAGGACATATGCTGACTTCCACAATTTTGGAATTGTGTTTGAGCTGAGGGAGAGGTTAAAAAGAGTAGTGAGAGGTGGAGCAATACATCTGCAGCTATCTTTAAAAAGAAAGGTTCTACGTTGTCCGAGCCAGCCGATTTCTTAGGATCTAACTTGGTTAAAGCTTCACGAACAACATCAACAGTAAAAGGGGTAAAACTAAAAGGGTTTTCCAACACACATTTTTCAGAGTCACATACTGTAGTGTTCACAGAAGCAGAGTTAGTGACAGAATCAAATAGAGAACCACAGGACACAAAATGCTCATTAAAGCAATTTAGCATAGTAGCCCTGTCCGATATAGTGCCAGATGTTGTGGTAATGCACGGAGGTAGCTCATTACGCATATCGCCGGTGGATAACGATTTAATGGCTTTCCAAAATAAAGACAGATAGTACTTTGATTTAGCACTTTTGATATGTGAAGTGAAGCTATTTCTTAGCTGCCTAAAACGTAGCCATTCTACCTCTGAGCCTGATTTCCTAGCCTTTGCCCAGGCCTTGTTTCTCTCATGAAGGAGACTAGACAGTTCAGCAGAAAACCAAGGTTGGCTCGTCCCTTTACTCTAAATTTACGCAGGGGTGAATGTCTATCAATGATCTCCATAAAACCAAGATAAAAATAAGACCATGCGGTTTCTACATCAGCACACAGATCGATTTTACCCCAATCAAAATCAAACAGATCATGCACAAAACCCTGCTCCACAAAATGTTTTTTGTCTCTCTTAATGATAATGCGAGGTTTCACCTTTTGGACCTTAGTGTCCCTAATTGTGGCTACAACACAGTGATCACTCAGATCATTTGCAAATACTCCCACAGATGAAAATGTATGGGGAACATTAGTTAAAATTAGATCAATTAGGGAGGATTTATTAGGGGACTTAATGTTAGGGTGAGTAGGACTGTCCACAATCTGAGTAACATTTAAAGAGATACAAAGGTTTTTAAAATCCTCTGACACTGCAGTTAACCAGTCCCAGTTAAAATCTCCAAGTAGCACTATTTCCTTGTAGTCTAGTTGTGATAAAAGATTTGCTAGTGAAGACAAGGAGTTTTTGACAGCTGAGGGGGGTCTGTAACAACTCACTACCATGACCTGTTGACCCTTTGCCACTTCTCTATTTATGGCTAAAAATTCAAATTGCTTACTGATCGATTTGGAAACTAATGTGGTTACACTGAACTTATTCTTAACATAAATGACAACGCCACCACCTTTATTAGGCCGGTCGGTACGATACACATTAAAACCATTTAAGGCAATGTCAGAGGCCAAAATAGATTTATTTAGCCATGTTTCTGATAAAACAATGACGTCAGCGTCAGTCGAGCTCGCCCAGATACGGCGGACAAAATCTAGTTTACCTAACAGACTGCGCACATTCAAGTGGATGAAACCCAACCCAGACCTAGCTTTAAAATCAGCAGGAGTAGCGATCTGACTACTACTACGGGGCGGACCAGGGTTAGGTTGTACATTTCCTGACAGTAATAACAACAACAAAAACAGGCATCTTTTCCTCTTAAACGACACACATACATTGTCATCTAATTTAGAAACACCGGAAAAGTCTGCGAGAGTGTGATTAGAGCTTAAGAAGCAGTCCTGAAGAACCATCATCGCAGGAAAACAAAAAAGACAAACATATTTTGTCGAGCAGATTGTCTGTGACAAGGCAACCGGTAATTGTTTGAGCAACACATCCGAACCTTTGCAGGGGATGCCCACTGCGGGTAGCAGAACAGACCTGAATCCGGTAGACTTCTCAGAATGACTAGAGCAGTGGTTCCCAAACGGTGTGCCACGGCACACTGGTGTGCCGTGAGGCAAGTCCGGGTGTGCCGTGGGATTTTGTGACAACCATACGTTATTATTGCAATATACAACTACACAAAAATAATTATTTAATTTACTATATCAGTACTTTGTAGGTTTATATGTACGTACTGCGCGACTTGCACGTCCACATCTCCACGTGCAGTGCTGCAAAACATGGCTGAGTCAGCGATAACTTTCGAGGGGTGGAGGTATGCCCATTATTTTGAGTTCGTCCGAAGAATAGACAGGAATGTGACGGTGAGGTGCAAACTGTGTCCAGGCCAGAAGCTGTTATCCACTGCTGTAAACACCACGTCAAACCTCAACAAACACCTGCAAAGAACACATGCTAAGGTGAAGCTAACGCACACGCTATTTGTTGTTTGTTTATATCACGTAGTTGTTCTTCTTCTCTGTCTTACGGTTGTTGCCTGTTTTGAATGACAAATACACACTACCGCCGCCTGCTGGTAAGGAGAGTTATTGACACTCACGCATGCGCAGTTCGTACGTGCTCAGCGAGTAAAGTAACGAGTTACTTTATGTAGATAAACAAAGTAGTGTAATATATACTTTTTTTAAAGTAATATGTAATATATTACATTTTTTTATTAACGACCCCGTCTCTGGAGTTGGCGTTCTCTACTCTGGTTTACATGAAGAACAACAGGAGGTCACGGCTCTCTGTTGAACAGGACTTGCGAGTGGCCCTCTCTCAGTGCCACTAATTTGTAAGTCGGCAAAATATTTACAATAGCACATGTTTCAATGCTGATTGCTGAAATGTACATTTATAATTTGTAGTTCAGGCCAGTAGCATAGGCAGAAATGTACTTTAGGGTGGGCCTGTAAAAAATACGGTGGGCCAGATTTTTCTTCTGCGCATCAGAACCGGTGGCAGATTACTTTTAGAATACTTTTGGAATACTTTATTTTTCCATAACAGATGGGTATGTTTTGGTGAACAGGAGACACGTATTTTACTGTTTTCATGGCTTATCAAGAGCACAAACACAACATCTTGGTGTCATTCTGGACAGCTCTCTCATCTGCGCCCCACATAAAAAACATCACCCGGACTGCATTCTTTGTACTGTCTTAAAACCTTTCCTTAGAATATGTTATGAATAGTAAGGTGTCCTTGGGTGCTTTGAAAGACGCCCCTAAATAGAATGAATTATCGTTATTATTTATTATTATTATCTGAAACGATGTAATAACTTTTAAAACTTTTTCCAGTCACTTGCCCCATGCATTCAGCAGCAGCAGGCCACTCACTTTGATTTTATCCCGTTATAAATGTCATCATTTCGACAATAAAGAAATGCTACACGTTATCTTGCACATTTTATCTAACCATCTCCATTTCTAACTTTCAATATATTTTAAAAGAGATTCTCTCTCATCTGCGTGCGGGGGCGGGGCCTCACAGACACGCTGCATCTCTCTCGCTCACAGACATGCTGCAGCGCTGTGCAGTGTGCACACAGTTCTGCCAGTAATGAATATTACATTTTGTGAGGAAACTTTTCCACCAATAATTCCAATAAGTATTCCAAAATGTATTCACTTCAGGTTTACGAAAGTAACTGTAATCAGATTACTCGTTTTTCAAATGTATGTTGTAATGTTTTCCAGCTGAATACACTTAATTTTTGTATACTGATTACGTAACGCCGTTACATGTATTCCGTTACAACCATAGGTTACAACCCAACCCTGTGTATATCCAGGGTTGGGAGGGTTACTTTGTAAATGTAATCAGTTACTGAATACTGATTACATGGCTCTGAAGGTAATCCGAATACAGTTACAGTTACGTGTCTTAAAAAACGTAATCAGATTACTTTTAGATTACTTTTGGATTACTTTCTTTTTCCATCACAGATGGGTATGTTTTGGTGAACAGGAGACACAACGATGTAACAACATAATACACTTTTTGGGGATGCAGCTTGGGATGTGAGGATTGAGGGACACGGCTTAGAACGGGCGTGTCGCCTTCTGTCCTGCCAGTGGTGGCAGGACATGAATTAAAATGTCGAACTCGGACTTCATTTTAAGGACATGTCGGCCAGGGTGTAGAGCTATATTTGTTTAAGCACCGGATCGGCAAAACAGGAGACTCTGTGCACCAGTCTGCCTTGATCTATGAATTCATGTCCGTGACACTCACAGTATCTGCTGCCCACAGTTGTTTTATAGAAGGAAAACCTCCTTCACTTCATGAAATCTCTGCAGCACCAGGAGGCAGGCAGCCTCTGAGAAGACGAGCGTGCAGTGCCTTTCACGCACCGCCTTCGCTGTGTTTAACTTCAGAATCATAGGCTAAAGAGCGACCGCAGGCTGATGTGTTTTAACCACACACCTCTACACACACACGACTTAAACGCAGACTTTTGTTCTCCCATGTTTTCGTTGTTATTGTTTCACTGAGCGGACCCGCCCCTTTTTTTCAAACGCTCCCTTTGTTGGTCCATCTGCGGCGGGTAAAAATGAAGGTTTGTGCGCTGTGATGATTCGGCTGTACCTTTTAATAATGAATATAAATGTTGTGAGGAAATCTTTCCACCAATAATTCCAATAAGTAATCCAAAATGTATTCACTTCAGGTTTACGAAAGTAACTGTAATCAGATTACTCGTTTTTCAAATGTAACGCGAGATGAATACAGTTACTTGATTTTTGTATTCTGATTACGTAACGCCGTTACATGTATTCCGTTACAACCCAACCCTGTGTATATCTCTCCGGACTGTCCACCAGCAGATGAAAAAACACCCACCTCTCCGCCTCTTCCAAGGGACGAGGGAACTGTGCGGTTTCCGTTAAAAAATGTTTTCTTCTGACAGCCCAGCAGCAGGAGAGGTGGGGAGAGGGAGGCGGGGCTATTTCATCGTTATCACGCTGTGTGTGGGCCCACCCGGGCCCACACACAGCTACGCCGCTGCTCCAAACATGCCAAACCACCTTAGTTTGTATGTTTGTATGTTAAATAACACTAAAGGCAAAGTACTTTGAGGTGATGGAAAATTGAAATTGAACTTTTAAGCTGATGAATGCATAATTATACTGATAGATTAACATTTTCAGATCCTTCTAACAAGTTCATGCTAGTTTCAAATTGCATAGCAATCCATACAACAGTTGTGAAAGCAGTTCAGTACCTCACAGCCTTGTGACCTTTAAACAGTCACAGCCTTGCACCCTATTTGTTTGGGATAAATGTAAGACCTTGAGCCAGAAATTGAACCTGCCATCCATGAGTAAACTGCACTAGCTGTTGGCTGCCATTAGGCTTACTGAAGATATCTTTAAATGTAAATGAAATGCTATGTGAACATGATGTACTAACATATTTACTCTGGCAAGTGCAGGCACAGAGAAATGAAGACTCAGTTAAATAATCTCCATTTTATAGCCTGTTTTATAGTCACCTCAGCACTGCAGTCTAATATGGTGTTGGTTTTGAAGAGTCTCTTTATGAGATTGTTTCAGTTCATTTCACGTCTGATTTTGAGTGGAATTTTTGCCAACACAGAAGAGTAAATCCAAAGAAAGCTGCAATAACTGAATAATAATGAAGGTGTAGCTACAATTCACCAGAAAAGTGAGTATTAGTGTGTTTAATGCACTGCCTTTCCTCCGTTACGAATTAAATACTCCAGGTGTGAAGATGCATAAACAGCAGCTCAAAGACAAACGTCTGTTCCCCTCTCAGAGCAGATCCTGCTGCAGTGCTTTCTGTTTCCTGCATGAGCACGAGATGAGACTCCCAGTATGAATAATGTCTTCCCTTGTGGCTCCCTCTCCCTCTCTAATGTCTCAGCAGGCGGAGAGCAGAAGTGTAAATTGTTAGTATATTGCACATCATCCTTTTTGTAATAAAACCAATGAAAATGGGCTTATTTCCAACTAACACAACTTCCCAAGTGTACGTAATTGATTTCATTCACAACGTTTTCTCATTCCTTTACAAAACGTGTTTTCTTTTTGGAAACAAGTTACTATTTATTCATTTCACTTTGACCTGCTTTCTCAACTCAGCATGGTGACAAGTGGGGAGCAAATGAAATAGTAGGAGAAAACTGAAATGTGTCCATACAGATGAAAAGCTGTGAAGGTTTGAGGAACAGTTTGATGCATTTTAAATCTCTGCCATAGACATGTCATCTGCTCATGGCATGAGACAAAGCGTTCCTCTTCAGTGGATCGAAAGGTCAAGCTGACATCCCAGTTCCCTGCAGAGAGACGTGAATTATCTAGTGGGATGTGTGTGTGTGTGTGTGTGTGTGTGTGTGTGTGTGTGTGGTGTGTGTGTGTGTGTGTGTGTGTGTGTGTGTGTGTGTGTGTGTGTGTGTGTGTGTGTGTGTGGTGTGTGTGTGTGTGGTGTGTGTGTGGTGTGTGTGTGTGTGTGTGTGTGGTGTGTGTGTGCGCGTGCGTGCGTGCCATTCTTGCAGCCTGTACAAGGCTTTCTATCTATACTGTATGAGGCCCTTCTGTGAGAAAAAATGAAGTGTTAGGAAGTTGTATTCACAGTGTGACAAACTGATGGTGATCTGTGTTAATCTCCAGCTCATCCTCCTGACCCAGGGGCTCAACGCGAAAATATGGTTGCCATTTTTAGTCACCTTATATTTTAAATAATTAAGATACTATACAGTTCTACATCAACTTAATAATGAAAATGTGACACAAAAGAATGTTCAAATGCTTTACAATAAGTAATTAACACAATTATTTGAAATGTAAGTGGTAGTAAACTTGTCCACCCTCAATTGCTGGTATACTAAATACCAGTAGTGCAGCTGTTGTCATGTTCTTCACAGATCCCTCACAAATGAATTGAGCAAGTCACTAGTTTCTTGGTCATCCGTTGTCTCCCTTTCAAATGTGGGTTTCCTTGACCTTTGTGCTGACCCCCACCATAGATCCACTGGCCCTTCAGCGTTGAAGTCTTGGATTGGCCATACTATACATTTCTAATGTTAAATACATTAAAACCATTCACAGTTAAGAATTAGATATTAATTATTAATGCAGTAAATGACCTTTTATATGTCTAACTATATTTAAAATGTGTTACCTTTTTATAGAAGTGATTATATTTGTATGCCAATATTTTCCTATGGTAAAGGTTCGTTTTGCACTTTTATTTTGGTAGTAATAAGATCGGGACTCTTATTTTGAAGGAACTTTTACCGGAGCATAATGTACATATTTCGCCTCCCAATACTTTACACATTTCCTCTTTGCTTTTCGTTCGAGTTCATCTTGCGCTTTATCAGTTTAATTTAATTTAATTTCAAACCTTTATTTAACCAGATTGGTCCCATTGAGATCATAGATCTCTTTTCAAGGGAGACCTCAGTTGAATCACTTTGAACATTCGTTTGAGATGTTGATGGGTTGGCCGAACTTTTTACCCCACAGTCACACAACTTAATTTGCGTCGCCATTTTTTGTAAAACAAACACACGGCACACCGCGCACCGCTTTCTGGCTCCGTAATCACACCAATGCACGTGCAACTTAAGTATCAGGTTCCGACTGGTCACAACAATAATTAAATATCACTCTTAATACAACAAATATTTAACATTTATCTATTTTGGGGTGCTCAATTAGCTGTTTGCTGTCCTTATTTCTTTATGTTAAAAACGGGTCGCCACTGATGGCAACCAAAGGCCAAGAAGCGGTTGACATTTTTTCTGAATGGTTGCCAATGGCAACCTGGCAACCGTTACTATCGAGCCCTGTGACCTTTCAATCTCATGCTGGTTGGATTCTCCACGTTGTAGCACTAGTGAGGAAAAGAATGCACTGCGGAAAAAGGATGATTGACTTTTTACATACATCTTCCTCCCTAAGCTCAACACAGAGTTTGATGTGGTTTCTTTAAGTATTGGATTAATCTCACAGCTCACATTTCTCACCAAGAATAAGTGTGTTGTAGGGATTTTTATAATTTCCTTGCCTGCTGCTGTTTTCCAAACTAGATCAAGGTATTATAAGTTTTAAAGCTTTGCTGCAAAGACCTTGTTGAGTCCTAGTCTGTGACGAGCACAACAGGCAGTGTGCCATTAGAGAGGAGACTGCTGTCTTTATGCACCCGAGGCCAACAGAGAGGTATTAGACTGAATACAGTCTATACAATGTATTTATTGTTGAAGGATTTTACATTCACATTTCTTTCTGAACATTTCAGAATTGTTTGCACTTTGGAGAAAATAAAGCACTACAATCATAGATGTAAGGCTATTTACAGGCTTCAATAATCAGATTCCCCAAACTTTGGAGTACTCCTGTCGTCTGTTGAAACCTAAAAAAAATCAATCACAAACACTTTTAAAATTATATTCTGTGTCTTCTTGTTCGTCATTCTCAGATCGCTTAAAGTGACTCAGCACATACAGTTACGAACGAAGCCTCTATTGAAACAGTTCTTCTAATAATGCTGTGAACTGAACTGTATGTTTCTTCCTCTCCCACAGTCAACAAGCACAAGCCGTGGATAGAAACATCGTACCATGGCGTGATCACGGAGAACATGGACACGGTGCTGCTGGACCCCCGCTGGTCGCTCTAGACAAGGATGCCCCGGTCCCCTATGCTGGTAGGAAAAACTAAATCTCACAGAAAATCATCCACTGTACAGTATCCACACACATTTATAGGTTTAACACAACAGTACACACATCTTCACACTAGTACGTTATCTCTCACACACACTTGCTTGAGTACAGTGTGCAGAAAACTGTGGCAACTTCACACCACAGAACGAAAACAGATGATCCAACAGTTGTCTGTACTCACCGTTTGTCACGGAGACTGAATTCCATTTATCACCCTTAGCAGTGCGAAACAAATGCCTTTTCTTCCTTTTTTTCAAGAATACTTTCTCCATATTTAAATTCCTCAATGACTGCAAAACACAGGGCATTTGTAGGAGGGTTAATGTCATTTTTTCACACGTTTTTGTTCCTGTAGTGGATCAGTACGGTATGTTTAATTGTGTTTATTGTAAACAGATATGATGAGCTGTTGGGAATCTACAGAGTTGTTGCACCACAAGTATAGCGTGTTGCCGTTCTGAATAATAACAAACACCATGAATCACAAACCCTGTCTTTTATATAAAGCTTGTGGCCAGGATGTGAAGTAGTTTTAAGTCCCACAGCAGCAGCTTTGATCCGGATGGAGGAATGATTCAAACTCACTGAGGTTTATGAAGATGCATTTATTTTCATTACCTTGTCAGGTCTTCTTCACTTCTCCTGACAGGGATCCATTCGCAGCGGCTGCTAATTGAAGCCATGAGTCATCCTTTTTCTTGCCGCTGAATTGCCCCATTTAACCAGACGAGTGGAAGAATGTATTCCTGAGCCTTGTCAGCGTCATGACAATGTTCATTTTCTAGCCTAAATCTTAATCTGACACTGTGGAGCTGTTTACAAGCCTGTCTTATGTCATTTAACAGTTACAAAGCTGTTTTCATTTAAACACATGTACAGCACATGAGGGGCGAGGCAATGTTCTGTAATTATATAACCCAGTCTGTGTATTTCAATGATGTAGCACTTCGTTTTGGTCTAGCCACAGTATCATTTATTCATTAATTAATGTTCTGACTTAAATGAGTCTCCTATATGTTATAACCATTTAGAAATGTATTGTATCGCAATAAATAGAAGCATACATAACATCAGCGGGCCTTGACAAGGGGACATAATCATACAGTAGCAGTATGAATGGTAGTATTATATTTATAAATGGCCTGCGTTCTCTGAATGTTTGGTTACTGAGAACTTACTCTATACCTTTTTGAAAACAGCTTTACACAGCGTGCATATGGACAGTAACAGAAAATCCCCTGTGACAGCCCCTAGGCCTTCGACTCAGGTCCCTGGTTAGCCACCCCCCAAATCAGGACCTGATTTGGGTTGACTGCTCAGCTACAAGTATGGGTGCCTGAGCAGTCAGTCTTTCTCTCCTTTGGGTAGCTTGGCTCTACTGGACCTTGGTTGGTTGGTTGGTTGTTGGTTGGTTGGTGGTTGGTTTGTTTGTTCTTTTTATATACTGATGCATGTTCACACACCCACACACTACACACATAACTGATTAACTGACTTCATAGTTAATTTAGTTTCTTTAAATAAATGCACTTCAATTGGATGAATCATGTGTGGTCTCCTTCCTTTGTCCGTCCTTGAGCCAGGGCGTGACATGGGGGCTCGTCTAAAGTCAAAAGTCAAATTTTGACATACATTTTGTCGGTATGAATTTTCTGTACTAATTTAGGTTGGAGTATCACACATGGATGTAGTTGTTTTGGAGAGCTTTATTATAATCTAGTTTGGGCCAGTTTTCTTTGAGGTAAATATGCTAAATGTTTGGTGTGGCATGTGACTGGTGTTCTCCTCTGTGAGGCCAAGCAGCAGGTTCTAAGAGAGTCTGTTGTCGGGGGTTGGGTTTAGTGTGACAGAGAAAGTGGCTAGAGCAGTTGTCTCGGGATCACGTCCATGGTTTCTTGTGGGGTCGCTGTGTATACAGTTGCTTTCCAGTGCCACTGGGTTTCAGTGAATAAATACCCGCCACAAGTATCTGTACGAAGACTAGGTACGAGTTTAGTCAGATAAGGGACATACTCTAATGAGTTAGTTGAGCATGGGGAGTCACCAGTTGTTGTTGCCACTAGTTGCATAGTGTAAAGGTTCGGTGTATGTTACCTCAATGTGGTTATCTAGGTTGCTAGATTTTTGTGGTTTGATATGGCTAACATTGTGGAAGATTTTGTTCAGTGTCCCTCGGCTGAGTTGTTGGAGCAATGTACAAAGGAGCAGTTGTGAAGATTGCTCATTATTACTCTGTTGATTTTGATTCCAAGCAAACAAAGGAAACCCTGAAAAGTGTTATAAAGGCTCATTTGCTGTGCGGTACTGATGGACAGGGGAGGTAAGAGCATGGTCACTAATTATGTGTCTGGCTTGACATTTGAACAACAGAAAGAATTGTTGATTTTGGAGGTGGAACAAATAATAGAAACTGGATTTGGAACTGCAAAAATTGGCTTTGATTAGGGCAGGTAAAATGTCTGCATCGGCATTGAATGAGGAACTTGTAAGTTCACGCTTTGATGTTGCAAGTAATTTACTGTTGTTGCCAAAGTTTAATGAAAATGATATAGACACTTTTTTTTGTCTGTTTGAGCGTGTTGCTGATTCAAGGGGCTGGCCTGATGAGGACAGAACTTTAATGTTGCAGTGTGTGTTTACAGGTAAAGCACAAGAAGCCTACTCCGCTTTATCT